>NC_044325.1:54569125-54905125 GCF_007399415.2 Gopherus evgoodei
GGCTCTGGGAGCATTCATGCAATATAGCTGGATAAGGGGCTCCATATGCAGTTGTGCTGAGTGATCACAGCTCCTGGAGAGGTTTGCTGCTGGTCACTAGCAAGACACTGTGAGAAACAGCCCAGGCTGGGGAGAGCTCAAGGGGCACAGTCCCAGGCTGCATCCCCGTCCCAGGCTGCACCCCAGAAGGATCCCGTCACACATAGAACCTACCAAGAAAAGGAAATTGGAACATTGCAGTTAAATTGATAAACACTCGCTCACGTTTTATTGCCCAACATAGCTGAATAATCTGAATGCTTATGATCACTGTGTGAAAAGATTCAAATTTCTTCAATGTGCCTGTGAAATAGGACAAATTAATCCTTGGTGTAATTTCACTGAAGGCAGCTACTGTGCATTTTCTATCTTAAGAGGAAATCAATGGAGTTATACCACAAATTAATTTGTTTTATTGTGTCTATACTATACAACAGCTGTATGAAGAGTAAATCAACAAACATAATGTTCTTCCCCTTCATGTTCCCATGAAATGCCACTTAGGTACAGAACGCCCTACATAATAAATAAGTACAAAAGAAAATAAGTAAATCCTGGAAACAGCTTGTATCAAATGATTTAGTTAGGATTCAGTCCTTTTTCTCTTCTCCTTCCCCCAATTTTTCATGAACGGACTGATTTTTATTGATTTGCTCACTCAGTGAAATGAATACTATTTATTTTTTAGGAACTGACAATGTGCTTGACTTTGTTCATGACACAAAATATAATCTGTTCCTGCCTTGATGGGCTTGCAGTCAAATCAAGACTGGTACAGAGAAGGGAAGGTGAACAGGGAAGTCAAGAGCAGTGAGCGAGTAGGATTTTTTTTAAACATATTCGATTGTCTCAGTTTTGGACATCACACAAGAAGTTAGTGTTTAGGAGGGATTTGAATGATGAATTAATGGCTTGGTGGAGTGGAATATGGAGGGCATCATTCAGTGAATATTTTGTATGGACCAGTTTCAGCCTACTGGTTTCTCATGAACAGATCTCTGTGCATGTTCAGTATTCACAATTCAATATTCAAGATGTGTGAGTGATCAGCTAAAAGTCTCATGGTATTGTTCCCATTACATGGATGACCTGATCTTTGAGGGTAAAATCCTGATCGTATTGAAGTCAATGGCAAAAATTCCCTTGATTTCACCTTGAATGTAGTTTAAACTTCTTTTGTGTTTAAATTAATCTCAGCTATAGGCCTGAAATTTATTTTTCATATTATTAATTTATCCTACAGGAATGTGTAGAGGCTCCAGCTGAGACTGAGGCACCATTTTGCTAAACTAAACACACAGTAAAAGACTGTGCCTGCCCCAAACAGCTTACAGTCTAGCTAGGGAAGGCAAAAGATAGGAAGGTAGACAGAGGCCATACAGCTGGCTTGTAGCAGAGATGGCAATAGAACTCAGGTATCCCGACTAGGACTCACATTCCCTAATCAGTAGGCTCTACAGCCTCCTCTAATAGTAACACAAAGCTTTGCTTGTAGATGTGTTCCCAAAAAGGACAGAAGAAGGTGTGAGTAAAAATGAAAATCTAATCAGAAGTCCTCAAAATGTTTGTAATTTCTCATTATGTCTACTCAATAGTCTAGTCAACATTCAAATCAATTTCATCTGTGTGCCATTTTATATCCAGTGGGATCAAATACAATTATATATGATAAGTGTGCAATAAAAGATGTCCTGACCTTGCTCCTGAATGCCGCATTTTACAAAAAGTAGCAAATGTCTTCCCTGATTAATGTATTCTTATAGCAAATAATACATACATTACATTTTAAGTTACAAAAGAACAATCTCAGTGCTGATTTGAAATTCAGAAAACACACTAGATTATGCTTTCAGGTGGCAAAAGCTCTAGGGGTCCCTGGCTGCCTTTTGTGTTACACAGTCTTGTAGAGAGCTCAGGGCTGACAGATGCTTATCAAACATTCATGTAAACACTGCTATCAAAGCTATGCTCTCTGGTACTGCCTCTACACAAGAGGGTCAGCATGGAACATAATTAAAGCAAGGCCAAAGATAGAAATGTCATGCCACCAGTCTTTGTTATGTCAGAGGACTCACAGTGCTCTCCTCACTGTGCAATTCCTACGTTGATAACAAAGTCAAAATAAAAGGCGAAGAACACAAAGGATGTACAGGAATATAGGGTAGAATTTTCAAACATGCCTAAGTAATTTAGGAGAAGAAATCCCATTGGAAGTAATAAGACTGATGTTCCTAGATGCTTCTGAAACGTCACCCTAAGTGTCTAAGCCAAAATATTCACACTTAGGTGCCTGACTTTACCATCTAAATCCATAGGTAATATCAGGAAATTGACCTTAATTAACTGACATTGATATACTTTTAGTTTCCATGTGTCAAAATAGACACTGAATAATTTTGTCCAAACCTCCTAAATCCCATTTTCAGTATGATGTAACCTTTAAGGCCCAAATCCTCAAAGGTATTTAGGTGCCTAAATTCCATTCATTTCAATGGGACTTAGGTACTCAAATATCTTAGAAGATCTGGGCCTTAGGTGCCTAAGTGTCACTGACTGTCAATAAGATTTAGGTTCTGAGTCATAAGGCTTAAATCCATTTTGGAAATGGAATTTAGGCTCCAAAAGTCTTGTGTGCTATTGAAAATTTTATCCATAATTACTGAAATGATTATCAACAGATAGAGGGTTGATTTCAACTTTTAGTTATTTTTGGGTTGTTGTTGTTGCCTGGGATTTAGAGCCACTCCCATTTACTGCTAATGGTAGTTCCCTGAAAAGTGTTCAAAACTGTATAATGAGATTAGAGGACCTAGTTCTAATCTCATGTATGTAAATTCTATTGACTAGCTTGTAAAATCAGCTGCTCTTCATGTATGTACAGTACAATACCGTACATAATTTGGACCTGATCTAGAGCCCATTAAAGTCAATACTCTTTTTTCTTTTTTTTTTAATTTCAGTGGTCTTTGTATCAGGCCATTCATGCTGTTCCTGGATAATTATGCATAAAATGAATTGGGCCGTGTCCCTGCCTGCAGGTATATGGGATCTTGGGGAGCAATTACCACACAGGTGGGGTGCCAATTAATTTCTTTATTAAAGGGAAGAGGAAGTGGTGGGAATTTAACGATGAAATGCGATGGGATGGGGTGTATAAGGTGTTCACAATAGACAATGATGGGGGGTTCTTCTTACTGAACAGTGTAGGGAGTTTTAACAGTAGGGTACAGTAAGTGGGGTTCAGCACAATGGGATACAGTACAGTCAATAAGCAACTTAACTTTATATAGGAACAACTCCAGATACAGTGTGGAATGCAAAACGTACCCAAAAGAAAATGCAAAATAAAATTGTAGCTTCTATATAAAAATGGTATACAAAGTATATTAGAGAAATGGAGGCAACTAATGGGGTGTTATAACCACAAGTAAAATGTGAGTCACAGTGCAATAATACAATATGGGTGATAAGTGAAATTGTGCAATGTAGAAAATTACTGACTTAATTTGTGAGGCTGTGATAGGAAGAGTGTACCTAAAAGCTGGGTCAAGAAACAGGAGGGGGGAGCGGAGGGAGTGATTAGTGGTATCTGATGAGAGGAGAGTGCAGCTGCAAGCAGGGAGAGACTCTGAAGCCCAGAGCAGCAGTCTTCAGGAGCCTGTGGGCTGGAGGTACGGGAGACAAGAGCAGCTGGAGCGCACTTAAGAGGAGTCTAGGAGCAGCAAGAGGGGAGGGTGCTGAACGTGCAAGCGGTGAGAAGGCATGTGGAGAATGGGGGAGATAGTTGAGGGAAGAAACAGGCTGCAACAGCGGAGAGCACTTCAGGGAAGTTGCGGAGCTGCGGGGTGAAGACAAACGGAGCCGTATGATGGTGATCTTCGGTAGGGGAGGGGCAGCAGAGGAGCGGGGGCACGAACACAGGGGATACAGGGAGAGGCAGCAGAGAGGTGTAAAGAAGAGATAGAGGGACACCCCCCCAAAAAAGGAAAGAAGCGGCAAAGGGTTTGGGAAGTTGGGGGGGGAGAGGAAGCAGCAAGGGGTTACAACAGGGAGACACGAAGAAGTACAAGGGGGGAGATTGGAGCAGGGGAAAAACAGACACAGGAAAGTTCAGGGAGAGGTTAGGACAGCGGGAAGACAAATTCAAGCAGTAAAAACCTTATCTATCCTCTAACTTAATCAAACTTATATAAATTACAAGCAGCTTATACAAAGTAATAAAACAGATACAGAATACAACCAGGCAATGGCTTTTTCAAATCTATCTTAATCAACGACTAGGCAAAACAACAAATATCACAATTCTAAGCAAACTATAACAAGCAACTATACAGAGCAACAAAACAGCAAACTATAACAAGGCAGGTGAAACTTACAAGCTCTACAATCTTAGCAAACTATGACTCTTAAACTAAAAAGCAAAACCTAGGTGCACCTTATGCTATGGGGAAGTCACAGAGGGCAGAGTGGTATGTGTCCAGGATACAGCTCCCAAGGCAGCCCCCAAGGAAGCCAAGGGATGGTGGCTGCAGCATTGGATACAGCTGAAAGCAGGGAGCAGAGCTTAGCAGCGGCACAAGCTTATTTTTAGCAGCAAAGCGCTGTGGAGTTTAAGAGAGGTTTTAAGACACAGACCAAGGTTTAGCTTGAGTCTGTGTGCTAGGGAAACAGAGCCAGCAGCTAAAGTAATAAAATAAAAGTATGGAAAGTTTTACAGAGGGATTCTTACCAGTCTCCAAGGCAGCAGCAAAAGCAGAAGCAGCAGTAACATCAGAAGAAGCAAGGAGGGCTCCGTAAGGTCTTGATAATCAGGAGATCTCTCAGGCAGCAATTCGTTCTTCTTGGGTTTTTTTTTTTAAACCGGGGGTATGCTCAAAAATAAAACGAGAGCGGAGAAAGGACCCCCCAAAACCCCTGGCTGATCAGACCAGCAGCAATGCAGGAACCTTTCTGATGTTTGTTTCAAAAATGTCTGTTTTTAAAGGCAAACTTAGGCAGTTTCCCGCCAGTAATCCTGATAGGCTTCCCTCTGTCACAGGGGAGGAGGCACAGGGAAAAAACTGCAGATGAGCACAGAGACATGCCTGGGCAGAGTCCTGTGCAATAGGTGACTCAAAAGAACATGAGGCCTATGACTCATGCCCAGGATTAAAAACACAATAGGTCTTGCAGCTCTGGACATTGCCTGCCCTACACCAAGCCCAGGTTCAACAAGGGGATAACAGGACTAACCCTTTGAACAGGGCAGTGGTCCCACTTAGCATGCAGCACAAGTGGCCATCCCTTTGAGAAGGGAAATGGCTCTTGGTAAACAACTTAAGGGACCCTCCCTTTGAGAAGGGCAGTGGCCCTGGTAAACAACTTAACAGCCAGGGAAGGGCGGCAGCAGGAGGAGAACAAAAACAAAATGGAGTATGGGGGATAGCTGTAACAGACAGGCCGTTGGGCTGAAATCAAATGTTTGCAATATTAGCACTGAATGTGGCTTGACTGTATCCTTTTCTTTCTTTCCCTCTTCATATTCTGTACAATATTGATATACAGTATCTGTTATACAACATTTCCATTTTTTTATCATTGTAGTTATGGTTTCTTTGTGAGTATATAACACAGCCTCTTGTACATCTTAAAATATATAAAAGCAGATGGCTTTGGTTAATGGAGCAAATCACTTATATTAATCAAACCAACCTGACCAAAACTACCTACAGTAAGTTCAGCCAATACTTAAGAAAAGAAGGTATCAAAAGAATTTCTAATTTTACTTGTTATTCAGAAAAGAAAGGGTAAGTGGGCTATGATATCATCAGAGGCAAATACATTGGAGATTCATATCACCTACGGAATTTCAAATCATAACCATAGAGTAATGCACCAACCTCTCCATTTTTATGCTGCCCCAGCATGAGCAATAGTAACTGTGGCAGCAAATATGCAGTTAAATTACCCATGAAAAAGAGAACAAAGATGAGCCAGTTGCTTGAAAAATATTAAGGGTCAGGCTAATGAAAAAAATGCCCTCATGATTTGCATTTTGACTTTGCTGCCTTTTTTTTTGAGAGAGAGGGAGGGAGTGTGAAGGGGCAAGTATCTTTTGATGCAGTTTATGAACTCCTGCCATAAATAGAAATACCAATGGTGTGCCTACATGCTGGGCCAGTGCAAAAGAATGCCTGGGAGTAAGAATTTCACATACATGCAAATGATACTTATTGTGCAATGAGCAGCACAATGAAAAGAACTTTCAAGAGAAACAAACTTACAATTAGCCTTTTTGCTTCCACTTCATTATGGCACTGAAAATAACTTCCTCTAACCAGAGAAAGCAGCATAAATCAAAGGAGAGTGGTTCTCAGCAGCCGCAATAGGGAATAGAACAATGGCTGCATATTTTTCAAATACCAGTGTGCACCATATCAGACATACCCACTTTTTTGTTGCTTGGCTCTCAGCCTCCCATTGCTTTGTCTTCTATAGTAACACAAATCCAACTTTACAAGTACCTGTAAGAGTCTTCCTAATCCCTTTCAATCTGGTAGACTGCTGCCAATAGTAGCAAATAAACAACCAGCCTTGCAAATAGCACTTCAGAGGGTATCCAAACATGACAGGTCATCCAGCAACACAACAAGCCAAAGCACTGCAGTAATAATCCACGGGGTGGGGAGCTAGGGTTGAGTTCCTCATTTGGCTGATAGTTGAATGAAAAGGTCTTTGTTTATATCTGTTCAAACAACACAACACCATGCAATGATTACTGACTTATAAAATGGCTATATCAGCTATGTAGCACTTTGCCCTAAGCCACTGCAAAACAATTTATGTATAGAAACATTTATGTCAAAAAGTGGATGGATTAAGATGGATTATATCCTAAAACAAACTCTCGCAGATACAGGGACATGTGGTTGAAGGGTAAAAGCAATACTTAGTTGGTGATATTTGTCAATCACCCTGGCTAAACCTTTATTATTAGCATCATCCCATACTGCAGATTAAGATACAGGCAACAGCATATACAGTACCAGTGGTTATGAGAAAGATCATCCTATGTCCCACCTTTGAGAAAAAGTGGTGAGGGAATGTATTGCTTAGCTTACCCCCACGCCCTTTCTACAAGGTTTATAGCTTCATAAGATAGGGCAAATGTATGTGCAGTGAAGGATGAAGGTTATAATACAGAAGTGCTGAACTACTGAAGAAAATTCCTTTTTCTACCATGAGTAAAATTGGGTCAGACACAGAGGGGGTCATTATGTCTTCAGTATCAGTCAGTACCCATGCTCGGGTACTTCATTACTGGTATATGTGTGATTTACATATGTGTATTACCATTTTGAGCTTAATGGTCAAAGAAAAATAGTAATTTTTAAATCACCAAAAAAATTTACCAATAATGTACTTTGAATTCATCAAAAATAAATTAGAATTACTCTTAATTTTTTTCTAAATGATTTAATAATTTAGAATTAATATTGCCAAGTAAAATAACAACTTGATGTTTAATTGTGACTATTTAGACTTACTTGTTTTATGTTGGAAATTATTTGTTATCTGCTAAAAATTATTGGCAATCAATAACCATTTATTGGAAGTGATTAGATTACTAAAGACAAAAAATATAAATATTACTACATGAAGAGAAATGCGGCCCATATTATCCTTTCCACTTATATGAGCAGACGTTATTCAAATTGTGAAGAACTCTCTCTGGAATGCACATAGCAGGGATGCATCTTCTGTAATTTTCTTCCATCCCTAGAATCTCTGTGGATCCCGCTGTAAATGTTCTGCTAGAAGTGAGTTCCATAGAGTTCAGGATAGGAGGAGGTGTTGAGAACAGGTCTTTCCGTGACATCATACCTATCTGGCCCTGCAGATATCCATCCTGTTGTTCAAGAAGGACTTAATGCTCCCCAGAAGTTTCCTAGGATCTGTGGGAAGATGGGAAGCCACAAACCCTGTCCTTATCCGGAATGATGATTTCCTAGAAACTCAGTGAGGAAATCTCAAGACATTTCCCAGCTTCTATGCCCCTTCCTGTAAGTTTCTTCATGAGAAGGCACGTGGTATCCCTTAATAATTTTCACTTTAAATTTTAACTTCTAATTTAAAATTAGAAATAAACCCTGGAGAAAAACTTCTTGCTGATGTTTATGCTTGCTAAAAATGAGATGGCAGCCTGAAACGGAGGGGGGAAAGGAAGGATAATTTCTGCTCCAATTTGCCTCATCCCAAAATCAACTCTGTAGGTCCTGGAGGCTTTAGAGTCCTGCCTCCGGAGTAGCAGAATATTCCAAGGTGAGGTACGTGACGTGGTATATGGGTTTCAATGTCTATGTTCCACACCCCGACACTATCTACCTACACAGAAATAAACACAAATATTTTATCAGGTGAAGGGCCTGTGCATATCTGGAACCATAGCCAGACATAATTTGGGCACACATCAGTGCTACTGTTTCATTGTTAACGTATGGGGCCACTTTGGTAGCAACTGGGATTGTGCTGGAATTTTGCCTATGGCATTACTTAGGTGTTTTATTTGTTTGTTTTACTGTTTAAAAGTAATGACATTACTAAATAATAGAAGATGACTGAATTCATTGAAGATCAACCAACTCAGGCCAGGTCTGAATTTGCTTCGCTGAATTAACGTAAAACATCGTAAAATATGGTAATATCATTGACTACGGATGCAAATAACTGTTCTGTGGGTAGTTGTTTCCTTCTTTAAGAACTAGCGCTGGTTCATAAACTAGTACTTTCTTTGGTTTCTCCTCCACTGATGAAAATCAGCATGTGAAGTTACCAATAGGATGTACTGCTGGGACTGGAACTTGAGAAGTATTTTATACATAAATATATACTCTTCTAAAAATAATGCAATGCCTATACAATATTATCTTGGATAAATTAGTAATGTTTTGGGGTTTGCATTTTTTTAAGAGAAAGCAGAGAAGTAGATCAGTGACCCTAATTGAAATAACTCTGATAACTGCTGAGGCTCTAATTTGGTTTTGACCTTTATGCTTTGATCTTCCATATTAAGTTTTGTTGTGATTGGAACTGATTTTATTTACCTGGGTTCATGTAATGTGTTCATAGAAATGGAGGACTCCTGCAGTTACCACTAGTATTAATGGAAGATGGAAATGCTGAGCACCTTGAAGGATTTGGCTCCTGTTGTTTACTTGCTGTGCTTAGATTATTCAGTACATTACATTGAGATATTTTCAGTAAAATACATAAATTAAAATTACTAATTGTATTAATGATTATATGGAAAATAATGTATTTATTCTGTAAGTAATTTCTGGCAGTATTTAGTACTTCATGATAAATATACTAAGTGACTGAATTATTTAGTATTATTTTTGCTAAGTAATTCAGTTTTATGGAATAAAAGAAGAGATAATTTAATTTCTCAGTGAAAGGAGTCCTGGAACCAGTTTGCTTCCTTCTTTAAGCAGGGACTTGGGAGGGAGTAAATCTTTGAGGTTTTTCTAGTTGAATTCCCTCCTAGTTCTAATCTCTGGGGTTGAGTATAGTACTTGCTTCCACCTCTTATGGGAGTAGCAGCAGGTGCTCACCTCACATCATGATATATGTGGTTCCCAAGGGATGTAATGGAAAAAACAGGAGTGTACCTGCACACAGGCAACAGATCTGAGCTCTCATTAAACTCATTGACAACTTGACTCTAATGTATTTACCATCAGGACAGTTATATGGCACTTTTGTGCCATTGGAGCATGGACCAAGACATAGTCCACTTAATTAATTAGACTAGCAGGAAGTCCTGCAAACCACCTACCATGTGGCAGAATGGGCAACAATAAATCTTGGGCTAATGCTCTGAGTGCTGGGGGAAGAGAATTACTTTTTGAAATTAAGGGTTAGTGGATGGGAGGTATGACTGGAAATGCTAATTTCTCCAGATGTAGTAGGGGAGTGCAACAAACAGTAGCTGTTGCTACCTCGGCAAGAAATATGTGGCCTGTTCTCATTCCTATGTACTCCTATCAGTGCTTGGTGATGGGGACTGGAATGTATATAGCCCAGCAACCATAATGCCCATCCAATCCTCTTCTGAGCCAATTAGTGCTAATGGGATAAATAGCTAGTGCCTGTGTTGTTCTCCTTATTAAAGCATAGAACATTTTTTAAACACCTACATTGTTTTTATTTAAACATTAAATAACTCTTAACACACTGGTGTTGACTGCATCCACCTGACGTTAACTGAAGTCTGCCATGCAGAACTCTACCTTCCAAAAAGGAGAATGACCTTTGGTCTCTGCAGCCACACCCAGTGCTCTCACATGACAATAACAGCAACTCCATACAGTTCACAGGAGCACCAGGCAAATAGTGGATTTCCTCTGTGTCAGAGAGCTGGAGACAGAATGTCTGTGATTTGGCTTTTGGCAGTGATTTTGTTAGCGAATATATGGGTCAGGAGAACATTTGGCAGAGTCCAGGTCTGTTCTTGAGGCCTAGTACATTCCATCTTCTATCTTTTAGATCAAGGAAGGGAGGCATTTTGCCTGCAGCAGAGATTTCCGGGCTTTGCATATTTTTGTGGGGTGAAGAAAAAAGCAACAGATTAATTTGACAGCCCCAATTAAACCTTTGGTTTAGCAAGTTGTGATGAGAAATATCCCTGACAAATAAGCATAGGCTGTGCATACAACAAAATCAGGTGTGCTGCACTTAACACTTTAAGATCATTGTACCATGGTTTGTGACGGTAGTGCCTGGTTTTAATTAGAACTGACCAAAATCATTTAGTGAGAAAATTAATCTTTATTTTATTGTTAATAATAATGATAATTAATAAATACAGCCAACAGGACTAGCATTGGTATGTTAAAATGGAAAAACAAAAGAACAGATCTGTGAGAGACCAAGAAAGAGTGGCTACCCAGAATGGGTAGAAAGGGACTGGATGAATGAAAATAAAAGAGATGATAAAATCAAAGTGCTACTCTTTTACACTCATTTTGTGCAGGTATGAATGACTCAAAAGGGGGCAAAGCAGAGGAAAATCAGGCCATCTGATATAAGCTTGTCCACATAACAAATACATCAGCTATGAAAGCTAATTGGCCATTGCCAGAAATTACAGAGATCAGTTTTCAAGCAATGATTGAGGATAATATGGGCATTGAAAATGGCCTAATATTGAGTTTAGAGAATTGAAAAGACAGTGTAAGGAAGGCTTAAACTTTAGATTCATAATTGATGCCTTAACCAGAGAACAGAGGGCTTCAATATCCATAGGTTGCCCCCAAATAGGTCTGTCATAAACAGATAGTTAAGGGTTAATGTCTCTTTTACCTGTAAAGGGTTAAGAAGCTCAGTAACCTGGATGACACCTGACCAGAGGACCAATAGGGGGACAAGATACTTTCAAATCTTGGTGGAGGGAAGTCTTTGTTTGTGCTCTTTGTTTTGGTTGTTGTTCGCTCTCGGGACTGAGAGGGACGGGACATCAATCCAGGCTCTCCAGATCTTTCTGAATCAGTCTCTCATGTTTCAAACTTGTAAGTAATTAGCCAGGCAAGGCGTGTTAGTCTTATGTTTGTTTTCTCAACTTGTAAATGTTTCTTTTTGCTGGAAGGATTTTACCTCTGTTTGCTGTAACTTTGAACGTAAGGCTAGGTGGTGGGGGGTCCCTCTGGTCTATAGGAATCTGATTACCCTGTAAAGCATTTTCCATCCTGATTTTACAGAGATACTTTTTACCTTTTCTTTCTTTAATTAAAAGCTTTCTTTTTAAGAACCTGATTGATTTTTCCTTGTTTTAAGATCCAAGGGCATTGGATCTGGACTCACTAGAGACTGGTGGGGGAAAGGAGGCGGGATGGTCAAATTCTCCTTGTTTTAAGATCCAAGGGGATTGGATCTGGACTCACCAGGGATTGGTGGGGGGAAAGGAGGGGAATGGTTAATTTCTCCTTTTTTTAAGATCCAAGGGGCTTGGATCTGTGTTCACCAGGTAATTGGTGAAGTCCCTCAAGGCAACCCAGGGAGGGGAAAGTTTTTGGGGGACAGAAAGTGCCCCAGACACTGAAATTCTGGGTGGTGGCAGTGTTACCAGATCTAAGCTAGTAATTAAGCTTAGAAGTGTTCATGCAGGTCCCCACATTTGTACTCTAAAGTTCAAAGTGGGAGAAAAAACCTTGACAAGGTCTCAGCAGTAGTACTGGAAAAACACTAAAGAACAACCCTATTTTTGTGACTATTTTAATAAATAAAAGAACAAAGTTTTGTTTGTTATGGTTCATGAGGGTCAGAGTATTTGTTACTTGGGAGTAACTACTGTTTGGTTCAATTATTATTCAGCTGAAAAATCAGACCAGATGTGTGCATTAATCACTATTCTTTATACACTCTTCATTATTCTGCTGTTTAAAATGTTTCAGTCATCCACTCAGGGAGCACAAACAGTCTGATGCAACCAATCACGTGATATGAATAATGGGAAAAGTCAAAACAAACAGTTCATTATCTGCCCACACTCTGAAAATTATACATCCAAATTGTCTGGTAAATTTTTAGCCATAAGGTAGAATACAGTGAGGATCAGTTTGTGACAAGAATAGGGGCTGAATTGTTCCAGCATCACAAAGCAGATTGATAGGTGGGCTGTGGCAATTAACTGATGGTTCCCTTGTTATAGGATAAACCAGAATCACTGTAAAACCAGTGTAGCCAATGCTACAATGTACCTTCGCAGCCCCTGCTTTATGGGGGCATGTCAGGAACATAGGTGCTCCAGTGATTCCCAGCTGCTAGAAGAGCCCATTGTAGTCTGGCACTAAATTGCATTAGGTACCAAACCAAACCCCAACTAGCAGCAGGATAGGGGGCACAGAGGTGGATAATAGCTTAATTTCAGCTCTTCTTCTCCACCAAGTCTTGAACTAGATAGAAATCAGCTGAACCTTAAGTTTAGACTTATTATTTGTCAGAAAAGAAATAGTTCAACCATCGCTGCTTAAGATACTGACCTACAGGGAGCCCTTAAAAGGTGAAAGAGTGGCTCATTTTCCTGGCCATTCTATCCTTCACTTCATTATTGAAGTTGCAAAGGAGGATCAAAACAGAGCCAATTTTAATGAAAAATGGTGTCTAATAAGAACTAGACTGAGACCATCCACTCATTTTACACAGGCCACCAAAGAGTCATTATATGTCAATGATGTTGGTCACTGCCTCTTCAAAACTAGCAAGACCTGATGCAGTGATTTAGATGATAGAGGCTCATTACCAAACCACAGAGATGCTTCCCCACAGCTTCTCAGCAGAATATTTACAATATGACAAATCTATTGATTGCACTGTATGTGACACATTCTGCCATTTATGCTTGTACTTTTCATATTGAAACTGAAGAAGCTAGTACAGTCCATTTAACAGAGACTGTTGATGTTTCATCAGCTATTGATGAGATTTATGCAGAATGGTGGCGAAGTATTTTGCTGGCATTGAATGTGAATCATTTGCAGACAAGTCTGAATGTGAGCAAAATATAGATGACAAGATACAAGGAGCCATATCACTACACGAATGCTCACCAATAATTATACATGGAAGTGTAGCACTGATAATGGCTTATGCAAAATGGCACAGCTTTCCAGGAGCTGCACAAGATTTGCTGACATTAGTAAAACCACACTGCTTTGCTTCTCCCCATACAGATTACCCCAAAAGGCTTTTTTCCTCTTTCTCATATAAAAGCATCTCATTTCTATTTAAACTGTTGTAGGATGAAAAAAAATACCCACATACAGCAAATTGATTAACAAATGCAGTTCAGATTGAACCTCGGAGGAGGCTAATGTTTTAACAGAACTTACGTTGAAAACAGCAAATTCAGGTTTTTGTTTTATTTTTAAAGCAAGACAATAGTGATGGAGACAAGACATCTCTCACTGAAAAATATAAATCAGAAGAAATGGGAGAGGATGCACTGTATGTGAAATCAACACTTCCTTCTGATATTGAAGGCAGCCCCAAGTGTTCAGATTTGTTTTTAAAATGAGACAGAGAGAGAGAGAGAGAGAGCGAGCACTCATTTATCCCTCTCAGGGATAGTTAAAATGAGTTCCATTCAGTTTATTGTAGTATGTGAATATTTCAGTTAAGACCTAAAAAAAAAAAAGCAGGGGTCCTGCATGGAAATAAAGGACCTGATCCAAAGCTCACTGAAGTCAATGGGAGACTTTTGATTAATGTCTGCGTGCTTTGGATCTGGCCCAACTATCCATAATACTTTCCTTAAAAGAAGAGGTTTGATCTGATCTCTTTGGCCAAAAGTTTCCCCTTTGGACAGTGTTGTGCAGTATGTTGTTTGCCGGACATTCACATTTCTGTTGTCCTCTTCCCCAGGGGAGAATGAATTTTATGGTGCTGTACAATTCTACATCAAGTAGTTAAAAATCTTGGGCTACTCTGGGATAAAAGGTGTAATGTACTCATATAATGATAGTATAGCTATTTTTATTCACATTATTTTACCACGTATGTAAAACTTATTGGATATCTTCATTTTTCTTTAATACTAAAGAGGACTGCCTTGCGGAACTGTTCAACATGTTATCAAGAATAAACAAATTATTTCCAGTTGCAATTGTCTGGATTCATCTGAAAGGAAAACATCCCACCATGCCACACACTTCTATTTTGGGAGGAACCAACAAAAGTCACACTTGCTTAAGCTATTTAATCAATACTGTTTATCCAAGACACACGAGGTATAGTGTAAATCACCAGCATCACTATTGTTTCCTGGCTGGGGAAACTGCAGACAGCTAAATAATCAACGAGTATTCATTGGCTCAGCATGTGAGGCTCTAAAGTGTCTACCAGTGACAGGTATCCTACATGACAGTTTAGCAATCTGTCAACAGGTTACTGGGCTGATTTTGTGTTAACCTTTATAACATGGTGTGCTTGATTTCAGCCTATTGCTTTGTTGTTTTTTCATCTTATCTTTCAATACAAGAGCTGAGGTGCTTTAAAATTAAATCTGAGCAGCATAAAAATGAAACAAAATGTTATAAGAAGTAAGTCCACAGAAATTAGGATTCTGTTTGTAGTTTTATTTTACTCTTTCCTCTCAACTTTTAATAGCAAAAACCAAACAAACACCAACTACCACATTAAGGAAACTCGGTCTTTGACACTTCTGTTGTTTGGGATACTGAGGTACTTCCTTTTAAGGTCTAGCAGGTCTCAAACCTAGGCTTGCAGAGCTGTACAGTAGTGGACACCTCCATGCTACCAACATAACTAGCACATGCTCCATTTTCCATGACCTACAGTGGACGCAGATCACAGAGAGTCTCACCTAAAGGAGTCTGACAGGCAGCAACCTCATGGGTCCTGATTGGCTCCCTGCCTTATATAAATCTAAGGATTATTCAGGCATCACATTAATCTCGTGTAGCTGCCATGATCATTACTGCTCTTGAACTCCTGACTGTGACCTTGGCTTGGTTTGCACCTCATCTCCTGACCCAAACCCTGAAAACTGACCTAGACTCTGATCCCTGGAACTTGACTACAAATCCCCTACTACTCTCAGCCTCAGCTTTGCCCTGTTCTCACCCTGGGTCCTGACTATCCTTCTAAGGATCTTGACAGTTTGTCTGGACCACCAAAGCCTGTAGTGAAGGCCTACCTTGGGGAAGCCCTGAGGCAGCCGGCTACTCCCTGCCTGGCATGCCTCAGAAGATACTGGAGATGCCTGAGTGGGCTGACAAGCTGTAGGATGAGAATGCTGCACTGTGACTACATAACCAGGGCCTCTAGTACCCTTCAAGAACATTTTAAAGGGGACTGCCAACTATTATGGGGAGTTATTAACCAATATCACCTGCTTTTTTTTCTCCACCCCTAGGTTTACCCCACTGAGCAAGCAAAAGTAGGACTCATTATTAGCTTCCTGACTGGGAATGCATTGGTCTGGGCCTTGCCCCAGCTCAAACAATTGAAACTGATTCTATCTGATTTAAGGGTTTTTCTGCCCTACTTGATAATAATGCTAGCATGCCAGCTTGTTGGAGGTGGTTCTGCACAAACTGCAGTAGCTGCAGGAACTGATTTCCTTCCACATTTCTCACTTTTGATAACTCGTCTCTGATACTGAGTGGAAAAAATCAGCTCTGCCAACATGGCTCCCAAAAGCTCTGCCAACATGGCTCCCTAAAGCATCTCCACCTTGCATTTACTATTCATTGAAGCTCACTACAGCCAAAGAAGAATTACAGAATTCTAGATAAAAAGCTTCTAGGGATTAAAGCAGTCTTGGAAGAGAGGTGCCACTCTTTGGAGGATGCTCAATTCCTAGTATGGGTTTACATGGATCATGAAGCAGGAAGCAAGGGGCAATACCAGGTCTAGGATTGCTTGATCTATGTCAAAGGCCACTTGTGTGTTTCACCCAGACTCCCTCAGTTACAGTACTATGGCTCTGTCATGACTTGCCCTTAGCAGGCCATCTGGGTCATCTCAAGACCCTTCATTTGGCCTCATGCTCCTTCTGATGGCCCATGCAGCTGCACCAAGACAGCGTGCTCACTCTTTGGCACTCCAATGCCTTCCATGACCTTGTCCAGACCCTGGGCAGCCATTTCATAGTCAAGCTCCCTGTGCCTAACAGGCATACTGTAGTCCTCACCATGGTCGATAAACTGACAAAAAGGCCCACTTCATCCTCACTGTGCATCTGCCCTCCATAGAAGAAATGGTCCAGCACCTGGTGACTCATTTTATCCGTCTCCATGGACTCCTGGAGAGAGTCACAACCGATCAGGATCTGCAGTTTGTGTTGCAGTTTTTATGTGAAACCCTATGATTGGTCAGGTTCTATGCTTACTCATCCACTGCCTATCACCCACAAACTGATGGTCAGTCCAAACAAGCAAATCAAGTGTTAGAACAATATTTGCGCTGCTTCACGAATTTCCACCAGAACAACTGGTTGAGCCTCCTTCCCCAAACAGAGTTTGTTAACAACAATGCTGAGCATGTCTTTGCTGAGCAGAGTCAATTCTATATAAACTGTGGTTTCCACCCCCATCTCTATCCAGCCATACCCTTCAACTCCACCATTCCTATGGAGCTAACTGGGTTCCTCTGATTCATGAGGCCCAAGAAAACTCCAGGCACAACTGGAGAAGGCCAAGGAAGTTTACAAGTGGTATGCTGACTGCTGGTGCAAGGAATGCCTGGCGTTCACCATCAAGCAAGAAGTGTGGCTCTCAGCCCAAAACCTCTGTACCAACTGGCCATGCCATAAACTGGATTATTGATACCTCAGGTCATATTCCCTCCACCAGGTAACTGATCCAGTGCCCAGGAGACTTCAATTACCTAGATCCCGCAAAATACACCCAGTGTTTCATGTACTATTTCTAAACCCTACAATGACAACCACTTCACTGCCCTGGCTCAACAACCACCCTCTCAGGTGTGGATCCAAAGTCACAACAAGTATGAGGTCCATGAGATACTGGACTGGAAAATCAAACACTACTCCCTCTGGTACCTTATAGACTGGGAAGGCTATGGCTCAGAAGAGTGAACCTTGGAGCAAGGGTCCCAAGTCCATGTCCCTGACTTCATGGCAGCCATCCATGCAGCACATCCAGACAAATTTAGGTCAGTGGAGGGCACCCTTGTGGGTAATGTAAGGACCAGAAGGTCTCAAATGTGGACCTACACAGCTGCCAAGCTGTGGACATGGCCATATTGCCTGGCAGCAGCAGCTATAACCAGTTTGAGCTCCACTTCCCATGACCATGGGAAGTCCTGCCTCAAAGAGTCTGACAAGCAGCACTCTTATGGCTCCTGTTTGGCTCCCTATCCTATATATACCCAGGGGGCATTCTGGGAAGTGTTCAAAAGACAACATGAATCACCTGTAGCTGCCATGACCATTCCTGCTCTTTAACTCCTGGCTTCAACCTTGGCTTGATTTGGATCTTTCCTCCTGACCTGCAACCTGAAACCTGACTTATACTCTGATCCTTGGTATTGACCTCAGCCTGGAACTTGACTACAATCTCCTCCACTACTCAGCCTCAGGTTTGACCCTGCTCTGAGCCTTGGTCATGACTGCCCTTGTCAGGATTGTGACATTTATATAGAATGTAAAGGCAAGAGTCTATATATCAGATATTACTTTAACTTTTTTAGACACCTGCAGGGACGTACTCATTTTAACCCAACTGCTTATAATTATATTCTTCAACCTAGTGTGGGGTATAGCAGTGTGAAGCTGGGCATTAATGTATAAACGTGAACATCTGCCCATGTTAGTGCCTGAACTAGATAATTACTTAGCTGGAATTTATTTGAAATAAACTGGTTGGTTCTATCCTCTGCAATGCCTGTGAAATTTCCATATACAAAGTCATGTCCTTGGGCTTTGCTTGTGTGCGGTATTGAAGACTTGAGTAGGTGGGTTGGGGTTGAGTGGAGGGGATATATATCATCTTTTGTGAAACATATTGTGTATTTCATACATTTTGTGTTGAATTAGTGGGGCTGCCTGTATCAAAACTATCACACAGCAGAATTCCACCCATATAATTTTTAAATGCAACATTTATTCTCTATAATGTCAGCTAGATATTTTGCATTACTGATTATGAATGTATTAACATCAACACCTCTCTGCAGCATCCTACATATAATCTGGTACATTTTTATATAATGTTATATAAAATGGATTTATATTTTATTTCTGCTGTCTGCACATTATGCTATTTAAGACTGACTACATTATCCTATATTGTACAGATTCTTTTATATAGCAAAAGTGTAATTCTTTTTAAGAGACTATCCAGCAATTTGTGACCAGAAACCATCATGCAGCTATCTAAAAGACTTGCAGTGCATAGAGAAATTTATTATGTGATTATGGAGAAAAATAACAGCCAGGCTGACTACTCTCATAAAGATAGTTCTCCTGCCTTTCAACTAGAGTAAGGCTTGCTACTTCAAGCCAGGATTCTGTAACTGTATTCCTTACATTCATTCCTTTTGTTTAAACTTACTACTTTGAGTAGAGGCTTTGAGATGGAAAGTAACTGTTCTCGGCTAAGGACTTGAGTATAGTCTCAGTTTAATAGCTGATGTATTTTCTAGGAGTTCTGCGCTGCTTTTTCAGGGGGTGGAACTGATGATCTGATAGACCATTTCCAATTTAAGCTACTATGGTAATTTTCGAGGTACCACAAGCCACAAGTTCAATTCAAGTTCCACTTTTTTTAAAGCACTTTTTTTATTTGAAATTTAAGTTGGTTGATAGTTAAAAAAAAGTCAAAATTAAAATGAAAAGTTTTGAAATTATCAAAACAGTATGTTTTGATTGACCAAATCAAATTGTTTCTCAGAGTTTTGGTTCAGAAAAATGTTTGAGATGTCTATCTTTCATCCTGCTCCAGGACAGGGGAAAACTTCAAAATCTCAAAAACTATTTCCCACCCAGCTCAACTAAGCAACTTGTCCAAGACCACACAACAGGTCTGTGGAAAAGCTAGACTAAGATGTCAAAATTCAAGGGTAACTGTACCTTTGTGCCCCGCCCTCCCGACCCCCTCTTACCCCTAGTGGTCCACTACAGGAATGCCCCTGCAGTCTCAAGTCTCTAGCCTTAACCTCTCTCTAGGCAGGGCCCCCCAGCCACATTTCCTTCTTAGTGGGATTTTTTTAGGCCGTGGCTACACTGGCGTTTTACAGCGCTGCAACTTTCTCTCTGAGGGTATGGCTACATTTGGAATTTCAAAGCGCTGCCGCGGCAGCGCTGCGGGAGCGCTGCCGAGGCAGCGCTTTGAAGTGTGAGTGTAGTCAGAGCGGCAGCGCTGGGAGAGAGCTCTCCCAGCGCTGCATGTAAACCACATCCCTTACGGGTGTAGCGTGCAGCGCTGGGAGCCGCGCTCCCAGCGCTGCTGCCCTGATTACACTGACGCTTTACAGCGCTGTATCTTGCAGCGCTCAGGGGGGTGTTTTTTCACATCCCAGTTGCAGCGCTGTAAAGTGTGAGTGTAGCCAAGCCCTCAGGGGTGTGAAAAAAACACCCCCTTGAGCACTGCAAGATATAGCACTGTAAAGCGCCAGTGTAAACAGTGCTGCAGCACTGGGAGCCCAGCTCCCAGTGCTGCAAGCTAATTCCCATGAGGAAGTGGAGTTCATGCAGTGCTGGGAGAGCTCTCTCCCAGCACTGGTGCTGCAACCACACTCACAATTCAGAGTGCTGCCACGGCAGCACTTTGAAGTTTCGAGTGTAGCCATACCCTTAGGCTGCAGCCTTATGCTCTTTTCTGTAATTGTTCCAAGTAAGGGTATGGCTACACTTGCAGCTATACAGCGCTGAGAGTTACAGCTGTCTTCGTACAGCTGTGTAGGGAAAGCGCTGCAGTGTGGCCACACTGACAGCTACCAGCACTGCAGTGTGGCCACAACTGCAGCATTTGCAGTGCTGTTGGGAGTGGCTGGACAGGCATTCTGGATATCTCCAAATACATCTGAGGCCAATTACAGCGCTTTTGGTGGCCACACTGGCAGAGCAGCGCTGCATCACCAGCTCTGCAATCGTTATACCCCAGGCGGAGCAGGAGTACAGCCAGCGCTGCAGCCAGGGAGATGCAGCGCTGTATGTGCCTTGCAAGTGTGGATGGTGAGTAAGTTGCAGTGCTGTAAACCCACCACCAGCACTGCAACTTTCCAGTGTAGCCAAGAAAGTCTGAGAAACATCCAACCCTTTGCTCCTTAGTTTCTCTCCAGTGACAATGACTGTGTTTTTTACTACTGACCACCCAGCTCTTCCAAAGCAAACACATTTACTTAATGGCACAAGCATACAGAGAAAATCTACAAAACAAAAAAACAGATTTGCATACTTATTAAATGTACCAGAAATTTCCCATTCAAGAAGGGCTGAGGTCTCCCTAGGAGCTCCTGTCTATTTGTTGAATCAAAGGTCCTGTTCATTCAATGAAACAAAAGGAAGGCCATGATTCTATTTAAATTCTACCTTTTATATCAAAAGCCCTTTCTTTGTCTCCTAGTCTCTGGAATACCCACCTTGAACCAATATTCAGAATATTCATAAATTTAACACAATGGTCCCTAAAGAGATTGAATGGAGTTACAGGTTTCAGAGTAGCAGCCGTGTTAGTCTGTATCCACAAAAAGAACAGGAGTACTTGTGGCACTTTAGAGACTAGCAAAGTTATTTGAGCATAAGCTTTCGTGGGCTGCAGCCCACTTCATCGGACACACAGAATGGAACATATAGTGAGGAGATAAATATACATACAGAGAACATTAAAAGGTGAGAGTTGCCCAACCAACTCTAAGAGGCTAATTAATTAAGATGAACTGTTGTCAGCAGGAGAAAAAAACTTTTGTAGTGATAATCCAGATAGCCCATTTAAGACAGTTTGACCAGATACTTAACCTGGGGGAAATAGATCCAATGTGTGTAAAGGCTCAGCCATTCCCATTCTCTATTTAAGCCTAAATTGATAGTATCTAGTTTGCATATGAATTCAAGTTCAGACATTTCTCCTTGGAGTCTGTTTTTGAAGCTTTTCTGTTGCAAAATTGCCACCTTTAAATCTGTTACTGAATGGCCAGAGAGAGGCTGACGTATTCTCCTACTGGCTTTTGAATGTCAGATTTGTGTCCATTTATTCTTTTGCATAGAGACTGTGCCAGCAATGCCCCTTTACCCTGGACATTGGCCAAACCGGACAGTCTCTATGCAAAAGAATAAACAGTTCATCTTAATTAATTAGCCTCTTAGAGTTGGTTGGGCAACTCTCACCTTTTCATGTTCTCTGTATGTATATATATCTCCTCACTACATGTTCCATTCTATATGTCCGATGAAGTGGGCTGTAGCCAACGAAAGCTTATGCTCAAATAAATTTGTTAGTCTCTAAGGTGCCACAAGTACTCCTGTCCTTTTCATGGAGTTACAGTTTTTCTGTTTCCCGATCCTCTGTTTTAGACTCAGAATGGTACATTACTTTTTTCATCTTTCCTTCCCATAACTGAAATCATCTTTCTAAATAACGGAGATGAACATCTAACCCTAATGAAATCAATGGGAGCTTTGCCACTGACTTAATTTGTGCCAGGCTTTCTCCCCTGCTGCATAAACTTTGTAAGGTTACCCTTACATTATCAAATTAAGAGACTAAACCTGTTCTAACTTGCATTTTCACATAATCTATTGAGAAAACCTTGTTACATGTTTTTGCCATGTATCCTACACAAAACTGGTGCATAAGAATCTCTAAGTTAAATAGGAAATACAACACAGGACAAAATTAAAATAAATGCATATATGTTCAAATGCATTTGTTAGTTTAAATTATTGATTTACTTCTGCACATAGATTAATTTTAAAAAACCTTGTTTTATCGAACAATGCTCTGGTCTGAATTTGCAAATTGCTATGGTCTGAATATGCAAATTGCCCACAGTGTGGAAAGGGGAGAGAACATTTTCCATGAGCCCCAGAACCGGATACATCTATGCCTCTTGAAAAATTACCTTCCCCTCACTAATTAATTTAACTCGAGAGTTATATTATGGACTTCAGCAGATCTTGACATATTTTTTCTTAGAAGGAAGAATATGCATTCAAAATTAAGGTTTGCAAGACTGAGACAATCAAAGTCCATGGATGCAACAGCTGAGTAACTGAAAAATCAATTTGGAATTACAGTTATTTCTTAGGGGTTTGTTAGGATGTTTGTTTACTCTTCACTGGAGACACTTTTATCTAACTAAGAAAGCCACATGAGGATGTCAGCCTGGAGCAGTTATTGGTTAAGGTATAATTGAGCATGTGTGAATTTATGTTTATTCATTTAGCTTTAAAATATTTGTGATGCTAACAATATATCAGACCTGTTAGGAACAACATAAAATATGGAAGTTTTTCTGGAAATGCAGCTCATAAATCAGAAATTAAGAGACATTTAAGACTTTCATATTGCTCTGAAATTTAGCATACATTACTTTAAAATTTATTGAGCCAGACCCTCAACCATTGTAAATCAGTGAAGCAGTACTTACTTCAGTGGAGCGACATTGATTTATATTGGCTAAAGGGCCATATTCTTTGTCAGATAATGCACATTCAACTGGAGTTTAAGGGTGGGGTTTTCAAAAGTATGCAGCATTGTCCAAACTCCACCACCAAGGAAATCAATACAATTTTAACATTGACTTCAGTGGAAGCAGAATTACGCCATTGTTGAACACTTTTGAAAACTCCACTTATGTTTTAAATGGAGATAGCCACAAGTCTCTCTTATATTATGAACGCATCTGGCAGTGACACCTCAGGATGAACATTTTTTGGAAATTTTGGAAGTTAAATTCTTTCTGAAAACGATTTTAGGGAATAATATGCTGTTTTGTCCATGCTTAAAACAAAATCAGTTCTAATGCTTTCATATTTTATAGCAAGGTCTTGAAATTTGGCAAGGTGGTCAACCTGAGGTAAAAGAGGTGCCTTGCACTTTCTCTGTGAAAATCAACCTAATCTGGGTGAGTTATAATTGTCTGAAAAATGCCGTTTGCACATACTCAGTAAATGCTTGTGAGTGGTTGCCAGATAGTCTTCAAAGAATGTATCTGCTCCAGCACATGGCACCAGGGGCAGAGAGGGACTTTCCCTGCAATGCCTCCTCCTGGCTGCCAGGAACCACTGCAGTGCTGGGCCCAGTAAATGAAAGCAAAGAGACTTTCTCCTCTGCTTTCAATTATCTGCTTGCTGGCACTCAGGCAGCATGAACGAGAAAGAGGAAGGGACCTGACTTGAATGCTGGGAGGTGGGGTGAGAAGCAAATGGCAGATAGGTGCGGACTGGGGCCAAGAGAAGAGGGAGATAGGAAGATGATAAAAGGAAAAACAAGAACAAGCTGAGAGGACAGGAGCAGAAGGAGACCTTTGGAAAAAATAATATGTCATCATGTACAGATTACAGATGATATCATAATGCATATGTACACAGGGGCTGAATTAAGGTTACACAGACAACCTTAATTCAAGCCTGCCTGAATTTTGAGTGCGTCACTTTGCAACTGTATCATTCTTTTAACAGCGATTTTGTATGTACTATGTATATAACCTTAAACAAATCTCATTAATGTAGCATTAATGCACACTGTTGGATAGCTCCTAATCTCTGCTGATTCCTAAATTAACCTTACTTTAAAAACTCAAAAATATTTATAATCAGATACACAAAATTTAAAAGCGAATATGAATGTCCAGTTAGAAGACTCCAATCCTGCAAACCTGTACTCACTATAGCACTCCTAATTCTGTGAGCAAGAGTTTGTAGGATCAGACCCTGAAAAAATATATGACCCCAGATTCCCTGTGTGCTTTTTAAATAATCTCTTTTCAAAGTGTTATTTGTACTAATATGGTACTGAACTGATCTAGTGCTCACTAACGCCTAAGTGAGCCCCCCCCCATTGACTTTAGTGGGCTTTTGGTTCAGGCCCTGTGTCAGGTTGTAATATTTATGATGTGTAGGAGGAAACAAATTCATCTGATAGTTTCAAAAATAACAGTTATATTTCTAAGTGTCTTTCTCTGGTTAATAAAAAGAACAGCAGATTGCTACCTTAATGAGATAGTGGTGTATTTCTTTTATGTAAATAACATTTAAAGACATGAATCACTTTTTGTAAATATTGTGTTACTAGGCATTCTACTTATTTTAGATTGGTACTTTTCATTATATTTGCTTTTTACTGTTGCTTTGTTTACTATAGTAAATGTCAAAATGTGCTAGCTAAATTAACGAATATGGAGAGTGATAGCTTGTTTGCTACCAATGGAAATGCCAAGGAGTATAATGACCTGTAAGTCACTTTACCCTTCAGTTAAATACCGCTTGTTTAGAGAAAAGGTTTGGGACTGTCACAGTGCTAGAAGTTAGTTTGTATTATAAAGCAGTTTGACAGGTTACAATACTGGTGCCGTAGTACTGATAAATGATCTTATTATTTCAATCCTGAACTTGTAATGAGGAAAAGAGAATATATGATTTTTATTCCATTTACTGTACAATATAATACACAAGTAAAAAAGAGCTACTGTTAGATATGAATGCTTTTGCATTTTCAGTCTTTGTCATGACATCAGGCTGTCTGTGTGCCCATACTTATTGTTGTTGTTATTATTTATATTTGAGTAGTATCTAGAGGTCTCAATCAGGGGCAAGGGCCTTTTGTGCAAGACATGGTACAGACTCGTAAAACATGTCTGGAAGAGCACACAAATGAAGCAGATAAATAGAGAGGAAAAAGGAACATTATTATCCCCATTTTACAGGTGGGGAAATAAGCACAGAGAAATTAAACAACTTGCCCCAGGTCAGATAAGATGTTTGTGACAGAGCCAGGAACTGGACCAGATCGTCTGAAATCTGGTCTAGGGCCTTAATCATAAGGCTATCTTTTTGCACTGGAACAAGGCAGTGTTTCTTTTTACTTCACTCTAAAATAATGCTGATCTCTTCTCCAGTTTCTTCATGTTTGCCATGAGAATGGGTTAAATTTGAACTATTTCAAAATCTCATGCTGAGCATGTTTTAACTTTAATGCTCTACTGAGAACACAAATCAGCCTGAAATCTGTTCTGCTGAAAATCTGAAGATTGGATACATTTGGTGTGACTTTTTGCTCTTATTACAATCCTGGGATCTGAATGGCTACACAAAATGACATTATGTTCCTGCATTCTAATGACAGGTACTAAGAATGGGACATGATACCAAATTAACTCTGCTGACAGTCTGTCTCACGGTCCTTCTCAGTTGCCATGCTATACTTTGATGTTTATCTTCTCTGGATGCAGAAAGAGATACAGCAACAAGAAGAGTCACTTTGTATTGGGGCATGGCCTGGCATGGGGGCAAATGTCATCTTGTTAAAAGTTCCAGTTGTTTATTCTTAAATAATGAGCTATATTCAGTATTATTTAAATAATCCAACACTGTAAATAATTTTCCTCAAAGATTAACAATAATTCACTCTAATACACTGTTACAATAATCAAAGTTTGAAAAGTTATAAGTGAAGTATGAAAAAAAATAAGGTTGCTGTCTCAATAAACTTGCAGTCCTTGAGATTTACTATATAAGAAACTGATGCTTCTAAATCTCCAAGGCAATAGAAGTTGCTACAAAACCTATTCTGACTTTAAGGGAAAATTAAAGAGGTTTCCGCCTTTCTGGAAAAGATAACTGACATTTAAACAATTTGATTGCATCAGAAATACCCAGACATAATCTCTTCCCTTGCAGTTATGACCAGGGGCGGCTCTAGGTATTTTGCAGCCCCAAGCACAGCAGGCAGACTGCCTTAGGCGGTATGCCTGTGGGAGGTCCCCGGTCCCATGGATTCAGCGGCATGCCTGTGGGAGGTCCGCCGAAGCCGCGGAACCAGCGGACCCTCCGCAGGCATGCCACCAAAGGCAACTTGCCTGCCACCCTCACAGCGACCGGCAGAGCACCCCCCGTGGCTTGCCACCCCAGGCATGTGCTTGGCGTGCTGGTGTCTGGAGCCACCCCTGGTTATGACAGACCACTGATCAGAACACAAACATGCAACACATTCAAATTGAGTCTCAAACTCAGGCAACATGCAGTCTCCTGAGAGGAGCTAACCACTGTCAAATCTCATTGAAATAAATGGGAGTTAAGGGTAATCCTCACTTACTAGATGTGCTCAGCACCTCACAGGAGCAGGGCCCAACACCTACCAGAATCATACATGTGAACCTAATATTGCTTTGCATTTGTAATTTTTTAAGCACTTTCAAGTCTGTTTTAACATGGCTTCACTTTATTCTCATTGATGAACATTCTGGAAAGAACGATACTTCTTAATAAAGCACAGCATTAATGATATTGTCATTGTCATTTAGAGATCATGTGGAGACCCACAGAGTTATTCTTAATTATAGTCACAGGCATCAAAACAGAAAGGCAAGAATTCATCATTATATATTTTAATCAGTTGAAAAATCATTCCTGTGTTATCAGCAATTTCTTGCAAATAACCTTATTATTTTTTGATTAAGTATAAATTATATTTTTTCCACAAAATTTGAAGTGCAGCTAATAAGAATCATAATAAACTTTTCTATTTAAATCACTCAATTAATTTAGGCAGCAAATGTCTGATGGGGCTATAGTATATACAACAGAATAACAATTAAACTTTTTCGTGACCATTGAAGTGGTCTGATTTCCCCATATCCATTTCTAAATCATAGCTAATGGCCTCATCTCTCTTTCTTTTCCTCCTTCTACTGTGTCTGCTGTAGAAAGATGAAATGTTTCTTGCAAGCCAGAAGAGAAAGAAAGCTGAATACAAAGCTGAAAGAGAATACAGACAACAATAAAGGACAGTTATTAAATTTGTGAACTCTATCAGAGGACAAGAAAATAAACTATATGACTGACTAGAAGGGTCCTGAAGTATGACATTTCATTTTCATGCAGCTTTCCACATGATAAAGGTAACACACTAAAGAACACTATACAATTGCACTGAAGTAGTTAGTGCATTCATTGAATATCAATGTAGCTAAAGTGCTTGTCTGTTGTTATTTAATGCTTTTATATGGAACAATATAGTTCAGGGATTCATGACTGTAACATCAGCCTCTCCGCTTCCAGAGAAAATTTCATCATTAGTTTACTTTTCTACCTCACAGTGGAACATAAGCTCTGCTTGCACCTTACCTAAGATTCTGCATTTCCCAAGCACTTACAAATCTGGGTTGAAGTTAAAAAGCACATAAGTGTGAAGATAATCCAGAATCGGGCCCAACGTTAGTAATAGGATCACAACACACAGTCAGGCACCGTCTGTCCAGAAAGGAAAATATATGATTATTGATTACCGAGGTATAAGATAAGATGTCCCTTGACACACATTTTCTAAAATTCTGCTTTAAGGCTTTAACCTAGAGCCGGAGAAATTTAGACATATTTGAGTTGGTTGAAAACTTTCAAATTCCAAGATTTTCTGATGAAAATGCTGCAAATAATTTGTGTGAAATTTGTTGCAAACTTGGTCAGTTTTTTGGCCAGATCTATTTATTAGTGATAAAGGAGACAGCCAATTAAATTTCCAAACATCATAGTAAAAATAAGTGATAACCCTTTCAAATTCCAAGATTCTCTGATGAAAATGCTGCAAATAATTTGTGTGAAATTTGTTGCAAATTTGGTCAGTTTTTTGGCCAGATCTATTTATTAGTGATAAAGGAGACAGCCAATTAAATTTCCAAACATCATAGTAAAAATAAGTGATAACCCTTTCATTAACTTGACAGGCAGGCAAGACTTGTAGTGGGAATAGCTCAGTGGTTTGAGTATTGGCCTACTAAACCCAGGATTGTAAGTTCAATTTTTGAGGAGGCCATTTAGGGATCTGGGGCAAAAATCTGTCTGGGGATTTGAGCAGTGGGATTAGACTAGATGATCTCCTGATATTCTATGACAAAGCTGTACACAAGAGAAAGATCCACACTAGGATGCACAGCTGCAATGATGTTACATTAATAAATCTGTTATTTATAATGATACTATTTGGTCCCATAAAGTATCCCTTGAGTAAGCAGAGCTGTACTGAGTTTCAAGGCCAGAATTTGAGCTACAGCATTGTTTCCCGGAATCCATGAGGATACTAAGTGTTCATTGAATCCTGATCAACTATGATTTTTTATTTATAATTGTTACACAAATCTGTAGAAATCAGTAAGTTTTGGCAAAGGGAGGCCTAAAAGATTTTGAAATTTGGCGTGGATAAGCATTTATTATTAAAGGGAAAAGCTGGAATTTGCCTCTTGGAGGGGAAAAGTGTACTTCTGGAAGGGAAAAAACTAAACATATCACCAAACTAGCAAGCCATGTTCAGATAAGTATCCACACTTCATTGATATATAATAATGCTGGAAATACTGTCCAAATAGATTTTTCTAGTGCTATTTCTATATTTTTATTTCTGCAACTGGGGAAGTGAAGAAATAAACAAAGGGTAAAAACAACAAAAAGAAAGAAAGAAAAACAAACAAGAAAACCCACCGCTTTTGTTTAACCGCACAGAGCTGGTCAAAAAATGCTTTATTTTGTCTTTGTGGCTTTTACTTTTGTTTTTGCCAGTGGAAAATGTCAATGTTTCAGTTTAAAATCAGAAACAAATTTTCAGCCCAACCCACAAAACTTTTAGCTGAAACTGACTATTTGATAGGGAAATCCCACTGCAGTGTTTCATGGGGTTATAGATTTGTTGCCTCATGGTTTCCTTTTGTATGGACTAAACTTCCTGGCAGGACTCCCAAGAGGCACTACAGTCCACCCTCGTCCTGAGCAGTCACTGTGCATCACGGAAGTTGCTGCTCTCAATATATTTACATTTGTTTGACTGTGCTGGAGCACTTTCTGCACCTTTACAGAGGTACAACAATAGCCCCTCTGCACTACTCTCCTACACAAAATGTCCAAGAGATAATAAGTTCTTCGATATATAATGTCCCTAGATAGCACCATTGAGGAATTGCATCTCATCATGTGCAGTGAAATCCAGCCTCTTCAGAGACGTATATAGAACCTGAAATGTTTTTGTATAATGTGTGTTGTGTCAGTGATGTATTTCTTTCTTAATATTAATCTTTGTTGTTGAAGCAAATATGGGGTCTTAGCACCAATCTATTGAATAAAAAAAACACTGTGTTTCCCATAACCATTTAAACATGGGACTTACCTGTATTTTAACCAGTCTTATTTTAACCAGAATCATGCAACAATATTGGATAGGCTATAATAAAATCCCAACAGCACAACAGAGTTAAACTGGGTCACTTAAATGGTAGCTGTGTTCTTGGCGGGACCTTAATAATATGTTCTGTAAAGTTGATGAGCTCTGCGCAAATTGACAAACAAAAGAATACTAAAGATGTTTAGTGTGGCTTTCCTGTACCTTATGTTATTCCCCTCTAATGCTTTTCTCCTTTCTTATGGTGATACGTAAAGAGGCCTATGCTATGCCTCCTTCTTCACACCATTTTTTCTTATTAATATGCAGAGGGCTCAAGTCAGCATTGCTCTCTAACCCTTTTGCATCAGCTAGGCTAGTGTGAAGGGGCTATAGGGCACATGTAAGCCGTGGAGGAGAATAATCCCATGCAAGGGGTCTCTATAGCAGGTGTAAAGCCAACTCCCTTAGCTCTTTTCCATCTCTGCAGGAGTCCCTGAAGCAAAGAGTATTCAAAGACAGGGATGTGTTCCAGAGAGGCCAGGATGTTCTTATGCTTTTATGATTCTGAAACTGTGATTGCAAGAGGGGAGAAAGTTATGATACATGTGAGGGCTGCCCTACTCTGAATCAGTGGCAGAACTGACCCTCAGCAACTGGTGAATACGGAATGCACAAGCAACATCTTCTCCTGTGTCCCAGTGCTGGCCCTGGCCCAGAGATGAACTTGGCTCAGCGATCTTATTTATTTTCTCTGTCTCCCTTGGATTCTGGATCCAAATCCAAATCTCACCTTACACATTTATTAACATATACACCAAAAGGTCTGTGTCTCATTAAGATGCTCCTTTCACCCACTGGGCTCATTAGTGGCTTTGCTCTGATTAAAGCGTAATGCATTCCTGCACTGCCCGGAACAGACTAGAACTTAGAAAGTTAGACAGTCACAATTTGTCTCCCAGATTCCCCATGCTCCATGTGAAAGCAAACTTCACCTAACTTATACCTAGTACATGTACTTCATGATGCTCTTCTCTCCATGATACAGATAGCTGGCACAAAGAAGGTAGGAGGCATCTTCATGGATTCATGGAGTTTCCAGAAGGGACCATTAGATCACCTAGTCTGACCTTCTTTAAATCCCTGGCCATTTCACTGTTACCCCTTTACTGAGCCCCAAAACTGTATTTCTCTAAAACATGACTGGTGTTTGATTAAACCATACCTTCCAGAAAGGTATCCAGACTTGATTTGAAGACATCAAGAGATGGAGAACCCACCACTTCCCTTGGTAGTTTGTTCTAATGGTTAATCATCCTCATGATTTTTTTTATTTCTGTTACAATTCTATCTCGCTGCAGCTTTCAGTTATTGGTTCTTGTTATGCTTTTTTCAGCTAGATTTAAAGAGCATTTTAGTAACTGGTATTTTCTCCCTTTGAAAATACTTATACTCTGTAATCAAGGTGCAGGTTAAGCTCTATAAATCCTTCACTATGGGGCATTTTCTGTATCTCTCAAATAATTTTTGGCTCATTTCTGCATCCCCTCACCTTATGCCCCCTTATGCCCTTGAATTGGTGCACACTGTAGGCAATAGTCTAGCCCACTATAGGAACATTATTTCTGTTTTTATTTTTTTTATTATGTAATTTTAGTGGAGTTATTGAAAGAAGTTTAGTTCAAAGAAATGAGCTTTGGATTTTGCTCACAGGCCATTGAGGTCCATGATCATTTGGTTTTCTTCTAGAGGTGAGCTCTATAATTGTCAAACAGTTGCCAAGAAAACTCTGTCTCCTGCACACGCATGTGCAGGGAGGTTGTGGAAGCTCCTTCATTGGAGGCTTTCAAAAGGAGGCTGGATAGCCATATGTCTTGGATGATTTAGCCACAACAAATTCTGCATCTTGGTAGGGCTTTATACTAGATTTTTATTCATTTCTTTTTCTTTAAGGTGATATTTTCCCCCAGGAGATTGAAAATTAATCATGATACCTGAATTATTTTTTTGCCATCACATATGAAAAATTATTATGCTTTTAATAATGAAATATACCTTGCATACTAAGTATATTAGGGTAAATTGTCCAAAGGGTAGCCTTCATTTTGCAGGTAATATATATGGCTGCATTTCTGAACCTATCATTTGAATTGCATGAAGAAATCTCAGTAATTGCACCTCTTAATGTTGTGAAAGTTGCTGCAAATCATGTATCAGAATTGCAGTTACTGAGATTTGTGCCCACAATTCAGTTTGTAGACTCAAATGTGGGCACCCTGCTAATCACAATGGTGGTAGTATTGCATGAGGAAGAGCAGTGTCCTGTTATATATTGTATCCCAGGCATTGAGGTTTTATAGGTCAAAACTAGACCTGTTTGAAAAATTTCCGATGGAAGTTTTCAGTCAGAAAATGCTGATATCACACAATGTATACATTTGTGGCAACATATTAATTTAGTCATAATGTGACAGGAAATTATTGTAATATTTTGTTTTGCTAACATGAAAACTTTTCCTTTCAACTTTATCATTTTTATTTTATGTTGAATTCTAATTTAAATATATTATAGCAAAATATAATATAAAAGTAAAAAAAAGTTTCCACTATGATTATGTTATGTATGAAATGTTTCAACCCTATCAGAATATTTTGAAATATTTCATTTAATTAAAATTCCAAGATTGACTTTTCATCCTAATTAGTGAAGAAATAATATTCTGAAATCTCAGAAATTCCAGTTTTTGACCAGCTCCAGTCACAACAAATACCTGAAAAATAATGAACCTGGAAAACAATATGCAGCCAGTGCAGATCATACAACACTGACATATGGGCTTACAAAAAGAAAGAGTCACCACCAGCTTTATTTTCTGAAAGGATTTAAGAAGCAAGGTGGAATTTTTAAAAATTACCTAAGTGAAGTCCTATTGAAAGTTAATAAGGATTTTGCTCCCACATCACTTAGGCATTCTCTTACATAACACATCACAGTAATTCAATCTTAAAGTGACAAAGGTGTAGATGAGACTTGCTTGGTCCACATCTGAAGAAATGGTCACAAACTCTTGGTCATATATAGGTTAAAATAAAAACCACTCTGGCTTTTTGCTGCCTGATCACCTAGTAGTAGTTTGAAAATAGCAGATGGGAGCCTAACCAAAAACCCAGACTGCAAACCCAATCAACCAGTGGTAGGCATCCTCCTTTAGCTAGAAGGCTGATGTCACCTTTACTATATCTTCTGTTGCTTTCCCTAAGCCAATCAGTACCAATTCTACTCTATTGAGTCTTGTAGACATTTTCATGTCACACTGGTGTTCCACAACATGTTTTAACTCCAGGTGGATAGAACCATGCATGAAGAAATCTGACCCTACTCTATGTCTGACTAATTAAATCAGACCTTATTGTCTGCTGTTCCAGATCAGATTTTTCTTTGATACTTCTTTCTTGGATGCATTTAACTAGTGCTATTGTATTTTTCAGTGTTAATTAGTAAAGGATTTGGAGTGGTCCAAAATTAAAAGATGGTTCAAAATGGAGACTTCGGAAATATAAAATAAACTAATAGATATGAAAAAAGACTGAAAAAAACTCAGAAAAAAGCTAAAAGATACAAAAGATAAGACAAAGAAATGGAGATACTGTAACAAAACAAAAAGATATTGCAACAAAGGTTCTGAATGTTTTTAAAAGAAGGGCAGCGTACGAGGGCATGAAAAACTCAAGTTTTGCAGCTCATTACAATTTTCTCTCAAGATCATTGTTCAAGAAAGCAAGCACTATGAAAGGTAAATATGTGGTCACTGGATCTGTCCCTAAAATAGTCCGGCTCCAAACCTTTTAGGTCAAAACCTTAAACTTTAACCAGAAACCAACTGTAAGGCAGTGCGGACTATGGAGCATAGGTGTAATATGCACTTTACATGAAATAACACTTACTATGCCATATTCTGCAGAAACCGAGTTGTTGTCAGGTATCACTCCATTTTAGAGATTATTGCCGCAAGTAAAGGTGACAAAGAAATAAATAATAGAGTCGGTCAAGAATTTTGTTTGATTAAATATTTCTGTCAGAAACTGTTGATTTGTCAAAATTGAAACTTTTCAATAGAAATGTATAATTTTTGACAAAACTTTAATCAGGAAGATTTCTCAGGTTCAGGATAGAATTAAAAGTCAGAAACCAGAAAGAGATAGAGACCAGAATAACCAATAGCTTGGCGGTTAGAACAGTCATGTGGATTTCCAGCATCCCAGATTATTACTCTAAACTCCAGGCTGTAGAGCAGTGGTGGGCAAACTATGGCCTGAGGGCCACATCTGGCCCTCTGGACATTTTAATCTGGCCCTCGAGCTCCCATCAGGGAGCAGGATTGGGGGCTTGCCCCACTTCATGTGGCTTGTGGAAGCAGCAACATGTCCCCCTTCTGGCTCCTATGCATAGCGGCAGCCAGGGGGCTCTGCATGCCTTCCGGCTCCTATGCATAGGGGCAGCCAGGGAGCTCTGCATGCTGTCCCTGCCCCAAGTGTCACCCCCGCAGCTCCCATTGACCAGGAACCATGGTCAATGAGAGCTACAGGGGCATCACCTGTGGACGGGGCAGCACGCAGAGCTGCCTGGCTGCACCTCTGCACAGGAGCCGGAAAGGGGACATGCCACTGATTTGGGGAGCTGCTTGAGGTAGGTGCCACCCGGAGCCTGTATCCCAATCCCCTCCCATGCCTCAATCCCCTGCTTCAGCCCTGATCCCCCTCCTACCCTCCAAACCCCTTGGTCCCAGCCCGGAGCACCCTCATGCAGTCCCAACCCCTCATTCCCAGCCCCACCCCAGAGCCTGCACCCCCAGTCGGAGGCTCCACCCCCTTCTGCACCCCACCCCCCAATTTTGTGAGCAATCATGGCCCGCCATACAATTTCCATACCCAGCCAAAAAGTTTGCCCACCCCTGCTGTAGAGTGTCTGTCTTTTGGACCCAATGAATATTTAATTATTTATATAAAGTGGAACACATCCAACAGGAGAGATTAAATTAGGACTTAAACTCAGGTCTCCGAAGAGTATAGGGAAGTGCCTTAGCCACTAAGATATTGGGCTTCTTAGTTTAGTGTATGAAAAACTTAGAAAGGTTCCATGTTCATTCTGATGAAGAACAAAAATAAATTTTCTTTTGAATGAGTGGATATTTATTATTATTATTATTAATTATCATATATTTATTATTTCTTTCCATTTATAGAGCATCTAGCCAAATCTCTGCCATTCCTGCTAATCTTCACTAGGTAGGACGTAGCGGAGAATGTTTCAGTCACAGCTCCCAGGCCTAAAATGGTTGCTTTGGGGTTTAAAATAAACCAGGGCATGTATACTGCTGTGGCACCAATCCTAGAAATCCGTTAAAGGGTTTTGGCCTGTATTATAGGCATGATGTTTGGATACGGGTTTGAAATGCCTTAATGAAAAACCTGAATAATGAAGTTAATTTAAGAAACAAAGTATTTATCTTCTTTTTTTATCTCAATGACCAGTTTAAGAATAGTCCCCTAGTGTCTTTATTCTAGGGATTCCAGGTTTTTTTGTCTCATTTCTGTCTAGAACTGACCATAAGACTTTTCTCTCATCTTAGATTTTCATGTAGAATCTACAGCAGATGGAACTGAAGCAGAAGCAGACTCTTAAAATTGGCAAGTTGGGTGATGAGCGGAAAGAAGCATGACAGAAACATATTCTAGCATACAAGCTTTCCTCTTACAGTGAAACAGGTCAACTTCCACAGGTACTGAACAATATTTTACAAAGATAGAAACAGTTTGTCCCTAAAGAAACTGAAAATATGCTCTGTTTTATTTTAGCAGAAGGTGCAATCAGAGATTAACCATATACAGCATATTTTTCATTCCCAAAAGTGATAACTACTGTTCAGTTATAAGCTACATGCCTGTATTAAATACTAGCAAAGTCATATAAAGAAACTCTTATTACTAGTGTTTGTAGATTTCATTTGAAAGCGGAATCATGTGTAGGATTTGGGGTCAATTTACCCTCGGGGTAACTCCCTGATCCAAATACAGTTATGTTATGAATGAATTTGTCCCATTGTTTTTAATTTTTGCCATGCTTTATTACTGCAGTATCATTCTGTCTTTTTAAATGTACAGTGACTATAATCATTGGACAGTGACATTAGTACTGTAAAAGATATTACAGATGTAAAAGTCACATAAGTGAAGAAGAAACTTTTTAGAATTACTTTAACTTTCTAAACCTGAATCTGCACTGGACTGAAAATCACCAGTTCCAGATTTGCCTAACAGTGCATTACGCTATTAAATGTGCAACTCTAGGACTGGGATTAGAAAAAGGATCACGAGGGGATCCTGATGAAAGGTCATGTTTTAGACACTATGCTGTACTTAGTTCCATTATTATTTTCTTCTGGGATGGAAGGCAAATACTGAAAATCTGCTTTGTAAATAGTCTGACATACTTAGTAGTATCTACTTTTTCAAGTCATGTTAAAATAGGTCTATATAACTTAAAAAAAAAGTCGTGTATTAGCTGCTATCTTCAATCTCTTGATCAAGATGACAATGGGTAGTTTAATTTGTATTCATACAGGATGAAATTCAGTCCTGTGCAGAGGCCTGAACAAAGAGGAGGCACCACTTAAGCCACCAAATCAGGGCATGGTGCTGGATCCCTGCACAAGGGTGGCTTTCACCTACTGATTAGGAAGGATATTTTTAGAATGAAAACCATGGAGTCTACAAACAGAACCCCTATATTGTTTTATTCTGAAAGATTTGGTCTTCTCTTCTGGATTCAGATAGCTATTCTATTAAAATCTTGGGTGTAATGCACTTTGGGGTGCTTCAGACAGGAGACCTTTAGTAAATTCTCTGTTCTTGTGGGGGGTGATCAACCCAAATTAGGCATCTACATTTGAGGAGTAAGGGTGTGAAAGGAGAAAGACTTGGGAGAATCAAAGAAAGTGGTTGGAAACAAGGATAGGATAAAGAAGATCTCAAAGTTTTAGAGGTCAGATAAGGTTTGGTTAAGTGTCCAATCAGTTGTGGGTTTCTCAAGATCTCAGAACTTTTTGAAGTTCTTCCACAGTTGATGAAAATAAGGTTTCCAGGCATCTTGTGTTCAACTGGAATGCCTGGCTGAAAAGGGACCCTGGTGGCTCCAGTCAGCACCGCTGACCGGGCCATTAAAAGTCCAGTCGATGTTGCTGCAGGTCTAAGGCAGGCTAGTCCCTACATGTTCTATCTCTACGCTGCACCCCAGAAGTGGCCAGCAGGTCTGGGTCCTAGGCAAGGGGGCAAGGGGGTTCCATGTGCTGCCCCCACCCTGAGCACCGGTTCCACACTCCCAGTGGCTGGGAACCCCGACCAATGGATGCTGCGGGGGCAGTGCCTGCAGGCAAGAGCAGCACATGGAGCCTCCTGGCCCCCTGCCTAGGAGCCAGACCTGCTGGCTGCTTCCGGGGTGCAGCGTGGAGCCAGCCACAGGCAGGAAGCCTGCCTTAGCCTCACTGCCCCACTGATCGGGAGCTGCCCTAGGTAAGCTCATGCTTCAACCCCAAGCCCCAACCTCCTGCCCCAGCCCTGAGCCCCCACAAACCTGGAGCCCCCTCCTGCACCCTGAATCCCTCATCCATGGCCCCGAACCACAGAGCCCACACCCCCAGCCAGAGCCCTCACCCTCCTTGTATCCCAACCCTCTGCCTCAACCTGCTGTCCCTACCTACACTCCAAATCCTTTGCCCCAACCCCCCAGCCTGGAGCCCCCTCCTGCACCCCAAACACTTCATCCCTGGCCCCACTACAGAGCCTGCACCCCCAGCCCAGAGCCCATATCCACTTCCAGCCCCCTGCCTCAACCTGCAGCCCCCTCCCATATTCCAAATCACTCGGCCCCACCTCCCAGCCTGGACCCCCCTCCTGAACCCCCAAACCCTCATCCCTGGCCCCAACCCAGAGCCTGCACCCTGAACCCCTCATTTCTGGCCCCACCCCAGAGCCTGCACCCCCAGTTAAAGCCCTCACCCCCACCCACTCCCCTTCCTCAGCCCAGTGAAAGTAAGTAAGGGTGGGGGAGAGTGAGCCACCAAGGAAGGGAGAATGTAGTGAGCAGAGAGTGGGGCCTCAGGTGAGGGGTGGGGTGGTGCAGGGGCTGGTGCCTTGGGGTTGGGGCAGTGCTAGGGTGTTCAGTTTTGCACGATTAGAAAGTTGGCAACCCTAAATTACAGCTATGTCCATCCTTGTATTTGCAGTATCTTTTACAAGCTGATAGTGATTCAGTGGGGATGCTGGTTAGATATTTCAGTGCATCTTCTAGTCAGTTAACTTTAAATTTATTCATTACCTTTCTCTATCCTCACATCATTAAATATGCCAGTACAGCTCAACAATGCAAACTTTGCCTGATATGACAGTTTAAATAATTTTCATCTACAATTTGTCAGATACGTCCAGCTTTCCCTTTGTTCTTTATAAGTCACTTCATAGATAATTTTGAATTTTAATGTTTTTTTTATGTTTGTATGATCATTTTGTTTTTTTACCAGGTGGAAATTTTAATGATAAAAAGAGGAGACATAGCATACTGAATACAGTTCTGATGACTACAAAAAGTCATCTTTCTTATAAAAAAACATGTTTGTCATAGTGCTTAAGAAAACCCTGAAGTTTTTGTTCAAATTATTTTGTTTTCAAAGAGGGACATAAATCCAAAGCTGCTGGAAGCATTTATGATTTAAAAATGATAAAAATGAATATAAGATTTTTTTAAAAAATACATAAATCCTTTAATTTAATCCCTTTGCCTTTCATCACTTTGTAGATAAAATATGTCAATATTTATTTCATAATACAGAAAAAAATATTTATTTTCCAAAAAAGACTATGATGAATATGAATATATACTATGAGTATAGTGTAAAAGTATAAGTAGGCAGGACAAAAAAGAATTTGCAAACCAACCAGCAAAAAACTAAAACACTAACAGAAAAAAAAAATCAGAACATCAGAAGCAGAAAGCCTGCCAAACAATCAGTGGGGCCATTGCATGATATAGGTATTAAAGGAGCACTGAAGGAAGACAAGGCCATTGTGGAGAATCTAAAGAAATTCTTTGCATCAGTCTGCAAAGGATGTGAGGGAGAGTCCCACACCTGACCTATTCGTTTTTAGGTGACAAATCTGAGGAACTGTCCCAGACTGAGGTGCCAATAGAGGAGGTTTTGGAACAAATTGATAAATTACACAATAATAAGTCACCAAGACCAGATGGTATTTACCCAAGAGTTCTGAAGGAACTTAAATATGAATTTGCAGAACTATTAACTGTGGTATGTAACCTATCACTTAAATCAGCTTCTGTACCAAATGACTGGGGGATAGCTAAAGTACTGCCAATTTTTAAAAAGTCTTCAGAGGGAATCCTGGCAATTACAGGCCAGTAAGCCTAACTTTAATTTTAGGCAAACTGGTTGAAACTACAGTAAAGAACAGAATTATCGGACATATAGATGAGCAAGATTTGTTGGGAAAGAGTCCTCACCAATCTATTAGAATTATTTGAGGGACTCAACAAACATACAGACAAGGTGATCCAGTTGATATAGTTTACCTGGACTTTCAGAAAGTCCTTGACAAGGTCCCTTACCAAAGGGTAGTAAGCACATTAAGCAGTCATAGGATAAGAAGGAAGGTCCACTCATGGATTAGTAACTGTGTGAAAGATAGGAAACAAAAGGTAGGAATAAATGATCAGTTTCAGGATGGAGAAAGGTAAATAGTGGTGACCCCCAGGGGTCTGTACTGGGATCAGTATTATTCAACTTATTCATAAATGATCTAGAAAGCAGGGTAAACAGTGAGGTGGCAAAGTTTGCAGATGATACAGAATGACTTAAATTAGTTACGTCCAAACCAGACTTTGAAGAGTTTCAAAGAGATCTCACAAAACTTGGTGATCGGGCAATGAAATGGCAGATGAAATTCAATGTTAATAAATCAAAAGTAATGTACACTGGACAACCAAATCCCAATAATACATACAAAATAATGGAGTCTAAATTAGCTGTTACCACTCAAGAAGGACATCTTGGAGTCAGTGTGATAGTTCTCTGAAAACATCTGCTCAATGTGCAGTGGCAGTCAAAAAACCTAATAGAAGGATAGGAACTATTAAGAAAGGGATAGCTAATAAGACAGAAAATATCATAATGTTCCTGTATAAATCCATGGTATGCCCACACCTTGAATATTGCATGCAGTTCTAGTTGCTCCAGCTCAAAAAAGATATATTAGAAACAGAAAGATTCAGAAAAAGGCAACAAAAATTATTAAGGTTATGGAACAGCTCCCATGTGAGGATAGATTAAAAAGACTGGAACTGTTCAGCCTGGAAAAAGACAACTAAGGAGAGATAAGATAGAGGTCTATAAAATCATGACAGGTGTGGAGAAAGTGAATAAGGAATTGTTATTTACCTCTTCACATAACACAAGAACCAGGGGTCACCCAATGACATTAATAGGCAGCTGGTTCAAAACAAACAAGAGGAAGCATTTCTTTACACAATGAGAAGTCAACCTGTGGAACTTGTTGTCAGGGGATGTTGTGAAGTATAACTGGATTCAAAAAAGAATTAGGTAAGTTCATGGAGGATAAGCCCATTAATAGCTATTAGCCATGATGGTCATGGATGCAACTCCATGCTCTGGGTGTTCCTAAGCCTCTGACTGTTGGTAATAGATTGCATGGATGGATCACTTGATGATTTCCCTACTCTGTTCATGTCCTTTGAAGCATCTGGCATTGGCCACTCCCAGAAGAAATGACACTGGGCCAGATGGCCCATTAGTCTGACCCAGTATGGCCATTCTTATGTTCCATCTTATGCAGGGGCAGCTCTAGACATTTCGCTGCCCCAAGCACGGCGGCATGCCGTGGGGGGCTCTCTGCCGGTCGCCGGTCTCCCGGCTCCTGTGGACCTCCCACAGACGTTCCTGCGGAGGGTCCACTGGTCCTGTGACTTCTGTGGACCTCCTGCAGGCATGCCTGAGGGAAGTCTACCAGATCCGCAGGACCAGAGGACCCTCCGCAGGCCTGCCGCCGAAGGCTGGCTGCCTGCCGCCCTCCCGGGGACCAGCAGAGCACCTCCCGCAGCTTGCCGCCCCAAGCACGCACTTGGCACGCTGGGGCCTGGAGCCACCCCTTATCTCATGAACATTTAACTGCCACACTGGAATAGGCCAGTGGTCCACATCATCCAGTATACTATTCCTAATAGTGATCAGTGCTGGCTGGTTCAGAGGAAGGGCACCCTCCATCCGTCCCTCCTTCTAATAGTTACTACAGCAATATTATACCATGGGAGACATATATGCCCTTTACTTTGAGGGTACATGTAGATGATATCTGATTCATACAGACATCTAGTGCTTCTATAGATACTTGTCTCAGTATAAAGTCGGATCCCATGTTCACCTTTACTGCATGCCATGGGACACATCAAAGCCATGGAAATCCTAATGAAAGGAAATATGGCTACACATTGTTTCCTCCATCTCTATTAAACAGTTTGAATTCTCTTTGCAAAAACTGCACATAGAAAAAAGGGTGGAACTGGTAAAAAAAACCATTCTAAGCATCAGGTTTGCATATGTAACGAGACTGAAGTCTGTTTGGAGCAACTTTTATTAGCCCTCCACATTGTGACTCATTTCAGAAGGGTAATAAAGCACAAGTGCAGTCTGTGAACTAGGGTAGCCAGAAATGCTGCTGCTGCTGGAGATGGAAGAGGAAGAGACCATCCAGTGGGTTGGATAAGGGCCCACCACATAGGGAAGGGTAGTGTTTCTTGTGGCTGTCCAACCCTGTTTAGCCAGGATGTTATGCAACCCCACTGGTCTCATGGAACAGGGTTGGAAGAGAGGGGCTGTGGGAATGCAGTTTAATGACTAAACATACCGGGTCTGGATTAATCTATTCTCCACCACAGGTTTGTAAGTAGGAGGGAAACAGATGCATATATACAAGTTCCAACATCCTGCTACTACTCCCAAATTCCTGTTTTTAACTAATTATTATAAGGGACTGTTTATTTTCCTTGACCATCTTGCCTTTGATTTATTTTTCTTTTCTGTTTTCTGCCCTACCAAAAATCAAACATCATTACATCCATCTGTCCACATGGATAGATTTCCATGAGAGCATTCAGCAGTCAGGAAGAGTGGGAAGAAGTGGGAGCAATCCCTGAAGGAGCCTCATGTCTTTCTTTCTCAAGCTGGCCCAGACTGTATGGGAAAACTGTTATATGTATTCTAACTGTATATTGTGTTATGGCATCATTTTAAAAACTTGTTCACAATTGCCATTTTGAATTCTGTAAAGTTGTTGTCTGGGAGCCATGTTGGTCTCCCTTCTTGTTGGGTTTTTGGCACAATTTTTTCTGTAAGGTGGGAAAAGATCAGTCACGTGATCTGGCAATGCTGCCCAGAGACAAGATAGTATATAAGCTCCTTTCACAGGCTGTAGGGTGACAGATCTTAAATCAGGCCTAATCCGAACTTCCATCATTAGCAGGGGTCCTTTAATACCATCCCTTAATTCCCTTTTTCCTTAACGAGACCACCTCTGAGGCTTCCCACTGCCAAGGAAGGGGAAGAAGTGCATTTGTTATTGTCCTGTAGGTAAGCTTCCACCACAGGAGAATCTGGTAGCAGTACCATACTGGATCTTTTCGTTTATTTATTTGGTAATAGGATCATAGAAATACCTCTTAGGTTTGCAACATAATTTGAAGGAGGAGCACCTGTAGATTAAGAAGAGGTAGGAAGGCAATTTATTTTCCAAGTCCATGTATGTGTTCTACAAGAATTATAGAATAAAATGGGGAAAGCTGTAACCATTTCCCTTTCAAAGATAGTAAATTATGGGAAAAATTCATGTTTTACAAATTCCATTATTTTATTTGTAAAGCATCTCTCCCTTAAAGGGTCTGATGTTAAAGGGTTTAAGTGGTTTTGTTTTCCTGAGCATCACTTTCAAAAGTTTGGGAGACAGTGAGGGAAGGGATGGGATATGTCATGGGTGAGGAATACAATTTATTAGAGTGCAGAGATATGAAAAATATTGCAATTCACAGAGGTTTTTGGAACCGGCAGCATATCAAGGAACTTTGCAGTCTACATTATTACCTGGGGAGAGTGATCTCACATCATTTATAAGGACATATTAGTTATTACTGATCATTACTATATATATAATACTGTAAATAATTCAATATAATAATGTAGTGAGCCACCTACCCAGCACAGTCTAGAAGTACATGCAGCATAAATATAGATACAGCATGCTAAATAATATGATTCCTTATGTTTCTATGAGGAATATCCCACCAAAAAATGCCATTTAATACTGTGTACTATAGCTTCTACCCCACTGCAGCACAGTCATGCAATAATTTCTTCTTCCAAGATTTACACCTACATTATTATTTAAAAAAAAAATCCCTGAAACTAGGAATGTAGTCAATGATAGAAAGGAAGGCATATCACTGATTGGCATTTCAAGTGATGCTTCATCTGTTTGGCCAGTCGTTTATCTAAGAAAGTCAGGGTTCCTACTTGCTGCTGTGAGAGTCATATTCACAGAATTTCTCCTCATCTTGATATTAAGAATCACAAAACTATGAATATCAGTGCTGCAAATTTATTATTCATGTCTGCAGTAGCATCTTCTTGATGAAAAATATCCATGAATATACTGTAAAAAGTGTTCAATACTCCCACTTGCTTTCAGTTTTCCAGGTGCACTGAATATTGATGCTGAATAAACACTGAAATGGAAACATTAAAAACCTGACTATAGTAAAGGCCACTTTTAAAATTTCAGCTAGCATTCAGGATCATCTCTTATAACAGAGGTTTTGTCTCAGACACCACAGGAATGAAGACAAGACACCAGAAATGTTATTTAACTAGCCTACTACTTTAACAGATCTGGGAAATTGTTGTGCAAGAACTCATTCAGTGCAGATCAATCTTCCTTTGGTAATCCATACCATCTGGATCTGAAGAAGTGGGTATTCACCCACAAAAGCTCATGCTCCAAAACGTCTGTTAGTCTATAAGGTGCCACAGGATTCTTTGCTGTTTTTATAGATCCAGACTAACACGGCTACCCCTCTGATACTTGATACCATCTGGGGAAGGTCTACCCCAGTCCCTTTGAAACTTAAATTGGTCCCAGCACCATTGCTGGGACCCACTACCCACTGCTTATATAAGGGATGAAGGTCTGTGGAAAAGAGTGGTGACTCACTATACTAGACATTAGGAGCCCCAACTGCTTTTGGTGATGCTCTCTCCTAATCCTGATTCCAGTTCATTCTGGCTTCTCTGAGATAGAATCATAGGTTATTAGGGTTGGAAGGGACCTCAGGAGATCATCTAGTCCAGCCCCCTGCTCAAAGCAGGACTGATCCCCAACTAGTCCCCTCAAGGATTGAACTCACAACCCTGGGTTTAGCAGGCTAATGCTCAAACCACTGAGCCATCCCTCCCCCCTACCTACATTAGAAACTTGTCAAGTTTCAACAAAATGAACCCCTTACATAGATTTCCAACTGTGTAATATTTAAAAACTGGACACTCCAGCAGGAGTGCTGGAACCTCTCCTTTCCTGCCTCTTCCCATGAGGCCCTGCTCCTGCCCTGCCCCTTCCCCCGGAGCCCCACCCCATTAGCTCCTCTTTCCTCCTCCCTTCGTCACTCACTGCTTTTCCTCTCTGCCTCCCTGTCTCTGTGGGTTGGGAGAGACTCACCTGCAGAGCCAGGGCTGGGAGCTGCAGCCGTCCAATGTTGATAGGAGATGGCCCTGGCTGAGTAGGATCTGGCATAGGTGATGACTTGGTGTAGGTGATGACTTGGTGCCTCCCAACCTCCCCCACCCACAGTAACCAGTTTTTGGGTGACCACAGTTTCTGGTCAAAAATCACCTGGACATCCTATCTTTACAATCTAACCTGCCCACCAGGTCTCTGAGCCTGCAAATGGGAAGATGAAAAACACACCATCCAGTCCCATCTGACAGTGAGGGGAAAGTTCATTCCCAGTACCAGTAGGCAACTAGTATGATGCCCTCAGAAAGGCCTGGAAAGCTGGTCCCACTCTAATCCCAAGGGGGATTGGTGGGGTTTTGTTCTCAGATACAAAATGATGTGTCAGACAGAGGAAAGGGCATGTAAACTCATCTCTCACATGCAGGGGAACCAATGAGATTTTGCTGCACCCTTCAATCGAACCAATCAACTAGGGAGCCTGCGTTCTCCCACTACCTTGGCTCCTCAAGCCCACAAGGAGGCTAAAGTGCCCAGGAGAAGGTGGGGACAAATGGGAGCAATTGTCAAAAGAGCCCTGCGCTTTTATCCCCTCTGGTGGCCCAATCTCTGTGTTTGCAAGGTGACAGTTGAACTTTTTATTGTCCTGTAAAGTGACCATCACAGAAGAAGCTGGCAGCTGTCATTTTATAATAATGATGAGAGTTGGTTAAAAAATTTCCAACGGAATGTTTTTCGATCGGAAAATGCCATTTTTCTAAATTGAAACTACATACATTTAGATGATAACGTTGAAACGTTCAATTTCAGCATTCTGAGACTGGAATATTTCAATATTCCATTTCAAAATGCACTTTATTTTATATTATACAAAAGGTAAAAGTAAAGAATTCAAAACCAAACCAAAACATTTCAATTTTATCAGACTGTTTTGATTGTCCTGATATGAATTTTTTTTGAAAATTATTTTTTGAGAAATTCTAAAAGTTGATATTTTGTTCTGATTCAGTATGAAAACAAATTGTGAATTTGTGGAATTTTCTGTCAAACAGAAATTCCAGTTCCTAACAATGATAATACAATTAAATGTCTGTAAATCATATTAAATTTGAATAAAATAACCATTTGTAGAAGGCCTTCCATTCTATAGCATTTTAAAATGCTTATACAAACTTCTCTATTCTCACTGTAGATGTGTTTCAGCTATTAATGCTGATTCTTCTGTCATAATTTCCTTTTCTTTTTTATTTTGATATTGTGTTTAAAGATTTTGTGTTTCTTCTTTTCTGTTTTTCTATAGTGACCAATAAGCTACTCTATACTATTTCTGCAAGCATGTCAGCTATAACTAGGGTGACCAGATGTCCCGTTTTTAAAGAGACAATCTCATTTTTTTGGGACTTTTTCTTATATAGGCTTCTATTACCCTCCACCTCCATCCTGTGTTTTTTTCACAGTTGTTATCTGGTAATCCTAACTATAACTATAGTGCTACTTATTGTGATACTCGCTATGATTTGGGGTCCAAATTGTGGTTTTACGACACTGTCCTGCATTGCAACATAACTCCTCCTTTTGCCTCTGGCTAGCTTTTCTGATCTGGGAGTAACAGGAGGGAGGTGGCTTTGTGCTCAGGTTCAGGAAATGTAGGCTTCTATTTGCCATAGTCACTTTTCAAAATGGCACCTAGCCACTTATGTCACTTGGGCGCTTTTGTAAATTTTAACCTACCTGCATACATTTCAGATAATGAATGTGCTTGGAAAATTAATTCTAGTTTTAAACCAGCATTTTGATAGAAAAGCTTTTAACTATGTAATAAACTATGTATGTAAATGTTTATTTAGAAATAAGTTGTCCTGTTACTATATTAAAAAAAAACAAAAACAGAAATATGCTCTGATTTGTGTCTGAGGTTTACTTTTAAACCCACTATTACTGCAACTTGCACCATTTTCCTCTTTCTTATCACCTCTTCCTTTGAACCTTAAGTCACACATACACATGTACTATTCCTCCAAGAATGATCATGTAGAAACCCCTCCAGCTGCAGAAACCACAGATGCTTTACAGCGCAATTGAATACACACACACACACACCCCTTGAGATAGTGTGGGTTTGAGCTGCATGTGAAGTAAAGGGTGCAGCAGCACTGTAAATCATCCTTGGATTTTGCACTTGGAAGAGTATGAATTCCTTCAGCAGCTCACTGGCACAATTTATGACAGTTCTTTATATTCATCACAGCCAGAGGAAAGAACACAGCTAGAAAGGGGCCTTGTTGGTAAGAGTTTGAGTCCATGGCAAACATTGCATTGCAATTCTAAGTAAAATGGAAAATACTGCATTCATATATTCTTTGCCAGATTAATAGTAATTACATTGCTCTGATATTGAAAATACATTATATAACACCTGAAAAAAACAGAAAGAAGAAATAGCTTGATGTATTCATTTTCTCGTACTTTGAATGTATTTGGATGGGGAAATAACATTTGAGAGTAAGGAGATTTATTATTATTATTAGGATCAAGATTAACAGAGTCAAGATCATAATCGCAGGTAAAAGCAAAGTGGTAGATGCAGACTTCTGAGGCATAGAAAATGTAACAAAAGTGGCGATGAAAGCTTGCCAGGAAGGGGGAAAAAAAAAAGGTTTCCATAGCAGTGTATTATTATTACTTTCTCTAAAAGCAAAAAGTTCTCTTTTGAATGAGAAATCTGTACTGCAGAAATATATACAATTTTAAATATATTAGAAAGAGTTGATCAGTAGTTTTGTAACTTCCTTCTTGTAATTAATTTTATATAACTTTGGAGTAAAAAATATAAATTATCAATTCTAAAGTACAGTGGCTTAGCAGAAAAGGAAATAAAAGGTGGCACAGTGTAATACAATTACCAAAGCCACAAATGCACTAAAAAAATTAATCAAGTGAGGCTGTGGGAAGGTATGATTATTCAGGGTATTATTAATGAAATGCAGAAATCATGAGTTTGTGTTGCACTGTTCTTCTACCAAGCACAAGAATGGGGGAGGTGCAAGGGGTGAAATTTAGCTGTAAGATATCTAGGCACATCCCACATTTTGGGCCAAATTTGGGGCCTGCCTGGCCCCTACTGCAATTTAGCCACAAGGCTGCTCCCCTAAATATCACAAGCTTATAATGGTCCCCAATGAGCCTGTAGCAGGATTCACTTTGGGGCTAGCAGCTCTAGTAGGCAGGCTGCATCTCAAGAGTCTCCAAAGTCCCGAGTGGCCTTGTCAAACAATATTGGAGATTGGCAGCCAAATTATAATCTGTCCTTCTCTGGGTTCCCCGCTGGCTGGACTAGGGAAGGATAGTGAGACTCAGACCTTCCATCTTCACAAGGTCCTAGCCCAGGACCCAAGAGAGTAAAGGCGGGGTCGGGAAGCATTTCTGTCCCCTCTAGCTGATATCCCAGACCAGCCTTCTCTGGACCACTTCCTACCCCCCACTCTTCCAGTGCTCTCTTCGGTTTGGGGCATGATCGCAGCTCTCTCCTCTCCTCTCAGAGAGCTGTTCAAGCAGACCCAATGAGTATGACTACACTGCAATAAAACACTCATGTCAGCTGACTTAGACTCAGGCTTGTAGGGGCAATGAAATCAGGCTGGAGCCCAGGCTCTGGAACGCTCTTCCTTCATAAGGTCCCAGAATCTGGGCTCTAGCCTGAGCCCTGGGACCCTGAGACAGTGGAGGATCTCAGAGTCCTGGCTCTAACCCACGCCTGAACATTTACACTACAATTTTATAGCCCCGCAGCCCAAGCCCTGAAAGTCTGTCAGCTGACGGAGGTTAGCCTATTGCAGTGAAGATATAGCCCAAGATTCAGATAGTCAGTCAGAGCTTCCCAACTCCCTTCAGTTTCCAGTGATTTCCCCCTTGTTAGGGAGAAAGAAAGAGGTCAAGCCCCTGTTTGCCCAGTTGGACCTCACCCATAGTCCAGGTCCTTCCCCTGAGGATTCCTCCATCCAAGCTGGTACCGACTGACTTCCTTCCTCCAGGCAGCCTCTCCTTCTCTCTCCCCTGCTTGATTGCCAGAGTCCCATTTTAAGCAGGTCCTCTACGCGGAGTAGGTTCTAGAACTACTGAGGGTGAGGTCTTCTAGCCCAGTTCTACTCCATCATTTCTTTTGTGTTAGTGGTGAGTTTGTAAGCCCCATCACAGAGCCTCTATGCCAGTACAGAATAGCCAGAGCATAGTGTGCTTTGGCCAAATCCCCTCTTTTCCCTAACCAGCTCCATCCCCTTTCCTGGGGGGCAGAGAGGTGCCAATGAAGGGTTTCACTTTGTTCTTCAGTTGCTCTCCATCTATAAAATGGCTTAATAATACTTATCACCTTTCTATAGCACTTTGGGATCTATGAATGAAAAGCTGTTAAATAAGTTTGATGTTATTAATAACAATAATTCTTTCTATTTTTTATAGAGCTGGTTGACAATAGGAACAGGTGATTTTTTTCTTCCAGCTTTCTATTGGAATATTTTTTTCCAGTGACAGATTTCTGATCAGCCTGAGTTATTTTATTAAAGTAAATGGGGTGGTGTTAGAGAAGCTTACAGGGCAACTGCCAGAGCTGTCAATAGGCACCTTTCATGAGCAGTACATTAACTTAAAAAGAAATAAAACATCAACTGTTCAAAGCATAAAAGGACAAATCATGATCTCATGCATACCTCCCAACTGCCCATCTTCGGAGAGTTTAACTCATTTTAGCTCCACAGTTACCTATATTCCACATAAATTTGGTGTCCCTTCCTTTGTCCACTCCCTTGTATCCCATTTTTTGTCAATATTACATTCCACATTTGGGGCTTGGCAAGCAAAGAAATATAATCCCACTGAAGTCAATGGGAGATTGGCCTTTTGACTTCAATACAAGTCAAAACAATTTTTTTTTACCCTGTTCCTGTGTTATACCAAAGCAATGCATATGTCTTCTTGTGACTGTTTTAGATGTTTTCAGTCTGTTGCCTCAGCTTTGTCTATCTTTTTAAAAATAAATAGTTATTTGCCACTGTGTATGGTATTCTCACAATCTGAGAACGTTGTAATTCCCTTTTGACTTGCTTGTGGGAGTACTGGTAGTTTAAGAAAAAGGTTTCACCTTAGCCTATAGGCCCCAGGGCCTGCTTTTGTGACATTCCATTAGGAACAAAAACAAAGAAAAGTTGTTCCTTGTATATGTTCTTTCTCTTTTAATCTATACTGGTTGACATGTCATACTTAGAAAGCCTGTGTCCCTGGAGGTCAAGCCTGAGAAAATGTTTTGCAATATTTCATTGTATTATAAGATATAATCTAATGAGCTCAGCCAACATTCTATAAATTGGCAAGAACAGACTATACCTTATTTATTCATACATGAGCCCTCCCTTGCACTCCCCCCGCAGCGCGCGCGCACACACACACACACACACACACACACACACACACATATATGTAGGAGTATTTCACTGATCCATTAATATATTTCTTAATAAAAATGTAATATTTTATAAATATTGTAAATAATTCCATGTGCAACACTATCAAAACTGGAGTCTGTGCAAGGTGGAAAAAAGACATATGATCAAAATTGATACTTGAGAGTCTGGGTGGATCTAAAAATCAAGGACTTTTACTTTTAAATAATTACAAATCCTAAGTACACATGTCTGCATGTGAAAGATGTATGAAGTAGACGGACACAAATCTTTAGTATGATATTCCTTTTAGGGTTAGATTCTTCTCTCTTATACAAGTACAATCCAGAGTAACAATGATGCTTCTATGGAGTCATTCTGGATTTAAACTCGTTTAACAGAGAGCAGAATCTGATCCTTAGAATGTTAGGGCAAAATTCTACATGTTCTGAGGTGCTATTTAAATGAATGAATTTTCATGGGGACATGTTAGGATTAACATTTAGCCCAGAAAATATAAAAAGTATGAGTGAGAGTCAGAGAAGACTTTGGGTAGATCTTAGTCAAGGGAGATATATTGGTCTTTTACCAGTAAGAATTTTAAAACAGTACTTGTTAATATTGGACTGATAAAGGATTTCCATGGAATTGATTCCCTTTCGTCTTTATTATAAATTATTATGTTTATTTTCTTTTAAATTACCTATACTTGAGGATCAGCATTTCACATAGTATATAACTTTTAAGTAATTTATCCCCTAAACTAGTTCAATAAAATTTTTGAACTTAGAATCCTAGTTGCCTTAAACAGTGAACAAAATTATCTTCTTGATACATGCTGTTCTTTATAGACTCATAGACTTTAAGGTCAGAAAAATACCATCATGATCATCTAGTCTGACCTCCTGCACATTGCAGGTCACAGAACCCTACCCATCCACCCACTCCTGTAACAGATCCCTAACCTTTGACTGAGTTATTGAAATCCTCAAATCATAGTTTAAAGACTTCAGGTTACAGAGAGTTCACCATTTACACTAGTTTAAACCTGCAAGTGACCCATGCCCCAGGCGGGAGAGGAAGGCAAAATCTTCTCCTCTCCCCCTGGGTCTCTGCCAATCTGACCTGGGGAAAAATTCCTTCCTGACCCCAAATTTATGACAATCATTTAGACCCTGAGCATGTTGGCAAGACCCACCAGGCTGATACTTGGGAAAGAATTCTCTGTAGTAACTCAGAGCCCTCCCCTCTAGTGTCCTGTTTCTGGCCGTTGGAGATTTTTACTACTAGCAGTCACTGATGAGCTACATGTCATTGTAGACAGTCCTATCACACCATCCCCTCCATAAACTCAGTCTTGAAGCCAGTTACCTTTTTCCCTGCACTACTCCCCTTGGAAGGCAGTTCCAGAACTTCACTCCTCTGATGGTTAGAAACCTTTACCTAATTTCGAGCCGAAAATTGTTCATGTCCAGTTTATATCGATTTGTTCTTGGGTCCACATTGGCGCTTAACTTAAATAACTCTTCTCCCTCCCTGGTATTTATCCCTCTTATGTATTTATAAAGAGCAATTGTATCCTCAGCCTTCTTTTGGTTAGGCTAAGCAAGCCAAGCTCTTTGAGTCTCCTCTCATAAGGTAGGTTTTCCATTCCTCAGATCATCCTACTAGCCCTTCTCTGCACCTGTTCCAGTTTGAATTTATCTTTCTTAAATACAGGATACCGGAATTGCACACAGTATCCAGATAAAGTCTCACTAGTGACTTTTATAATGGTAGTAGAGGAGCTTTGTTGCTGTTCTAAATGCCAGTTTACAGCAAAAAATCTTCTTGTTAGTCTCTATATGTATTACCTTGCACTCTGCACTATTAAGTTTCATCCCATTTGTATTACTCCAATTTACAAGGTCATTCAGATCTTCTAGTATAATATTCCAGTCCTCCATATTGATAATACTCCCAACTTTGTTATATGCAAATTTTATTAGCACACTCTCACTTTCTGTGCCAAGACCAGTGATAAAAATGTTAAATAATATTAGTCCCAAGACCAGTCCCTGAGAAACTCCACTAGTAACCTTCCTCCAGCCTGACAGTTCACCTTTCAGTATAACCTGTTATAAGCTCCCCTTTAACCAGTTCCCTATTCACATTTCAATTCTCATATTAATCTCCATCTTCTCCAGTTCAGCTAATAATTTCCCATGTGGAACTGTATCAAATGCCTTACTGAAATCCAGATAGATTAGATCTACTGCATTTCCTTTGCCTAAAAATCAGTTATCTTCTCAAAGAAGGAGATCAGGTTGGTCTGGCACGATCTATCTTTTGCAAAACCGTGTTGTATTTTATTCCAATTACCCTTCACCTTTATGTCCTTAATTACTTTCTTAAGAATAGGAATTATATTAGCAATTCTCAAGTCATAGGGTATGATCCTTGAGTTTACAGATTCATTACAAATCCTTGCTATTGGACATGCAATTTCATGTGCCAGTTCCTTTAATATTCTTGAATGGAGATTCTCCGGGTCCCCCGATTTAGTCCTATTAGGCTGTTTGAGTTTGACATCCTCATCGGATGTAGTAATTTCTCCCTCCATATCCTCCTTGCCCTTAGCCACCCAACCACTATCCCTAAGCTCTTCATTAACCTCACTAAAAACTGAGGCAAAGTATTTAGGTGTTGGGCCATGCCTAGATTACCTTTAATCTCCACCTCATCCTCAGTGGTTAGTGGTCTCACTTCTTTCCTTTTTTTCTTCTTATTTATATGGCTATAGAACCTTGTACTATTGGTTTTAATTCCCTTTGTAAGGTCCAACTCTGCTTGGCTTTTGGCAGTTCTCACTTTATCCCTACATTTTCTGACCTCTGACCTTTCGGATACTTCCCATCTTCCATTCCCTATAGGCTTTCTGCTTTCTCTTATCACCTGTTTGAGATGATTGCTCATTCAGGTTGGTCTGCAACCCTTCCCAACAATTTTTTCCCCTTTGCTTGGGATGCAGACTTTAGCTAGCTTCTTCAGCTTTGAGTTAAAGTAATTCCAAGCCTCCTCCACATTCAGATCCCATAGTTCTTCAGTTCAGTCCACTTCCCTAACTAATTCCCTTAATTTTTTGTTAGCTCTTTTGAAATCAAGAACCCTTGTTGCAGATCTATTTTTGTTTATCCTTCCATTTAGTTTAAACTGAATTAGCTCATGATTACTCGAAACAAGTTGTCTTCTACCAGTTCTTCTGTCTCACAACTCACCAATACAAAATCTAAAATGCCATAATATCTTGTTGGTTCAACAACTATTTGGTGAAAAATCTGTCAGCTATCATATCCAGGAAAACCTGGGCCCTACTGTTATTAGTAACACTTGACCTCCAATCTATATCAATATCACACAGTTCCCAGTAGTATTTATTTCATTATAAACATACAAGAGGTCTCTATCCATATCCAAATTGGATCCTGGTGGTCTGTTGCACACTCCAGACACTATATTAGGGAAATCTCTATTAGCTTTCTTCTCCAAAGTGACTTTGGTCCAAACAGACTTTATCTTATCCATCCCATCACTTTTAATTTCTCTACACTATACCTCATAATTAATATACAGCGTTACCCACCTCCTGTGCCTTTATTTCTTTCTTGAACAGCACATACCCTTCAATACCTGTACTCCAGTCATGACTATTATTCCGCCATGTTTCTGTTATCTCTATGATATCTGATTTCATGTCCTGCACCATAAGGTCTAGTTCCTCCATTTATTACCCAGGCTCTTTGCACTGATTACAAAAACCTTTGTTGCTGTTCCTTGTCTTCACCCACATTCCTTTCCTGATTTTGGTACAGTCATTCTACCGCTACTATCACCTACCTGACTGGTATCAACACTATCCTTCCTCTTAATGTCCATTTTCCTACCCATTGCTCTATCTTGTCTTTCTTGATTTTCTTCCCTCTCAATGTTAAAATCAGGTGTGGAGATTACATGAGCATCCCCCAGCATCTCCCCCAAGTTCCTATTTTAAAGTTATTTTAATGAGTTGTGCCAACCTCTATCCCAGAAGTCTATTTCCTTCCCTACTCAGGTGGAGTTCATACCATGAGGATTGCCCTCTGTCCATGAATGACTTCCAGTGGGTCAAACATCCCAAAACTCTCACTTTAGCACCAGTGCCTGAGCCATTTGTTCATCATCACAATCTTGTCTTGCCTTCATTCTCCTCCTCTAGGGGCAGGCAGAATCCCACTGAAGATCACCTGAGTCTTCATTTCCTTAAGCATCTTCTCCAGTCTGGAGTAGTCTCCCTTGATATGTTCCAGTTGGAGTCTAGATGTGCCCCTCCAGCTAGAGTCTAGATGTGCCTCTTCAGCCTCTGCTCCACTTCCCATATCTTAGCTCCCAGCAGACAGCACACCCTTCTGTTTTCCGGATCAGGTCTGTCTGTTCTTTTTAGTAGGGAATCCCCAATCACATAGGCCTGCCTTTTCCTGGTGATAGTGTGAATTCTCCAACCTTCCTCCTGTTCTGTCTGGCTACAAATGCTCTTGTCTTTTATTCTCCCTTGCAATCTTCTGCAAGTCATCATGTATCCTCCTGGGACTTTGAATGCTGGGTATCTCCATTGGGTCTCCCCTCTTCTTACAGGACTAGACACTCTTCTCTTCTGGCTCTCTCAAAGTCAATGGCAAAACTTTATTTTGTTTGGAGCCAGAATTCCCCACCTCTCACAAATTCCAGTAATATTTTGCACTCCTAATACTTTTATGTAGCCCTTGATGACGATGGCTATATGCATTAAATTGGCTATGTGGATCTTGGGTTTAGGTGTATAGGAGCAAAAAGAGGCTATTTTTTCAGCTTACTTCCTCCCCAGAATATGGAGATGGGGAGTACCAGAGAACAGATATGGAGTGGGTCTTGGTGCCATCCCCAGTTAGTTGCAGGCCAGAGTAGATGGGGCAATGCATTATGGGCAGTAATTCATAATCTGAGATTAAATTTGTCTGTATTTTGGGGTTCCTGTCTTGAGATGTAAATTAATTTTCAGAGGATGGGTCCTGAGAGATGTTAGAAAACCAGGCCCTTTATAGTACTTCAAGTGATATACACTCATCCAGAATGTTTTGGATGATTGGAGACATAAGTACTAAAATTTAACGCATAACATCCGTTATTGACTAATGATAATTAATACAAAAATTTCCAAATTCATGTTCACAGTGAAATAGTCTTTAAATATACAAGTATATTATACAAAAGTGTTTATGTAATATATGACCCTTTCCAGTTAATCAGATAAATATGACCTCTCTTCTTACTGTATGAAATTATATGCACCTACAGATTGTACATATGTTCTTCTTGTGTTTATTTCCTTATTTTTTCTACTATATTTTAAGAGGATGACACTATATTAAAATTCACAGACTGCTAGCTAGACAATTCTCTGTTCCCCACAGAAGGTGGCTATATATATTCATTACTTAATCCCATATTCACACATGCACAAAAATAAAACATTAAAATAACATCCAAGGCTAAATTTTCAGTGCTCCATGGGAATTTAGCCATTCAACTCCTATTAATGTTAATGAGTCATATGGCTACAGTCCTGTATGATGTTCTTGAAAATATACAGAGAATGGGTTTATTTTAATTCAGTGGAAAACAGAAAATTGAGAATTAAAGCTAAAATGTCATTCTTTACTCAGCCAGCTGTGATTAGTTATGGCAGTTAACATGGAATTGCAAAACAATGGAGGCATGAGTTGCATGGCATTGACACTAAACCCAGCCAAATAGTGAAAAACATTTTCCATGAATATGGACACAATTTTTTTAAAAAAATGATTTTGCTTTAGCTATTTTTGCACCACGTTTGCATTTACTATCTACATTCAGTTTGTGTGACTGAGTTTCACCACTATGAATATTCACAAATTGCAAAAATTTGTGAGCAAGTATTTGCAGAAAGTGTTTTTTAAATTCATGTGTATTAGTATTTATGCCACAATCATTTGTGGACTCATCTAATCACAAACAGAATCAATACTTATTTGATCAATCACAACTCAGCAATGTAGCTCACTTATAGAGTTCTATCACACATCTATTTGCAGTCACTCCATAGAAGGAGAAACCCACAGGAAAAATATGTGACATTTAGGTAGTGATAGCCAATGTGTCTGATGGTCCTGAGTGATGTTGATCTGGATTGTGGCGCTATTTTACTGGTAACTGGATATGGTGCAATCAATTAGTGGTGTCTCTCATGAGAACAATTTCTGGATCCCCAATATCCCTTTGCCATTCCCCTTACTCACTAGCTCCCAGCTGCCCACTTTCCTCTCATTGTTACCTTGGGCAAGTTACTTAACCTTGCTATGCTTCAACTTTGTCGTCTGTAAAATAGGATAAGAATTCTTAACCACCTTGTCAAAGGGCTCCTTGCATATTCTGTGCAGTGGGAATGATGAGCGTAACCCTTGTACAATAAGAACTCAATTCCAACCAGGGTTTTCAGCAATATTTTAATTTCCTTCTCACGTGGGTTAAAACAGGGACTCTCAACCTTTTTTTTCTGAGGGCACCCCCCCCATGCTATAAAAACTCCACAGCCCATCTATGGCACAAAAACTGGGTTTTTGCATATAAAAGCCAGGGCTGGCATTAGAGGATAGCAAGCAGGGACATTGCCCAGGACCCCCTGGCACAGGGCCCCCATTTAGCTAAGCTGCTCAGGCTTTGGCTTCAGCCCCAGGTGAATCAGCTCAGGGACTCAGGCTTCTGCTCCATGTGGTGGGTCTTCAGCTTTCCACCAAGGACCCCAGCGAGTCTAATGCTGGCCCTGCTTGACAGACCCCCTGAAACCTGCTCATGGCCCCCCAAGGGGCCCCAGGCCCCTGTTTGAGAACCACTAGGTTAAAACACATATCTTAACAGTCAGTTCTGTTTTTTTTAAACATCTTTGTGATAACAAGGGGAAGCACAAAAAAGGGAATAAATAAAAGATATATCCATGTATGGCCTGGGAGATTTCTAGCAAACTAGATTATAATTTTATTTATAGAATATATCATTAAAAATAAAAAGGGAAATTCTTGTGGGGAGGAACTACACTGGTGTTACATAACATCACAGTGTCAACATGCTGGTTACTAGCATTGCTAACATACATCAGGGACTGAACCGGAGATGTCCAGAGCTGAAAACATACACTTCTACAGCTTGAGCTACAGGATCTCTGACCAGTGACTGTAACAAACTCACATCGATGTGAACACAGAGGGAACACATAACAGACTGACCAGTGGGGTACTTTAGCACTGCAAGTACTGGTTTGTTGTGAAGAGGATTTGTTATAATGTGACATGATACAGTATGTAATTTGTGAGGATGGGTTGGATAGATAATCCACCCAAGTTAGAAATAAAAAAAAAAAGACAATAGCTGCATCATTTTGAGATTGAAACCCATCAAACAGAAATTGTAAAGCCTGAGCTCAGGGACAGTGTCTTCCTCTATGAAGTTTATAGTACTATGCATACTAACAGAGGTAAATAAATAATAGTGATCAAAGGAAAAGAATGCTTATCATTACCATACTTCTTGCGTTAGAAGATAACCTAAGGGCATTACTGGGAATAATGAGAACATAGGTGTATAAAATATGAGAAGTTGGTATAGGATTGTGCGAGGGGCTATAGTTCTATTCCAGTAGGGAAACTTGGGTTGCTAAGGAATGCAGGATTGGCCCATAGGTATTTGTACTATACTGTGACCTATTTTAGTGTATCATCATCAAACACAATATGAAACTGAAAAAAATGTACATTAGTAATAATTTGATATGGAGTACCTCATGGTTCTGATAGCCACATGCAGTATAATAGCTTAGTATTGCATTTCTTTACCAGCTGAAATATTAAAAGAACATCGACTAAATATCTCTTCTAAAGGCTATATGGCCCAGAGTTATTAAAAAATCCTGCTTTTGCCTTTAGGGGGTTCAGTTTAGTTTTCATACCTGCAGACAGCTTTTGTGTGCTCAGCTTTTGAAGGATGGATCATTTTCAAAGCAAAGGCAAAGGAATGTTAATAAATCACATCTTTATGAAATATTCATTAATTCAGTATATTCTTTACAAGGCTGCTGCCAACGCAGTGCAGGGTGACAAATTACATTTTTGCACACACAGGAAATGGTTGACAAGATACATTGTCTATACAGAGGGTTTCCTGAATGGTCAGATACAAAGCTAACCAACAAAAGTTTTTTACACTATTAAACGAGCAGGACAAAAGAGCAGCTGTCTATGCCCCTGCCAAGTCTCAGTACCTCCTCTTGTAAGAGGAATTTTTCTCCCAGCATAGACCCACTTTCATCTTGTAAAAGTTTTTATTTCTTAAGAGATATTTTCCCAAGATTGTTCCAAGAGTGAGATCAGCTCATAGGAAACAAGTGAGGCATCCCTGTGCCCATTGCTGTATCTCATGAAAGGATGTGGACTCACCTTCAGGTGTCTCCTATTCATGTGTCAGCAACCATCAGAAATACACTGCACAAAAACGAGCTGAATGTTCCCTCACTAAAGAGTCAAAGTGAATCTCTTTCTTGATTGCCTCTTTCATCTCTCTGGCACTCTGAAAGCAACCCCTGGGCAGCAAGAACACTGGAATCAGCCTCCATGCTCCATCTTGTCTACATTGCCCTGTAAAGCAACGTTATGATAAAGAATAGAGTTCTTGTGAAATCACACAAGGGGTACATCTTTCATTACTAGGCATGTATCTTTTGAATGGCTCAGTAAGAGAGAATGACATTGATTTACAATGTCTTTAAGGCAAAGTTTACTGAAAGTAGACAGAGCAATTAAAATGTAACTGAACTCTTTCCCTGCGGTAAGGGGTACAGCACATACAAGAAATGTTTGCTAACTGAGCTTTTTTTAATTATAGTGCTTGCTAATGATTTATTTAGAAATAAACTCCTATTTAGACAGTATAACTACAGCTGATCAAACTGTTCATTACAAATGTAACCCCATTACTGGTTGGCAAATAGTACATGAACTGAGTGATTTCCAGTAATGTATTTGTTACAACTATTATGAGAGTTTATGAATAAAGTTCAGAGTACGGATTATTTGAGAATGTTTAGTTTGGCTTATCACTGCTACTTATTCCAATTATAGTATCATTCTGATCTCTGATTGGATGACTTTTTTTATTGTTGTTGTTATTTGTATTGCAATAGCTTCCGGAATGTGGTACTCACTGTCTACACACTACAGAAGACACAGTCACTGGACTGAAAAGCATACAGTCTAACATTTCTAACTAACATTTTTAAATGGGAGACTAATCAATGAACAATCATGTGTGTGAAAATGTGTGAAACTTTTGGGATTCATGTACATCTTTATGTTTACCTGGTTGTCGTCCAATGCTTATGAATAATTAACTGAATTTAATTTTTTTACTAACAAAAGTCTAAAGTTCTTTTAATAGACTTCAGTTTTGATCAATAAAATCCAAAGTGAGTAAAAAATAACCTTGAGATCTTAATTCCAGCTGAAAAAAATCCCTTATTTGTATTTTGAAGTGTTTGGGTCTGTCTTTTTCATTGATGTCATGTAATAAAGAAAGAATATAAAAATAATACATGGAACACACTACTGTCATACAGTGTTTTGTTTTGTTTTTTTTTAAATTCACACATTGAAACCATAACTGGAAATTTTTCAGAACACAGACTTTCATACTGAAGTTTATTCCAACAACATTTAAAAACAAAACTTATTTGATATTTAGTAGAAAGCAGCTTTGATATCATCAGAAAATGAAATGGCTCTCATTTCTGTATTGAGGAGAGAGCTGACAAATATGAAGAATTGTCGTGTATCTTGTATATTAAAAATAAAAAAAATAAAGTTAACACCTTTGAAAATTAGGCTTTAATATATGGTAGAGTTGCAGTCTACTTGAGATCCATTTTTATACGTCTCAGTCTCCTGAACTATAATGTCTGGATCCAGATTTGGATGTGAACTTTCATAAAGTTCAAAGGAGTTGAGATCATGGGATTTTTTTTGGTTTGGGCTTATCTCTACATTTTATTTTTGCAATTTACATATATCCACCAATTGTTTCAAATACAGTAAATTCTATATATCGCAGTACCGGAGTTATGCAAACAATTCTACTCTCAAACTCATATTTGTCATTTTGCCAATTCTACTTGGGTTCAAGACAACTTTGGAATTTTATTTGAAATTTTCATCGTAGTATGTCATAAACAGATAGCTAAGGGTTAATGTCTCTTTCACCTGTAAAGGGTTAACAAACAGTGACCTGCAACACCTGACCAGAGGACCAATCAGGAGACAAGATACTTTCAAATCTCGGTGGAGGGAAGCCTTTGTTTATGTGTTTTTGGGTTTTGTTTTGTTCTCTCTAGGCTCTGAGGGCTCTGAGAGTGACCACACATACCTACAAGCTCTCTAATCTTCTGTTCCAATTTTGTAAGTACAAAAGTAGAAAGACAGTTTAGTCTTTTTAATTGTTTTTCTGTATTTGCAACTGTGTATCTGGCTGGTAGAGTTTTAATGTGTATTTGGGTGAAAGTATTTTAAATTGTATTTCTGCTGGAGAAAGCTTTCTTTCTATTGTCTATAAGCTGAAAGACCCTGTAATATTTACCATCTAAATTGCAGAGATAAACCTTTTACTTTTTTCTTTCTTTTTATTAAAAGTTTTGCTTTTAAGACCCGTCTAATTTTTTTCTCCTAGTTAAGGCTCAAAGGAACTGAGTCTGTATACACCAGGGAATTGGTGAGGAGAAGGGAAAGAGAGCAGGGGGGAGAAGGGAAAAGTGAATTTCCTCTTTGTTTTAGATTCACAGAGTTGAATCTGGATTCCTCTCTGTGTGGTGATTCAAGGAGTTGAATCACGGTGATCTCCTAGTGTACCCAGGGCAGGAAAGAGCTGGGAGGAAGAAAGGAGGGGGAAGGGAAATGGTTTATTCCCCTTTGTTGTGAGACTCAGGGAATCTGGGTCTTGGAGTCCCCAGGGAAGGTTTTGGGGGAGACCAGAGTCTATCAAGCGCTCTACCTAAGTCCTGACTGGTGGCAGCATATCAGATCTAAGCTGGTAATTAAGCTTTGGGAAATTCATGCTAGTACCCATATTTTGGATGCTAAGGTTCAGATCTGGGAATTATACTATGAAATAGTAGAAAAAGATGTTTTGTAACTAAAAATTGAGTTCTCCATTCCCTGGTGGAAAATAGGAAAAATGCAGAGATTTGTGTAGCTCTACAGTACCTTGCCCATGAGCATCCAAGAACAAGGAGTAACTTTGATTTGTATTTAGCCATGTCAATATACTCAGTATGCTCTTCCAGTCTGTGGATATTTCATAGCCATAGTAGTGTCTGAGCTCTATGAGCAATCCTAACCATTTGATGATTGTTCATAGGCTCCACTGAGATCTTCAAAACCTCTGCTCAACTGCTACCTCACCCTGGAGGCATACACACTCCCTCAGTGCCAAAATAATTAAATATGTAATAGATAAGGATAAGATTTTGTCACAGAGGTCACAGATTCCATATCTTTCAGAGACCTGCGTGACATTTTCTGCTTCAGCCCCATGCCCCAGTGCAGCAAGTCTGGAGCTGTCAGCCACTGGGGACCACATGTAAGCTAAGGATTGCTGGTGCACATCATCACATGATATGCTGCTACACTAGAAGTTCCGGGGCAGGGCTGGTAGTGATATCAACAATAAAAGCTCTATCCCTGTTGGAGACTCCCTGATACTGACAAAAACTTCAGCTGGGAAAGACAGGGCTCCTTTTACCACAGAAGTAGCACAAGAAGAGCAGTTGGGCTGAGAGAACCTGGCCTTTCAGTTTTCCATACACAAAGATAAACCATACTTTCAGTCTGAATTACTTTATTTTTAGTTTAAGGGAAACAACAAAACAAAGAACAAAGTCTCCATTAGAAAACACTGTGTATGTCTCCTCTATAATTGAGATCATGTTGCATCACCTCTTCTGTGTAAAACACCATTCCCCCTTACTCACAGTGACATATACTTGGGAAGTTTATAGTCAATTTATATCAGCTGAGGATCTGGCCCTATGAGAGACACCACCTCCCTCAAAAAAAGGTCACAAATTATATAGCTATATCCACTGAAACAGAAGAGTGGAAAACATTTAGAAATGTATAATATTCCAAGCACAAATCAAGATTGCAGGCACTATAGCAATTGGCTTTGCTATGCTAAGGTATCCCTCATACATTGCCAATGGGCAGCATTGGTGTCTGTTGTCATACGTAGGCTTTCCTATCCTATCAGCTGGAGAAAAAATGCCTGAGAGCACCTTCATAGTACAGATTGTATTGAAAATCCATACCTGTGCTAGCAGCATGAGATTGAATTAAATAGTGTGCTATGCCTGTGACTCCATTTTCCTACTTCTCCTGGAGAAATAACTGCCGAGGGACACAAGCAAGAAAACTATAAAACCCCACAGTGAGATTTAATTTACAGGTTAAATGAACTCACTGCAGCAGAGATGAATGTAGCATTTGCCCACCAACTACTACCATAAAAAATCAGGGCGGGAGAGAGAGACAAAGAAAAAAAAATCACGTTACAGGTAAAAGATGTCATATGTCTTTCTACAATGAGGCAACAAATCTTGTGATGACAACATGCTGAGATTTTGAAGGTGGTGTGTGGGAGCGTCTAACAGTGGCCTTTTATGGACCACTCCAGAAACTACTTCGCTGTGTCCTTGGCCAGGAGAGTGGAACCCTATTGGGAACCTGTACTATAGAGTAGCTGTAAAGTACCTACCACAGGAGTTGAATAAACGCAAAATATAAAGACTAGTTCCTCCAGCATGCCAACCTTTTGTTATCTGTTTTCACATCTCTAGGACCAGTGCCAGCTGTGACCCAAAACAGTCCCACTGCTTCTCCCTTCGTTTTCCTTTGGTGCCAAGAGTGATTGTTTCCTAGAGGTGTCAATATTCAGCTATTCTTGCTGAACCAATAAAAAGATAGATGTGAGAGTAGCTCCTGGGAGTGTAATGGGGGAACAGTGGGAACCAGCTGGTACCTTATTTATTTTTGTATATTCAAATATATAAAAATATCTTATAGGGCCCTTTCTATGCTATGGGTGCGTATCACATAAATAAAAACAAACAGTGCAGTGTGTAATAAGTGAAAGGACTGCTCATACATGAATCAATATCCTCCAAACCTGAAGTAACTTTGAAGGGAAAAGACTACCTCACTATCCCCTTTCTGGCACAACACAACAGGAAAGGCTCCCACTCTTGCTGTGGGGCACTGACTGAGTTTAGGGCCTGAACTAGCCCAGATGAAAATCAATATAGTTGCTAGAAGAAGCCCCATCATGTCATCTGGAACACTGGCTGGCTGGATCATCTCAGACTCCAGTCTTTTCTGTTTGTAACTTGTCTTACAGACCCACACTGACCAGGTTCTCTCCTAAGCACAGAGGAATGGAGCTGCTAGAATTTGGTAAGCAGGCTTCCTGACTGATCAGGTAGTAAATTTTTCTTCTGACTGATTGCCATTCTTAAGAGAAAGTAACTGAGGAAGAAGGAAAACGGAAAAATCCAGAATTAGTTCAAGTGAATGAAGTTTTATCTGCAGTTTTCTGTGACTTGGGTTCTAAAGCAGTAAAGCTCAGCTTGCATATTTTCATGAATTTGGGGCTTGAGATTGCAAAGTGCTGATCTCTGACTCCAATCCTGCAAAAGTCTCATGTGCAGGAGCAGCGCCAGGGTTTTTGGCACCCTAGGCAGGGGTCCTTCCGCGCTCCCGGTTGTTGGCAACAATTCTGCGGCGGGGGGGTCCTTCTGCGCTCCCAGTCTTCGGGGCACTTTGGCGGCGGGTCCCAAAGCGAGTGAAGGACCCGCCGCAGAATTGCTGCCGAAGACCCGGAGCATGGAAGGACCCCCTGCTGCCGAATTGCCGCCGAGGGTGGCAAAATGCCGCCCCCCCAAATCCTAGAGCCCTAGGCGACAGCCTAAGTCTCCTAAATGGAAGCACCGGCCCTGCTCATGTGCTGATGTAAAACATATGAATATGGGACTAATCACAATCCTGAGCTTTAATCACATGCTTATATGCTTTACAGGACTGGGTCCAGAATGCTCAGCCTTTTTTCAGGATTTGGCTCTGAGACTGGAAAGGAAACAGACAATAAAAGGTTAAAACAGAAAAGTATTCTAAAAATTTAAGCAGAAAGTAGGATATATTTCACTGCTAGATAGAGCAAAATTAAGGAATGAAGAGGCAGAAGAAAGGTGAAATAGCATAGATTAGGTAAAATCATGCATCCTTTGTCTAATTATGGAGATCAATGGTAGGGTTATGTGAAGTTTTCAATGCCACATTTGTAGAATTCTTTGCAGAAATCTTTATTAATGCAGAGTTAAGGTTGCCTGGTTGTATCTTGTGCCACCCAGAATACAGAGTTCAACAAAATTCTAACTTTTGAAAACATGGAAATACATAGTTGACGTACATAGCAATGCACCCTTAACCCTGGAACTGGCAATAACTATTGTGAATTATCTGCATACACTTCAGCTGCAGTCACTATATTAGATGTAGCTGTGATATGAGGGGCCCTGTCATGTGGGGGCTGAAGGGAAGGGTTCTGAGACTCTTTGCCAACCTCCCCATGCGTGTGACGAAAGAAACAGGTGCACGTGTACCCTGAGGGATGCCGTTTGCCTCATTTCAGTGCTGAATTTTGTAGGTTGTGTGAATTGTGGTGCCCAGGTCTTCTTCAAATGGGAATTATCAACAGTGAGGTAAGATTTGAGAGTGGTTTGTGGGTGTTGTGTCAGATGAAATCCTGTGTGTAATGGCAAAGGGATTGTAAAATGTAGTAGGTATGGGGTTATTTTTGTGACATAGGCTCAGTGTTTGAGTGTATGGCGGGGTCTGTGTAACCCACCTCAACACAAGTTCTGTCTTGCAAAAAGAAGGTATTAGACTCTGTTCTATTTTTTGAGCATTCTGCACTATCTGCAATGGCAAAGTGAATGTATTACAGACATTGCTCAAAGAAAAGCAGAGTAAAGGCTGTAAGGATCTAGAACCCAGGTCTTCAGTGCACTGTGTGACAGACACTTCCATGCTACTATGTGGCAGCTATAGGAGAACTGCAATCCATACACTATAAATCCTGGAGAACTAAACACCACAAAAAGTGCTGCCTACAGAAGACCTCATTGCTAGCACCCCCATGACCTCTGATTGGTCAAGGAGCACTATTTAAGCATGGTAAGCATTTCAGAAAACTGTCTGTGCAACTTGTCAGTGTCTGGTTTGTTGTAGCAATAGATCTCTCATCCCCTGCTTTGATCCCTGACCCTTGGCTAGTCTCCTGTATCCAGCTCTAACCCCTGGCTAGATGCCTGGCTCTGACCTTAGGTCTGACTCGTGGTTCTACCTGCTAGGCCAGACTGCACTTGTCCTAGTTGTGTTGATGTCTTTCCTTGTTTTCAGAGGTTTGCATTTACTGAATTTGATGTCATGAAAGGGTGTGACATAGCACTAGACAATCTTAATTTAGTGTTAACAAGTGTCTTTGTTTTGGTCAGTGAATTTCATAGAATTTTTTATATTTTATAGGAAAAATATTTTTGTGTGTGTGGAACTAACAGTAATTTAGGAAACTGCAAGCCATCATGTAGGTTTGCAGTTAAGGTGCTGCTGTTTACAGATAAAGGCCACGGAACCAATGCAATTCCCAAGCGCTCCTCCCACCCTACATTTTGTTGTAATGGAATAGTGATAATGGTGGTTCTTTGAAGTGTTTGAAGCAAGTTGCTGATGGGGCAGAGAAAGAAATCAGACATGCTGTAGATCCCAAAATCATGGCAGTTTTCTATTCCATGCTGGTCCCGCTAACTTTAATCATGTGAGAGAAGACTGGTGTGGCTCTCTCCTTCTCAATATGCAACATATAGCTTTCCCCCACCGCACACTCCTAGCTAATGCTCCCCTTCCCATCCGCCTCTCATTAGCATGTAAACAGTTGCTCCTTGCTGTCTGGTGCTCTCTATTGCTGGGTACACATTGCAGTCAGGGCCGGTAACCATTTAGGCAACCTAGGTGGTCGCCTAGGGCGCTAGGATTTGGGGGGCACCATTTTCTTTGGCAGCGACCGTGGCGGCTGGATCTTCGGCCGCTCCAGTCACCGCCAGCATTTAGCCAGAGGGAGCTGGGGCAGGGGAGTGCAAGGGGTGCCACCTGCAGCAAGGAAAGGGGGAGAGGGCTGCACGCAGGGGAACTCCCCGCCCCAGCTCACCCCTGCTCCTCTGCAGCACGCCGTGGCTGCTTCACTTCTCCCGCCTCCCAGGCTAGCAGCGCCTAAGCTGCTTGGTGCCGTAAGCTTGGGAGGTGGGAAAAGTGAAGCAGCGACGGCATGCTCAGGGAGGATGCAGAGCAGGGGTGAGCTGCTTCACTTCTCCAACCTTCCAGGCTTGCGGTGCCAATCAGCTTAGGTGCCCATTGTTTTGAGGCCTGCAGACTCCCTCCCCCACACACTGGTTTCACCTTACTTCATGTGCTTGGTAAGCTTGGAGTGGCCATGTTGGGGTTGTGAGTGCCTGTGTAGTGCTGACAGACCCCGGTTGTTGGCAGACAGGATCAAATCTGGGACCTCTGGAGCTTAGTGCATGAGCCTCTACCACGTGAGCTAAAAGCCAGCTGGCTCTTAGCTAGGGCTGTAGAGCAGACTCATTTAACTCTTTCTGTAAGTTGTCTTGGTGCCACTAGATGGGACAGAGCACCACACCCAGGAGGTGTGTGGGCTACACCTGTACCAGCTGGAGGCTGGAAGGGACAGGAGAGTGAAGCTTCAAAGTCCATGGTCCAGATCTGAGTCTAGTGTGGGGGAAGGGACTATATACATCCATCAGCAGCATAGGAACCTGGGGGAGGTTTGAAAAAGGCCATGTATCTCAAAGATGTTCTCAGCTGAATAAGAACATCTCATGGAGACAAGGACAGCCCAAACAACTGCTCTTTTATCTCAGTGAGTTTTCCTCTCATCATCAGTCCTTGTGGGCTTCCCAGAGCCTGCCACACACGCTGACAGGGCAAGGAGAGGAGCTCGGAGCGCCCAGGGTTCAGGGACCCACAGATCTCAAGTTAAATGACCACAGCATGGCCTCTTGAACCACCAGCTCCTGTGACAATGGGTTGCTTCAAAACCCTGTTACCTAGTCTAGGGAAAGCACATGTACATTTCATCTCTTTGGTGCATAGGGGTTTAGTATATACCATTCTAGATAGTGAAACTTCCTGTAATGTTTTCAATACTGTTTCTCCAATATTACTTCCAGTGGATGCTGTGCACTAGCCAAGATAAATATTGAGCAACTTAGATCAATTAGAGGACAAGCAGAGTCATAGTTTGATCCCAGGTATGTGCAAAAAAAGAAGAACCTGTTGATTTTGTAAAATGCTGTGTTGTTTGCCCCTAGGGGACAGTATTTCAAAAAGCTCATGTTCAAATGACCCCAGATTTGCCCCCAAAACGCTACCTACCCAAATACCCCATGAGGCACAGCAAAATTCCAAACAATCTGAGTAAGTATGCAGCTTTTAGAGCACTTAGGAAAGCTTTCCTTTGAACAGAAAGCACTTCTTAGTCTTAACTTAGTAGAACTGGACTCTGCTATAATTTCTTGTCTACGTATGTTCACTCTCTTCTGGCCAAATATTAAGAGAGGGCGTGGGAAGAAAAAGTGCTTATCTGAACATCATCATTTTGGACAACTGCACTGTTGACTTCTGTATTTGCAGGAAAAAAACTGATTTATGACACTCTATAGGATTTCATGCATGTATTTATTTTTCTTTGATTTATGGATTTCTTCTAATCCAATGAGGTGAATTTGAAGTATCAGAAAGTAAGCTGCAAGTAGCTATAAGGCACCAAGGATATTTGAGGAATTAATCAAAGTGTGTGTAAAAGACAGAGCAGGATCTGAGATTTACCTTTTCTATGTTGCATTCACCCAGCTGTATACACATTTTTTCCTGAGGATGCTGCTGAGTAAAATGTCCATTTCTGATTACATTATTAATAACTGTTGCTGACAGAGTTGAAGCTCTACCAGAAATGTATCAATTCTCAAACACATACTTAAAAAAAATATTTTTCCACTCTCATGTGGTCAATTAATGCCTTTTTCTAGAGTCTGAGTGCACTAGTTAATGACTGAGATTCTGAACATTAGCATTAACTGCTGTCCTAAACCATGAAGATTACCCTGCAATGCAGCAAATTGTTGACAGCTAATAACAAAGCAGCCCAGCCTGCTGCTTACTAACCACTGGAATCTGAAATGTTCTCTGAAGGATAATTGAGCTAATGCTATTTCTATTTTTTTAAATAATACAACATTTTAAATCAATAAAACTGAATTTGTCAATTGGTATTGTTTTCTTGAATAATCAAAAATACTTAAGATTTCTATGATTAAAATATTAGAACCATCCCAAATTAGTCTGAGTGTTAACATATGATCTATGAATTCCTATAGAAGTAGATTTTTTTTATGGCATGTAAATGATCCTTTATTCCTGTGTGACAAAAGCTGCTACTTAACATGTTGCTGCATTTCTGCTTCATTTCAACTGTTGTTTCACTGCACTATATGAATGAAATGCAGTAGTGGCTAGATACCTGATGATGTTCTGCTATAAATTAATGTGCTCTGCAGTGCAGCTACAGAAGCCAACGCTACGTATTCAGTTAGCTGGTTTTCCGGTTGAATGTGTTTTGTTTTTACTTAAGCAAATGGAATTTGGCAATATGCTGCAGAATCATTGTTTAAAATAGAGTTGCTACCTGTTTCATCAAATGTCCAGTCCAAATCCACTACAGAAAGATGCCGCTTCATTACAAATCAGCAGCAGCTTTAGCCTAGCGGCTGTAAATGTGCAGTGAAATGGAAAACTATTCAAATATCAAATTTATTAAACTGTAAAAATGGAGCAATTTCTGTGGGGAGAGAAAAGCAGTTAGACTGTATGTATTTTTCAAAGGTAAAATGCCTTTTTCTGAAGTGTGTGGTACTGGTGCTGTCAAAATCAGGAAACTAAATTAGACAGAATGTTGTTCTGAACTGGTATAACAGCATCTACACTGCAATCCGAAAGTGCGCCTAGCTTTAATCTAGTGTCCTGTGGCATCTTATAGACTAACAGACATATTGGAACATGAGCTTTCGCGAGTGAATAACCACTTCATCGGATGCATGTAGTGGGTATTCACCCATGAAAGCTCATGCTCCAATACATCTGTTAGTCTATAAGGTGCCACAGGACTCTTTGTTGATTTTACAGATCCAGACTAACAGGACTACCCCTCTGATACTAGCTTTAATCTAGTTACCTTGAGTACCAATAGTCCACAATAAAGTCCATGTTGCCACAGCATATATGTACCCGAGCTAGCTTGGTTAAAGCCTGATTGCAGTGGAGCCATATCCTAAGTTGTAATGATTTTGATTTTGTGAACATATGGTAAATACTACAGTTAGATTTGCCTTAATCAATAAAGTTCTTTCAAGAGAATGGATCTGATCAATTTATTCTGTACTTTATCAATCTTTAAGAAGGATAAGGATCTGACTCAAGAGCTATAGGAATGACCCAAACCTTTTGGGTATGTCTTTACAGCACTCGGGATGAAAATAACTTACAGGATTTATCGGTACTGCCGGAGTCCTGAGGGGCATGGCCTCATCCAGAAGAGGCGTGGTCTCAACCAGAAGAGGTGGGGTTGGGCCTCTCAAGATTTAAAGGCCCTGGGGCACTGGCTGTGGCTGGGAGCCCCAGGGCCTTTAAATCAACCCAGGGCTCCCAGCTGCAGAAGTGGCTGGGAGCCCCCGGGGCTCAAGGTTAAATTAAAGGGCACAGGGCTCCAGCCACCACGGAGCTCCGGGCCCTTTATCCTGGCCCCATCCCGGCTGCTGGAGCTGAGGGGGGGGGTTTAAAGGGCTCAGGGCTCCCCACAGCTGCGGGAGCTCTGAGCCCTTTAAATTCTGGCCCCAGCCCGGCAGTCAGGCTCGGGCATGGATTTAAAGGGCCTGGAGCTCCCATGGCTGCAGGGAGCCCCGAGCCTTGCTGGGCTGGGGCCAGGATTTAAAGGGCCCGGAGCTCCTGCCGCTGCGGGGAACTCTGAGCCCTTTAAATCCTGGTGCCAGCCTGGCCGTCAGAGCTGCAGGCAGGATTTAAAGGGCTAGGAGCTCACGGCAGGGAGCCCAGAGCTCTTTAAATCCCTACCGCAGAAGCCAGTGCAGGCCAGCACGGCATACTGGCTCTTGTCGGTATGCTGTACAGGACCGTACCGGCTTACTTTCACCTCTTACAGCACTCTAAACTCAGGTTTGTGTGACCACTGCCTGCAGATTTGGTGTTTCCAAGGTCCTACTTGAGCATCCATGCTGCATGGGAAATATGGGCCTCATAACCACACTGGCTCGTCCATGCTATAGTACACAGATCTGAGTCAGAACTTCAGCTTCTCTGGGCATGTACTATCATATGCCAGGGTACCTACTGCCCTCACCAGCTGAAGCCACTCTGGGCTTTTTTTCAGAGTGAGTTGAGGAAGAACTTGTCTATCCATCCCATGGGAGTTGACTAGAAGTGTGCTGTGTGACTGTAGCCCACAGACACACCAAGCCAAGTCATCTTGTGTCTGCACACTCCAGAGCCAACACAGATGCTGTCTTGGTGGAACAACTTCTTTACCTCATGCACTCAGTACTATTTCAGATGCAGAGCATCTTCAAGATGGTGGTGGATATTTTGGCGGCAGTTTCTGAACTGCTGAAAGCACCTCTCTGAGAAGGTCATTATCATGCCAGCATCGATCCAGCTGATGTTGCTCATGCCTGTTGTTGCCTTAGCTGCAGATTCCCCCTGTGCAGACTGGTGGGATCACATTGTCATGCAGACCTGGGATGACCAGCAGTGGGTCCAGAACCATAAAGAAACGTATGTTCCTGGAGATCTGCGGTCTGCTCAGAAGTGGGTAATTATAGTCATCTGGAAGTTGGCTACCTCAGATTACTGCAGGTCCATGGCAAATAACCTTAGAGGCTGTTGTGGTAGAGGTCTGTGTGACTTACATTAGCAAGATGTGTGAAAGCCTGGAATAGAACCCAGGCTCTTGTTCTAATCAGTAGACTAAAGGCAGTACATAAGAAGTGAAGAAGAGGTTGAGAAGGCATTTACCCATTGCAATTTTTTTAAATGAGTTAATTTGAGGGTGTGAAACTAGTTTTAAATTAATTCTAACAGTGGTGTTTATAATGTGTAAGTGAAGTTATAATTATAGTACTTTAGCTTGCTGGTGCTAATGAAAAGAAGTTCATACCGCAATAGGTATTGCAGTGTATAACATGCTATTATTCATATTACAAAAAGAGTTTAGTTGGGTTGGTACTAAAAGTCAGCTTCCTCTGTTTTTTTGCTAGAGGCAGTATTTTGATCCAGAGTGGGATTTGATTAAGGATCTGTGTTCATGTTTGTGGCCAAACTGGAGATAGTTTTCAGGTTCTGAAAGCATCCAAGCTGTTCTGAAAAGGGCTTTTTGAAAAATAGCGAAACTCGCATGAGATCAATCTGTTCTTCAGAGATTTCTGCCATTTTAAGCTCAAATTCCCCCAAAACAGTTGTTCTTGTGAGTTTGGCTAAAATAACAATAGAAAGAAAACTGTAGGCCCTTTGAGCTTTCAGACTGACCCCAAAATAATAAGGGTTGTTTTGTATCTTTTATTTTTATCCAAACATCCCCAAAAACTAAATGGTCCAAAATAGTTCAGAGTTAAGATCCTGGCTGTAAACATCTCCATATTTCAGTATTATTAAAGAGGTAGGGAGGAGGAGAGTTCTAACTTTCTGTAATACTTTTAACTAATCAAAAATTAGTGTTAAAGTATTGTCTTTATTATTCTACATAGGACAAAGAAGAGGAAATACAATGGCTTACAGTCCTATTCCCATTTATTGGCAGAATATTCTGTTTTTCTTACCATTTTTATCATGAATTGAAAGCTGTCATTAAAATTCCTGCAGTAAGTTTACAGTAACTTAATGATAATTGTTAGGACTGTGTGAGAAGTTGGCAATGAAAACTGAAAACAATTGTAACTCACCTATTTTTGTGTTTCAGTAAAAATTCAACCGTAGGACAAAATCACTCTGATCCTTAGAGAGTCTTTTAAACTTTTAAAGTGATTCATCTAAATCATGGAAAAATTCTACCATAAATCAGGCAGAACTCAGCTGTTTAGAATTAAGTTTGCTCTGAAATCTGAAGAAATATTTTGCCTCCTCCTCCCCCCCACACCATGTACTAAAAAAGTGAATACGTGGCCTCCTTGAGCTGCTTGTCCTAATTTAGGGCCCCTAAGCAATTGCTTAGTCTGTTTATGCCTAGCACCGGTGCTGCATAAGAATCTGAAACATGAAATCAGACTTGTGGGATGTAATCTCAAGGACAGAAAAAGCAAAGAAAATATTTCCACAACACAATCCCTTAAGATTGTTTGCAGAAGTTCTGTTAATAAACTTGAGTTTTAAACACTCTGAGATTGGTGGCAGGGCATTTTGTGTGATGTGTCCTTTGGAACTCACCCACTTCTTTGTTTGCCAATACTAGCTTATTGGGCTTTCAGAATATGGAATCAGGCCCTTCTGTTTTCCCAGGTCTTTTTATTAGAATGGATTTGCATGGGAGGTGTCTTATCTCTTAATGGATAGTTGAGGCTGCCTAGCTCCTTACAAAACAAGAGAAGAAGGCACTCCCTCACAACTTTTGGATCAGTGGCTAGTGTATTTGTTTGATATGTGAGAAACACCTGTTCAAATTCCCCTTTTGCTTGATATAGAACAGGTGACTGCCCCCTCAGGTGAATGAGCTAACTCCTGGGCTATAGAGTCATTCTCACTGCCTGGGCCAATTAATAGTTAATTGGAGTAACTTCCTCAGGAGAGTCCCATATCATATATCCCATAGCCCAGTGGTAAAAGCACTCAGCTGAGAAGTGGCAAATCCCTTCTCCAATTTATGTAGAAAGGGTGTTTGAACCTGTCTTTCCCACATTCTAGGTTAGATATCCTAACCCTTGGGCTAAAGGTTATAAGAGAACTGCTCTTCCGCTGTCTCTGGGCTACTTTGTATGGAATTAGGTGCATAGAGGAATATAGTAGTGTGTACACCCAGAGGCAGAAACACAGGTACCTAGAGAACTCTTACTGCAAAAAACTCTTACTAAGTAAGTTCAAGCACTTATGAGGTTGGGTGGCAGCCAAGCGGGGTTTTATGGATTGTAGTGGTGCCTAAAACCATGAATTGAGTCTTAAGGACCTTTGCACATCAAGGCCTTTCCCCTTTAGGTCAGTGACTGGTAACCAAGGCTATGATCCAAAGCCCATTGAAATCAATAGACAGAGTCCCCTTGGTTTCACTTGGTTTGGGATGAGGCCCTAAATAGAGGGTTGTATTTTTTTTTGATGATAGTTGTTGATTGTATGATATGGATTTCTTGATTAATGTAATTATGCCCAGCAGTTTGGACATTGAGTACATATTTACAAATAGGGATCTAAATAAATATGCCCTGGGAAGTGAGACTATTCAGGAGCTGTGTGGAAAATACATCTGTATTTTATAAAGCAAAGCCTTCGATGTTAAATCAGATTAAAACTTGACATTAGAGATGTCCTTTTTAAAAATTTGCATGTGTAAATGGTGGGTTTTTTAATTTAAAGCACATGCCCTAGTATATTTGTGCATATTGTTTAAAAATGGCTTGCTTTTCAAAATTGCTTGTAAGTGACTAAATAGAAACTTAAATCCTTGATTCAGCAATGTACTTAAGAACATACTTAACTTTAAGCACATTACTGAGCCCATCTGTGACAATTTGGAAGAATCTTTCCATGTACAGCTTGTGAATTCCAGTTTGATTTTTATGAACTCTATCTTTGTTTTTAAGACTATCCTTTACTGTATTAGTACATCATACCACTTGTACTGAGGAGAAGGAGAGGGGCATTGATGGGCCTGGCTTTGATTAAGATGATCATTAAAGGTTATTAACATCTGAAGATCTAACCTTTAATGGAACAGGAAGCAATTGCAACCTACCTAGCTCTGATTCTGACCTCCTTGCATAAAGAGAGCTAGGATTTGGAACACTAGATGCTCTCCAAAAGTAGGTCAAAGAATCACAGAGACTTAGTGGGTCAGGTGGGGAGACCAGGGAGCTTTGGGCAAGTGAGGAGTAAGCTTTCATAGCACAGGAGTTTAGTTTTTAACTGCCACGTCCAGACTACCCGCCGTATCGGCGGGTTAAAATCGATTGCTCAGGGATCGATATATCGCGTCTAATCTAGACGCGATATATCGATCCCCGAGCGTGCTTATATCGATTCCGGAACTCCATCAACCCCAACGGAGTTCCAGAATCGACACCGAGAGCCGCAAACATCGATCCCGTGCCGTCTGGACAGGTGAGTAATCCGATCTTAGATATTCGACTTCAGCTATGTTATTCATGTAGCTGAAGTTGCGTATCTAAGATCGATTTCCCCCCCCTAGTCTGGACCAGCCCTCAGGGACTAGCTGAAGAGGAAGGAAATTCTCTTTCCCCCAACCCCGTTCCCCTGCAGAGACACTTCATGATTCAGAGAAGAGAAGAGTGGGGATTGAGGACTCTGACCTAAGACCAAAGTATGCCTGAGTATTGAAGAAACTGAGGCAGGGAAATGTATTTAGATGTTATTGTTTTGTCTAGATCTGTATATTTTTTTTGTGCTAAATAACGAGTGTTTGTTTTTAGAACCCTTACAAAGTGTCTGGGTTTATCGTTCACTTCTAGTTGATGTAAATACAGAGTACCCACCAAGGTGGGAGCGCTTAGAAAGGTTGTGCTTAAGCTACTGGAGCATCTTGGGGGGTGGAGGGGATCCTGCAGGGGTCTAGAGAAACTAGGCTACAGAGTCCCATTTCCATGAAGGGGTAATATACAGCTTGTGCTCAGGAAGTGTGACAGAGAAGCCAAGGGAAGAGAGTTCTGCAGGCTATTCAGACCAAGGGAAGCTTAAGAGCACATGGGTATAACAAGGTGAGAGAGTCCCTTCAGCCATACAATCAGGGTTGTATGTAACTGTCCCTATTGAACCAAGTTCTTGAGCATTTGTTCCAATACTAATGACTTCATGGGCATTTAAGCATGTGTTTTCTTTTCTAAACCAGGGACTAATACTCCAAAAGAATTTGAGACCAATAAAAACACTGTAAAACTACCTCTCAGGGCAGAATAATGCTGTGCCAGTCACTGTCTAATGTACTGAAACATCTTGTATGAGACTTAGTTCTTAGTCTAATTGTGAATTCTCTTTGTTTTTGGTAGACTAGGGAAGGCAACCTGGTACAGGTCTTTTGTATTACAACTTTCCAGCTGTCTCTTTTGGAATATATTTGTGGCGTTCCAGTTCTGTGAAGAACATACAGTTAGTCAAAACTGAATAAATTGGTGTTTTCGGCAGAGAAAGAAAGAACTTGGGACATGTTCTTTGAATTTTGGAAGGCACAGTTGGATAAGCAGGTGACTGGCTAAAAGCTGACAAATTGATGACAGAGGAGATATGAGGGAGTAGTTGCTAGATGTAGGATGGAAAAGATTTAGTCATGACAGTAGTTCATAGTCCTTCCCCACCCCTTAGTTTAATTCCCCCTCCCTATTTTCCCACTTTAACAGACTGAGGTTATTTTTTATAAGAGAGAAATATGTATCTTCTACCATTATATCCAACAAAAAAATCTATTTTCTCACATCTTCCTTCTCTTTCTCCACCTATACACCAGTTCTTAACTGATGGCAAATTGTAAAACTTCTGAAATCCCTTTATGTACTTGTAAAAACTTTCTTCATTTCTTTCATTACATGAAAATGCACAACAAAAAGGGAAAAGCAAACACGTGTTTGGGAGGCAATATCCAACTATCCTTGACTAAAGTGGATAATTTTTATTTTGTTCAATGAGTTAATTCACAGTGGTGTATTTCCTAAAAGCAGCAACTGAGATCAAGGCCCACTGTCTTAGACACCATAGAGATACATGATAAGAAAGTACCTGCTCCAAAGAGACTACAATTTAAATAGAAAAGATTGGAGAAAAATATTATCCCTATTTTTTTAGCTGCAGAACTGAGGAACAAAAAGGTGTTCACACTGTGGTTACACCAGCCTTGACCACAAGGCCACCCATAATTTCCGCAGTTGGTATAATGTTTGTCTAGTTTTATACAGTTAACATATTCCATGTGACTCTTTCAATATTTGTTTCTAGGTGGGAGTTGTTTTATTCGGGAATTTGACTCTGTGGCCAAAAGAGCTAATGAGATCCTTGGATGAATAAATGGGAATCTTGAATATTAGAGAGAGAATTTTATCTCTGTATCTGATGCTGGTGTGACCACTTCTGGAATACTGTGTCCAATTCTGGTGTCCACAATTCAAAAGGATGTTGATAAATTGGAGAAAGTTCAGAGAAGAGCCATGAGAATAATTAAACAATTGAAAAACATGCCTTACGGTGATTGACTCAAGGAGCTCAATCTTTTTAGCTTAGCAAAGAGAAGACTAAGGGATGACTTAATTACACTCTATAAGGACCTACATAGGGAACAAATATTTAATAATGGGCTTTTCAACCTAACAGAGAGAGAGGTATAACACATTCCAGTGGCTGGATGTTGAAGCTGGAAATGAAGTGTAAATTTTTTATGGTGAGAAGAATTATTGGAACAATTTACCAAGGGTCATGGTAGATTCTTCATCACTGACAATTTTTAAATCAGGATTGGATATATATATATATATATATATATTTTTTTTTAAAGATCTGCTGCAGGAATTATTGTTAGGAAGTTCTATGACCTGTGTTATTCAGAGAGGTCCGACTAGATGATCCCAGTGGCCTTAGAATCTGTGAAAGGCTATGTCTGTGGGGTAGCTGGGAGGTGTGCTTCCCAGCGCAGGTACACCTTGAGCCAGCATACTAAAAATAAGTGTGGACACTGCAGCACTGGAGGTAGCTTGGGTTAACCACCCAAGCTTGAACCCAGAGGGTTGGGCAAGCTTTGACTTGGGCAGCTACCCGAGCAACTGCCACAACATCCATACCATTGTTTTTAGCACAGTAACTCAAGCAGAGCAAATGCAAGTCTGTCTAACTACGCTGGGAAGCATACCTCCCGGCTCCAGTGTAGACATACTCTTAGGCTACTTGCTTTGGCGTTTTGTCTTAATGATCTTTGAGCAAGCTGTTAAATGCTTATAAGAAAGGGCCTCCTCCCTATGTGAGTAGTTTTTGCTACCCAGTAAGACATTTAGGGTAAAATGTCTACTTCCATTTATGGTTCAGAAATACCATACTAGTGACATGCACATACAGTGTCAAGAGCAACGCCCATATCCATCACAGTAGGCTAAAAACTATCCATTGAAACTAAAAGACCCTGAACAATCATACAATGCCCAAACATAGCAAGAATATAGTCAGTTGTATGGTGCTTGGCATATACACAAGCCTGCGCATGTTCAGTATGAGAAGAAGTTGCAACTTTCTGCAGGAAGCAGATATTTTGTGGAAAATTGCTTTTGACTAAACATTCTCCTTAAAATGTCTACTTCCTGCAGAAAATTGCAGCCTCTTGTCAAACTCAGCATCCACACACTAATGAACACCTGCAGCAGCATATAACTGACTTTCTTCCTGCTGCATTAGGGCATTGGATGATTGCTCAGGGTCTTTCTGGTGAACTTGTGTGGTTTATATGCCCAGGTAAGGCCTTTTTTTGTATTGTACCTTTAAGAGTAAAGTGGCTGTCTTAACCCACCTGCAAGAGGACTCCTTGGGGCATAGATATACACAGGTGCTATTCTGGAATAGAAAACACAGCGTGCTCTCCTGTAGGAGAGCACGCTGTGTTTTCTATTCCAGAATAGCACCTTGATTTTACTGCTTTCCTGTGGTTGATTTCCTTATATTAAACAAAAGTAATTAAGACTGAAAGTATACTGTTGTTTGGTGTGGGCCTGATCCAAAGCACAGTACTGACAATCCAAAGTCAGTAGAAAGGTTCCCTTTGGCTTTGGATCAGGCTTGCTATATAAAAACATAATAGGCCCTATGTCCTCTAACTAGTGAATTACTCTTGCAGGGTCAGAAGATGGACTTGTGAATTCCTGCTTTGTTACTGTAGTCTAGGAGGAAATTGGGAGGGAAGTGAAGAAACCCTTGGGAAATTGGCTAAAGAAAAGAGAAATAATGTTTTTTACTTATTTATGTAAAGTAGAAATTGTATTTATATTCTATATACAGTTCTGCAGAGCAAGGGAAGGATGAGTAAGCTCCTTCAGTTGAATAAATCAAGGAGGGGGTTTAAAGTGCAGAATGCTGGAAGCAGGAGGAAGTTTGGAATTGAACAGTAAACATCTCACAGAGAAGGAGCAGGTGGAGAAGTGGAAACCAGTTGATTTTGAGATAAGCAGCTCAGATGGTATTATTAGAAATGAGAGGAAATGTGGACAATGGTAGAACTTTTTAAACATGCTGAAGACAAGCACAGACATTTTTCCTAAGTATGCTATTTTTGGGGGAAGGGGAGATTTTGCAAATGAAATGCTCCAGCGCTTAAACTTGACTTTATTTATTTGAAATATAGAGGTAAAAAAGACAGACAAAATAGACTTCACTTGAAATACTGCAGCCAAGAATAGATTAAAAATCTCTCCCCTGTATTATTGAAGTACAAACTACAGGAAATAAAGTAATATTCTTAATCTCAAACAATGTCAATATATTTTCTTTTTTTAAAAATTGAAATAACAAAAGCAAAAAGCTGAATCCCAGCTGCTGGATTCACCAGATGGATTCCCCTCATTTTGATAGCCATTCTGTTTACCCTCTGAAAATTTGCTTACCTTTTTGGAAGCTTCTGCCCTCCCAAAATATGTATTTGGAATCAGAGTCTGGAACTATCATCACTTTCAAGGTTAGAATGGGTACTGCAGGTTTGCATATGATAGAGACCATGCCATACTGAGCATATTTAACAATAACAATTTTGTGCTGCACATGTTGATAAGAATTAAAATGATCAGATATAAAGTTGAAAATAAAGATGGAGACTGAGAAGTGTGCAGCAATCAGGCAGCAGTTCAGGGTAGGATTAATATAAGAAATGTATCTGAACTACTGTAGAGTTGATCAGAAACATATTGAAGGAACATTTTTTAAAATACACCAGATATACACTAGACATTTTCACCTCTCTGGATAATCTGTAATATCATAATCAGTTTGGGTCCTGAGCCCACAGACTGACAGAACCTGCTATGTGTTGGGAAAAGTGAAGGTCTTGTGGCACTTTCAAGTGACTTATTGCTGTTTAGCATGATGTTGACAGCTTTGGAGGGACTCGGAACCAGTTTTTCATTTTTAAAGCAATCCATATTTGCATTCACAGCTGATTGTTTACAGAATGCTGTGGCATGGACTGAAATACTACAAACTTCAAGATTGCTCAACCAATTGAAAGCAGTAACCTGCTGAGTAAGAAGGTAGTTCTATCTCCACAAACAACTCATTCCTGGGTATTTCCTGATACAGTGCGCTTGTGTGCCATTGGTAGTGTGTGTTCCCATGTACTGAGAACTGGACTGTAATGACCAAATTGATCTGACATTCTAATAGGGCACTGAGCAGGCAACAGCTAGTAACAACTTTTAGTCATTACTCACCCAATCCAGATTAGAATAAAGGTGGATACCCATACCCCTGAAAAAAAGCCCAAGTGAAGTAAACCTAGATTCATCCCTGATTAACGTTCAGTTTTGAGTCTGCAATCTCATTAGTAAGACAAATCCTTATTCTGGGAAAGTCCAGCTTTCTGACCCTCAAGTTTGGAGTGTTTGAATCAAGAGTTTTGGTTCTGTCCATGAGAAGAAAGATGAGTCCTCATTCTGATCTCAAGCATAGTGCCTTGAGGAAAACTTGAATGGTGCTTACCTGTCTTATTCCTGATTCAAACTTACATTTCTCCCATCACAGTAACCACATGTCCTGATTTTATAGGGACAGTCCTGATATTCAGGGTTTTGTCTTATATAGGCAACTATTACCCTCCATCCCAACCCCCATCCTGATTTTTCACACTTGCCAGCTGGTCACCCTATAGTAAGTTTTGGTTTTGTTTGGGGTTTTGTTTTGTTTTTAAATGAGTGCTTTGTTCTATTTTGTGGAAAAAAATGCAATTGCATTGTATACTTTGCTTTTCATTTATAGAATTGTAGGACTGGAAGGAACCTTGAGAGGTCATCTAGTCCAGTCTGCTGCATTCATGGCAGGACTAAGTATTATCTAGACCAGTGGTTCTCAATGCTAGTCCGCCACTTGTTCAGGGAAAGCCCCTGGAGGGCCAGGCCAGTTTGTTTATCTGCCATATCCACAGGTTTGGCTAATCGCGGATCCCACTGGCCGTAGTTCACCGCTCCAAGCCAATGGGGACTGCAGGAAGTGGCATGGGCTGAGGGATGTGCTGGCCACCTTTTCTGCAGCCCCCATTGGCCTGGAGCAGTGAACTGTGGCCAGTGGGAGCCGCGATCGACCAAACCTGCGGAATCATCCTGGCCCACCAGGGGCTTTCCCTGAACAAGCGGTGGACCAGCTTTGAGAACCACTGCTCTAGACCAACCTTGACAGGTGTTTGTCTTAAAATCTCAAATGATGGAGGTTCCACAAACTCCCTAGGCAATTTGTTCCGGTGCTTAACTACTCTGACAGTTAGGAAGTTTTTCCTAATGTCCAACCTAAACAGCCCTTGCTGCAATTTAAGCCTATTGCTTCTTGTCCTATCATTAGAGATTAAAGAGAACAATTTTTGCTTCCTCCTCCTTTTGTACTCCAGTTGATGCCATATCAGCATAGACTAGTGTGGAAGAACTACTTCTTGTGTCTTGCTTACAGCACGCCTGCTAATACATCCCAGAATGATGTTTGCTTTTTTTTTTTTTCCCCTCTCAATGGTGTTACATTTAATCTAGCTATTTGTTCTTCTTTCTCTGCTACTGCTTTTTTGCCATTTGATACTGTTCTCTGGTCACCTGCACCTGCTGCTTAGACATTCCGAGGGGTTGCTCCTGGCCACCTCCTTTGCTGCTGTCAGCCAATCAAATACAAAAGTTTGGTTTGTGAACATTCGTTTGAATTCAGAGTGGATGCTCAGTATAGTCATGGCCTTTATTCAATATTTACACAAGCAGGCTTTCATTCACACAAATATTTAATAAACAGCTGGGTTTTATTCATACAAATCCCATTCATATTTGCACTAGTGGTTCAAGTACATTAAAGATAGGTGGGGAAGCACGAGTTACACAAACTAAGTTCTGCTTTTTGCAGAGGAGGGAAAGCTGCACTCCCATTTACTTGCAGGTGAAAACAAGTACTTGTATATAGTAAAAACATTCAGTGCTGTCTGATGTTTAGTCTTTGTTTAAAAGTATCAGCCAATAGAAGGGCATGAACAATACTATGTCTGACATGAGCAGGACCACACCATGTATAAAAAACCTGCAATGTTTGAAAACAATCCTTAAATTGACTTTTTTCGAGATTATTTAGTGAATGCAGGAGTGGTGCCAGGGTTTTTGGCGCCCTAGGCCAGGGCCGGCTCTAGCCATTTCGCCTCCCCAAGCACAGCCCTGCCTAGGTGGGGGTCCTTTCCGCACTCCTGGTAGGTGGCAATTCTGCGGTGGGGGGGGTGTTCTTCTGTGCTCCTGGTCTTCAGGGCACTTCAGCGGTAGGTCCCGGAGCGAGTGAAGGACCTGCGCAGAATTGCCGCCGAGACCCAGAGCATGGAAGGACACCCCCCCCGCCGCAGAATTGCCGCCCTCCCAAATCCTGGTGCCCTAGGCGACCGCCTAGGTCACCTAAATAGAAGTGCCGGCCCTGGGTGAATGCCATTGTATTTGCAAAAATCATGACCAGTTTTGCAAATGAATCTTGAACAGAATAAAGGGGAACAAATAGCTCCATTTGATGCATGTGAACTCCATTTCAATCAACAGAAGCCAAGGAAATCCATTTGTCTTTCAGTTATGAGTATTTCTTACCTCATTTGTGAGTATAATATTTGAAGTTAATTCAAAACACTGCAAAATATATTGAGGGGAATTTTTTCCAATTTTTTTCTGTAAAAGTTGCACATATTTACTTTGTGTTTACATTCTTGCAGTCTGCACTTCACTTCTGCATTAGTTACTCATTAATTTTAGTGGTACAGGTATGGAAAAAACAATAGCAATGCATTAGGGTATTAACCTTTCAGCAAATATATCTGTTTGCACCTTACCAGAGTTAAATTTTTTTCTCTATTTCTAATTTGAATGCATGTTCCTATTAATGGGATGAGATATTTCAATTTAAGTAGAGAGAGAGAGAAAAGAGATAAAATAAAATAGTATCTTTCCCCGCTTAATTATTCAATAGGAGGTGGAACAATTGGTTTTGTTTGCTACATTTTCAAAGCACTGCATGGGGGAATGCATATAAAGTGTGTGCCATCCCAGGCATTTTATTGGAAAGTTAGCTTTTAGTACGTCTCCTGAATATTTTGTATACCCAAATATCTCAAGGGACAAATGCAGTAGATTAGAAGACAATGTAGGCAGCATCCAGAAGGCTGTGTATCCCTTAGACTTGCAGGGTGACTCAAGGTGAGTCTGAGATTGCCATTACTGCAGAGCTCAACTGGTTTATTGCAGAGAAGAAAAGTCTATCAAAGAGGAAGATCTTTAATAATGCTCTTCAGCATTGACAAATTAAACATGCAAATACAAAAACAATCTCATATTACTTTACCTACAGTAAATTTTGAAATTGTCTTCATGGATCAGTAGGTTATTTAATGGCCTTTCACCCCTGAGGCCACACTTCAAATTAAAACTGCGTGAGCTTTGAGAAATAACCATTTTCAGATTATGTTCTGAATTTTTATTAAGGCTGTATGAACTTGGAGATCTCCCATTATGAACTCAGCAAGCTTGCAAAATACTTAGACAAGCCAACAAAGTTTACAAGTAGAAGGTCATTTTCCCCCCATTAATGTGGTTTATTCCCCTTGGAAAAATAAGTTTCTCCGAATAGTTCCAGATGAGAAACCTTCCATACGAACTTGTATTAGGGAAAATTAGAACATTCATCCGTTTATTAAACATAATATAACCAGAGATCTAATAGTATTTTTGAAAATGAGGTTCTTATCCCAGTAAACAACATGAAAGACAGACAAAGAGTTTCTGATAATGGAAACACTTCAGTTGCTTTGTAGAATAATGCTGCCAGGTGAGATGGACACAAAGAAGTAAAATCAATAATAGTTCTTTTAGATCTCTACAAAATTCACCACTTTTAAAAAGCAGAATTTCAAACATGCAGGCTTTTATTCAGATAATTTTTCACAACTTCGGGTGTTGCTAGATAAAACAGATTTTTTCCCATCAAAACGTGTGTGTGTGTGTGTGTGTGTGTGTGTGTGTGTGTGTGTGTGTGTGAGAGAGAGAGAGAGAGAGAGAGAATTATAATACACCTCTATCCTGATATAACACGACCCGATATAACATGAATTTGGATATAACACAGTAAAGCAGTGCTCCGAGGGGGCCTGCGCACTCTGGTGAATCAAAGCAAGTTTGATATAATGCAGTAAGATTTTTTTGGCTCCTGAGGACAGCGTTATATCGGGGTAGAAGAGCATTGCCTGTTTTCAGTATAAAAATAATATTTGTTAAAAACTGGGAACCTTTTGCTTGAAACATATGCATGCTTACTGCGTAAGCCAAAGAGTGCACTCCAGTTTCTAGTTCAATATTGTTTATTTAGTGTGGTCTATACTGTAGCATTTTGCTACAACCCTGTATTAGGGGTGAGGTGGTACAGAGCTGCACTTTCCCAGGAGCAGCATCAGGAAGGATCCTGCCTTGCAGAAGAAAAGACATGCTGGAGATTCCTCATAGCACTGTGGAAATCAATCTGTGGTAAACCTTTATATGGTGCACCCTACTGCCCTCTGCAGCTGGCCAATTCAGGGAGAGGGGTGTCAGCCTCCTGTTCCCCCAGCAAGTTATTCCTAAGAGGGAGGACTGAGTTCTAGACTCTGTACTGCCCTGAGTGCAGAGCAGTTCTGGCTGGCCCTAGTGAAGGTGGATACAGAATCTGGCACCGTGTATTAAAAGTAAAGCAACAGAGCTTTTTTATTTTTCTATTAATGACCCCAGACCTAACATTTTTGCTTTTGTTTAGCTCCAACTCCAACAAAGGGTTCCTCCAAACTTTACCAATGGATAAATTCTAGTCATAGATTCATAGACTCTAGGACTGGAAGGACCTCAAGAGGTCATCGAGTCCAGTCCCCTGCCCTCATGGCAGGACCAAATACTGTCTAGACCATCCTGGATAGAAATTTATCTAACCTACTCTTGAATCTCCATCTCTGGAGATATTTCACAACCTCCCTGGGCAATTAATCCAATGTTTAACCACCCTGATGGTTAGGAACTTTTTCCTAATGTCTAACCTAAACCTCCCTTGCTGCAGTATAAGCCCATTGCTTCTTGTTCTATCCTTAGAGGCTAAGGTAAACAAGTTTTCTCCCTCCTCCTTATGACATCCTTTTAGATACCTGAAAACTGCTAGCATGTCCTCTCTCAGTCTTCTCTTTTCTAAACTAAACAAACCCAATTCTTTCAGCCTTCCTTCATAGGTCATGTTCTCAAGACCTTTAATCATTCTTGTTGCTCTTCTCTGGACCCTCTCCAATTTCTCCACATCTTTCTTGAAATGTGGTGCCCAGAACTGGACACAATACTCCAGCTGAAGCTTAACCATCACAGAGTAGAGCAGAAGAATGACTTCTCGTGTCTTGCTCACAACACATCTGTTAATGCATCCCAGAATCATGTTTACTTTTTTTGCAACAGCATCACACTATTGACTCATATTTAGCCTGTAGTCCACTGTAACCGCTAGATCCCTTTCTGCCATACTCCTTCCTAGACAGTCTTTTACCATTCTGTATGTGTGAAACTGATTGTTCCTTCCTAAGTGGATTGCTTTGCATTTGTCTTTGTTAAACTTCATCCTGTTTACCTCAGACCACTTCTCCAATTTGTCCAGATCATTTTAAATTATGACCCTAACCTCCAAAACAGTTGCAATCCCTCTCAGTTTGGTATCATCTGCAAACTTAATAAGCATACTTTCTATACCAATATCTAAAACGTTGATGAAGATATGGAACAGAGCCGGTCCCAAAACAGATCCCTGCAGAACCCCACTTGTTATACCTTTCCAGCAGGATTGGGAGCCATTAATAACTACTCTCTGAGTACGGTTATCCAGCCAGTTATGCACCCACCTTAGAGTAACCCCATCTAAGTTGGATTTGCCTAGTTTATTGATAAGAATATCAAGCAAGACAGTATCAAATGCCTTACTAAAGTCTAGATATACCACTTCCACCGCTTCTCCCTTATCCACAAGACTCGTTATCCTATCAAAGAAAGCTATCAGATTGGTTTGACACGATTTGTTCTTTACAAATCCATGCTGGCTATTTCCTATCACCTTACCACCTTCCAAGTGTTTGCAGATGATTTCCTTAATTACTTGCTCCATTATCTTCCCTGGCACAGAAGTTAAACTAACTGGTCTATAGTTTCCTGAGTTGTTTTTATTTTCCTTTTTATAGATGGGCACTATATTTGCCCTTTTCCATTCTTCTGGAATCTCTCCTGTCTCCCATGATTTTCCAAAGATAATAGCTAGAGGCTCAGATACCTCCGCTATTAGCTCCTTGAGTGTTCTAGGATGCATTTCATCAGGCCCTAGTGACTTGTGGGCATCTAACTTTTCTAAGTGATTTTTAACTTGTTCTTTTTTTTTAATTTTCTCTTCTAAACCTACCCCCTTCCCATTACCATTCACTATGTTAGACATTCCTTCAGACTTCTCAGTGAAGACCGAAACAAAGAAGTCATTAAGTATCTCTGCCATTTCCAAGTTTCCTGTTACTGTTTCACCCTCCTCACTGAGCAGTGGGCCTACCCTGTCCTTGGTCTTCCCCTTGCTTCTAATGTATTGATTAAAAAGTCTTCTTGTTTCTCTGTATTCCTGTAGCTAGTTTGTACTCATTTTGTGCCTTTGCCTTTCCAATCTTGCCCCGCATTCCTGTGTTGTTTGCCTACATTCATCCTTTGTAATGTGTCCTAGTTTCCATTTTTATACGACTTGTTTTTATTTTTTAGATCATGCAAGATCTCATGGTTTAGCCAAGGTTGTCTTTGCAACATTTTCTATCTTTCCTACCCAGCAGAATAGCTTGCTTTTGGGCCCTTACTAGTGTCCCTTTGAAAACCTACCAACTCTCATCAGTTGTTTTTCCCTCAGTTTTGATTCCCATGCGACCTTACCTATCAGCTTCTGAGCTTTCCAAAATCCGCCTTCCTGAAATCCATTGTCTCTATTTTGCTGTACTCCCTTCTACCCTTCCTTAGAATTATGAACTCTATGATTTCATCATCATTTTCACCCAAGCTGCCTTCTACTTTCAAATTCTCAACGAGTTCCTCCCTTTTTGTAAAAATCAAGTCCAGAACAGCTTCCCCCCCCGATAGCTTTTTCAACCTTCTGAAATAAAAAGTTGTCTGCAATGCAGTCCAAGAACTTATTGGACTGACTGTGCCTCGCGGTGTTATTTTCCCAATGTATATCTGGATAGTTGAAGTCCCCCATCACCACCAAATCTTGGGCTTTGGATGATTTTGTTAGTTGTTTAAAAAAAGCCTCATCCACTTCTTCCACCTGGTTAGGTGGCCTGTAGTAGACTCCTAGCATGACATCTTCCTTGTTTTTTACCCTTTTTAGGCTAACCCAGAGACTGTCAACACTTCCGTCTCCTATGTTCATCTCCACCTCAGTCCAAGTGTGTACATTTTTAATATATAAGGCAACAGCTCCTCCCTTTTTCCCCGTCTATCCTTCCTGAGCAAGCTGTACCCATCCACACCAACATTCCAATCATGTGAATTATCCCACCAAGTTTTGGTGATGCCAACGATGTCATAGTTGTATTTATTTATTAGCACTTCCAGTTCTTTCTGCTTATTACCCATACTTCTCGCATTTGTATACAGGCATCTAAGATACTGATTTGATCTTGCCTCCCAGTTTTGCCCTGACCTTCATTTCTCTTTGCCATGCAAAGTTTGATTAAAAAGCCTTTGCTGAGGGAAGTGCTCAGTGTTAGAGGGGATAAAACAGTATGTGGGGATGAAAATTATGGCCTCTAAGGTGCTCTCATGCAATTCAACATGCACAGCTATATACCTCAGCTTAATACAAGTACACCACCTTAGTTTTCTGGGTAGTACAGCAACTCCTCCCTGAATATTGCCTTGATCTTTCAAACCCTCACGCCCTAGGCTTGGTCTCTTTCAAAGACTGGTTTTGCAATCAAGACCATCACAACAACTGTGGTCAATGGGCACAATGAACAGCAAGGCAGAGACTCAAAAAAGCAGAGGATAGCCTTTTTGATTATATGACTCATGGCTACAGAATTTCCTGGCACAGAAAATTAGAATGGCTATTGAACCTCCTGCTTGTGTGACCCATTTCTTTGCCATAGCTTTTCTACTGCCCCAGTAGAATAGTGTATGATACTAATAGGCAAGTGCACATGGAAATTAAAGAGAAAAGAAGAGAGTTGTAGATTAAAAAGGAACTTGAGGGTCCGCAAAAGTGCCTCTTTTGCCATTTCAAAAAATTTGGCTTTTCACCAGTTGTTAAAATGCATGTGTATTCCTTTTTTAATAGCTTTGAGTTCTCCATTTTTGGTTATCTGTTTTTGCTCTTTGTAATCCTAAACTCTTCTGTGGCTTTGTATTTAGACAACACCCTGCTTCACAAGTCCTGCTTTTAGTGGCTGCAAAAGTTAAACATCTGTGAATTATTGTGGATGCTGAAAATATCACCTTCAGCTCCTACCAATTTAGGGAGTAATAATATCCCAGCTGCTTTCAAACCTAGGTTTCCTCTGTGGTAATATGCGAGTTGCTGGATAAATTATGACTAAAAAACTGTAACAGTGATTTGAAGTTGTGCCTCTTCACTTGTCTTTCTCCAACAACATAGTTAAAAAATAACAAACAGCAGCAACAACAGCAAAGATACATTGATATTAAAGTACCCATCAGGACATGCTAACAAACCAGGGTGAAGTTGCAGATAGCGTTATCTGAGCCTATCCAAGGATCTGTCTGGGTTCCCCAAAAGAGCATTAATTGCTAATGGACATCCGGGAGATTAAAGACTAGAATATTTTGCTGCAGGCTATGGGTGATCTGATCCCTTAATCCCGCCACAGTTTATATGTGAATGTTATGCTAATTGCCCATGTAAATTGTATCCTGGTGATATTAATTTTGTGATTTTTTTTATTTTTATTTTTTTTTGTTCTTGGCTTTAACTTTCACTTTGATAAAAATACAAACATAAAGGACATTTCCAATTTAGAGTGGTTTGATCATGAAAGGCTCAAGCACAATAGAAATGTTCTGGTCAAATATGTGTAAGTACTGTAGCAACTTCAGTCTGCCCTGTGGATATAAGCAGAGATGACATTAGCCTCCTATATTCTCATTCACTTTGACTTCCAAAGTGCTGAATTTAAGCATTTAAAATTTACAAGCATAATTCAAGGAGAACTTTTAGTAAATGTGATTTTCATTGCCCCATTTTCTTTGGAAAAACTCAGGACTGGAATATTAACACCGATGAAGTAATGGAACACATAGTCATGATGGGAAATCTTATTAGTAAACAAGAGCTGCATCTGATAAAAATTGTCATTAAAAGCTATGTAGTAGTTAATTGAGTTTAATATGAAATGTAGTGCTGGAAAGTTAATGACTAATGCAGCTATTTCACAGAGCTTGGTTACTGCAGGCTACATAATGATCTCCTTTGCTTCATAGCAACAGTGAAATTAACCTCTCTTTTGTCCTGCAGGTGTTGTGTTCTGATAATGCATATCCTTTACAAGTATGGGCAAATTATTTGCTTTGCATACAAATTGGACATAAAGCTGAATCAATATTAAAATAATGAACAGTTTCTTGATATTTTTATTCAAGAAGTGCACACCATGGGTCAGAATCCTGTAAACCAATTTCTAGAAGGTGACATTAAAGCAAACTGAGAAAAGATTGGAATGTAGAATCTAGGTTCTTATATTGCACCCATGTTATGTGAATACCTTATTAGACACAAACCCCACTGTCCTAGGGCAGCAAACTGACTCCCCCTGTCTCCCACCAATTAACCTGGGGAAAATAACCAAAAGGGAGCAAAGATTGCTAGGTAGGGGGAGGGCTAGAACATAGAAGGGAGAAGTGAAAGGAATATTGAGACTGGTAGCATTGGTAAAGCAGATGCTGTGCAGGGCAGGGCGGGAAAGAAGGAGAGATGTTAAGGGAGGCCAGGTCATAGGTTTAGGTGGGCTGTATGATGCAGTACCTTAAAGGAAAGGACAGGAATTTTTAACATAATATCAAGCTTCCTCAGTGTCCTTACTGTCAGGGAAATGACTTAAAAAAACAGGGTGAGGGAAGCAGTAGGAGATTAGAGCAATGGGAGATAAGAAGGGTGGCGTGGGGTGGGCTGGGAGAATCTGGTACTGAAAAAGCCCAAAAGGAGATTATTAATACACAGATGAGTAATTTGGGTATTGGGATGGACAGAAAGTGGCAACATATAGTAGTGTTGTGGAGGAAGATGTGACAGGACTTCATCATGGCCTGGTTGTTAGAGTAGAGGGAGGAGGAAAAGCTGACAATGATGCCTCCTCCAGCTTTCCAGGGTTCTGAGCTTGGGTGAGGATTGTAGTGTGAACTACTTAGAAAGTAGACGTAGCTGAGGGGGCTTGGAAGAAAAGAATACAAGCTCATATTTTAGTTGCATTTAGTTTGGAAAGATGGTGAGATGACCAGGTTGAAATGCTGTAGAGACAGTAAAAGGTCAGTTCAGAGTGGAGGAGAATATTTGAGAGTTATGGCTTAGAGGTGACAGCTAAACCTATCTGTGCAGCTGAGGTCAACTAGGACAGGCTATTGAGTGTGGCCCATGAGAGAGCCTTGAGGGTTCCAGAACAGGAATGGGTAGGGAGGAGACAGGAATCTCTAAAGGAGATGCTGGAGAGGAAGCAGGGAAGAAAGTCTTAGATGCTGAAGCAGGAAAGTATGTCAAGGAAGAGGAAAATATCAATATTATTTAAGGCAATAAAAAGATCAACAAGGATGAGGATGGAGTATACACTTTGAGACTGAGCCAGAGATAGGTTATTAGATTTAATTGAGATCACTTTCCAGAGCATGGAGAGGGTGGAAACTAGACTGATAGTGACAGATTGGAAGCAAATAAAGTAGAATAGGTAGTGCTGAAGGAGATGAGATGCTGTTCACAGAGAGGGAATCAACATGCTATATTCTGCACATTTCTCTCTTATTAAGTTCTGACAGAGATTTTTTTCCTATGAAGAAGAAGCTGAAATACTTCAAAGGGGGGAAAAGAGGTAGGAGGACTATACAAACAAGAAAAGAGAAATAAAGTGGCAAAAGTAGAAGATAAAGGGTACATCTACATTGTAATAAAAGACCCACAGCACAACTGCGACTGGCCCAGGTCAGCTGACTTGGGCTTGCAGGACTTGGGTTGTGGGGCTATAAAATTTCAGCATAGATGGTCAGGTTTGGGCTGGAACCTGGGGTCTGAGACCCTGTGAGTGGGGAGGGTTTCAGAGCTCCAGCCCGAGCCCCAGTGTCTACACTGCAGTTTTTAGTCCCATAACCCAAGCCAACTGACCTGGGCTTTAAAACTTGGTGCCCTGGGTTTCTTATCTCAGAGTTGATGAACCCATAATGGTATGGGGTGCTATTTATTATTATTATTATTATTATTTTATTTATTATTTATTATTGAAATGAGCTTGGGAAGACTTGTGTAACTCATTGCTTCACTGCACATAAGGAATGTGCTCCACTCAAACACAACTTACTAAATTTATAAAATCCCTCACCATTGTACATTCTCTATAGAGTGCATCCTAAGCAGCTTCTTTATATCACAGTGAGCAGTGGTGAGGGGACTGGAAAAGAAAATACAATGTGTAAAGCCTTATTATCATCTCTATCATCATGGCCATGATCCTGCAATTGACTCAGCATGGAGAGGAGCCCCAAGGAGTTCAGTGAGACTCTGCATAGGCACAAGGATCCATCCACAGTGAGTCAGTACACAATCAGGATCTATCTCAGCAAGGTATGAATTACCTTGGAGCAACACATCTACAGTTTTGAGGGTGAAGGGAAGTATGCAGGGCCAAGTTTTCAAAAATGAGTGCACAATTGCATGCACAGTTTTATGCACCCATGCTCTTGCCTGTGCAAAAAATATTGGTGCACAAACTTGGCACAAATGTTTCTGGGTTCCAGACTTTTGGGGGGGGGAAATAATTCCAGGAACTAAATTTTCAAATTAAGAGATAGAAAATGGCTGTGCAACCGTCCTTTTAAACAGTTCATTTTGTAAATTCTATTATATTTCCACACAAGTTATACATTTTTGCGCACTACAGATCACTGACAACTGCTTGAGGAGACTGTTGGAACATGTTTTGGGGAAATGAGCTTAGAATTTTCAGTTGATTCCCAATCTTTCTAAACACCATTGTTCTGGGATGGATATCTCTGCTGGATTCCAGGTAAAATGAAAACACAAGTTTCAAGCATATTATAGTAATGGTGTGTTTGATTCTCCTACTGTTAAAAAAACAAACCTGGAGGAAGTACTTGATAGAAAAGCTAGTTGAAAGTTGGGATTTCTGTTCCATGGAAAATTCTGAAACCTTGAAAGAAAAAATTTTTTTATTTAGGAATAAAAAGTAAAAAATTTCAAAATTTCCTGTAGATGGGAAATTCTGAAAATTTTCATTTTGAAATAATCAAAACAAAATTCTACCTAGAAGCCCAAGCTTTTTCCCCCTCTCAGGGCCTTGAGGATCCTGGCTCCCCATCACTTGTAGGGGGATCCAGGGAACTTAGAAGCCCAGATAGCCACAGTTGACCTGACAGCCTAGGATCCAAAGCTTCCAGGCTCCCAACTCCATGTCAGAGAGTCGTAAAAACCTTAAGTTTTATAGTCTTGGGGCAGCCCAAAGAGCAGTTTTCGATGGAAACCTGCCAGACAGGCAAATTGCAAACTCCTCTCTGAGTATCATTGTCAAAATGGTTTTTCTTTCAATAAATTGGCATTTTTTGATGGAAAAAATGTTCCATCAGAATATTTCCAACCAGTTTTACCTGATGGTTTCAATCAGTATCCATGTGGCTCAGCATTCGTTATCAGATAGTACCATGAGATATGAAGTATACATGTAAATTTAATAAAAATGGAGGTAAAACCATACAGGAAAGACTTGCAAACATTATACCCAGAGAGAAACAGATTTCCAGAGCCACCGGAGAGAAAACATATTTTGTAGATATTCCTGCTGGGTATACTGAAGTCCTTGTCTGATAATGACTGAAACATAAAATCAGTTCAGGTACAAACCATAGTGAGATGTCAATAAGATTACTGTATTCTGAATTTAACAAATTCAGAAGTGAAACTGATTATTTCAGGAGTTTGTAATTTATGGTGATGGCAGATGTTGTATTCCCAGATGCTGAGAGATTCAATGTCACACTAATTCAACTGTGTTATATGTTAACTAGAGGTGGTTGAATAATAATCACTGTGTAATGTATTTTGTAATATTTATATATTAATTATTTGACAAGCAGTGTTTGCATTATCTACCCAGTTTACAATATTGGCCATATAATTTGCTGATATATTTGTCTAACAATTTGATGGATTTCATACTTTTTTCAAATAAAATCAGGCTAATCTTTTTTTCATTATTCATCCAGCTATCATAACTCTTCCAGTGATTAGAACGTCAGACTGGATCTTAGGAGACCTCAGTTATATTCCAGTTACACCAGTAGTCCAGCAAGCCTGTAACCACCGTTCTTGACAGTTTTAGGAGTAGCAGTTTTTGGAGTAGCTGCCCCAAGGACATTGAAGGTTTATAAGGCTGTTTTTTTTTAGCTCAAAGTTTAGAATTAAGGAAGCCGCAGTGTGTTTTGGCCCATCCCTGATCTTTTCAGGTGGTGAGTTATGTGATGTCTTTAGTGTACTGCAAATTTGCTTCATGCACTACATTGGGTCACCTCTCTGGACTATCACTTTCTTGAGGACTGCCAGGATTTGCTGGTGAAAGCAGAGGATGGTATAGAGGTGAGGGATGCAGAGTAGATTCCAAGCACCCCATAACCATACAGAGTTTGTCTGGGGTTATTGGAAGCTTCAGATAGAGTGTGGAGTTGTGGGATGGAGGCAGCTCCATTATGCAGCATATGTGGTAGCTTTTTTGCCACTTTCAGAGTTAGCAATGAGGGCACCAAGGGGACCGCTCTAGGAGTGCATTAGGACTGACAGATAAACTTGCAAACCACCACTTAAATATATCCTTGTGTCTGTCTGTCTTCCATCTGTGTGTTCTGGGCTGTGTTATACAGGAGGTCAGACTAAATCATCATAATGATACCTTCTGGCCTGGAAAGCCATAAATCTGTGGACATATAGGTCAACAGAACGTTTGTGAAACTATTGGGGGGGTATTTTTGCATGGAAGCAGAATGACCTGGAATTTTGCAAATGCAACTGCTGTAACTGCAAGGTTTCAGTTTCAGTTAATGTTTCCATAATACAGCATGTACATAGGCTATTGCAAAATGATACTCCAGCCAATGTATGGCCACTTTTTTTTTTTAAGGCAGGAAGTTCAAAAGAAAAGTATGCAATGCTGTTTCATTTGAAGAATCTTATCGGAGAACAGAAGACTAAACAATACTTCTCATATGTGGCCTTGACTCTTACACAAAAGACTCATCCACTGGTAGAAACTGACCTTGTGAGACATAGACTAATACAGGAAAAAAATATCACACACTCTGAAGGATACAAGAAAATAATGGCTAATATTATGTCATCCAATTCTTCCTTAGTTCAAGAAAATGGATGCCCATTTTCACTAGCAAGCTTTATCTTTAGATGTGAAATGAATATAAGTGTCTCAACAATTAGGACTTTTCTGAGACAATGCTATTTTGGCCAATTCTGTGTTTGGTTTTTGTTCTGTGTTGCTAGCTGTACTTAATAGCTAGAGATCTCTGAAGGTGATTAAATGCTTGGAAATGTACTTCAGCTACAAAAATAGGAAATTACTCTAGCCATTTGAACAATAATTATATTTAAAATGTAACTACAGTATATTAATTCACTGGGAGTAATTGATTGCTACAAATACTACAGTCTTCGTAGTAACATTTGATGACTGTCAGAATCAGTACCATTTTACTGATGATGATCCATACATCATATTACTGATGAAGGAGATTAGATATTTCTAGCAAGTTAATGCTGTGTAGGCTTTTCTTTCATCCTTCCATCTGCAACATTTATATCTGACTTAGTCGCGGCTGTTTCCAAGTCCAATGTCCTGCAGCAAATGTTGCCAGCAATACTGAATACTTTCAATTAGTAGTTCTCTACTTCTCTGGTAGCTAAGCAACTGACCTATGGTGAAGAATACATAATGATCTTCTGCATACCCTCCTTGAAGTGTCAGACAACATGTAGGTTTCAAAACATAGATTTGCTGTTCTATGTTGATGGTATTAGGTTAACAGGCAGTAAATTATGAAAACGTGTATCTAATATTTGTTTGATGTAATGAAGGTTAAAACAAACACTCAGAAATAGCTGCCTGTATAGATCACTTCATGTATATCTTTGCATACTCACTAATAGTATTCATAATTTAACAAAGAGAGTAAATACTTGGGTGAAACTGTACAGTACAAAACCAGACTAAAATACCATAATAGGAAAGCTTATGATGTATTTTACAATGGATTTTGATGTCATCAGTACACAGATAACGCTCAGTGTTACATCGCTGTTGCTGACAAAAATGGACATCCAGTTCAACACTGTGTTTTATTTATTTGGGAGGGTTTTTTTTATATAGAACTGTGAGTAAAGTGGTCACACTAATAAAAAAGCGCTTGTGTAAAATGGGGATCTGGATGAACAGCAGCAGCTGGCTCAAACTTAATCCATGGGAGGGGACTGTATTGTAAAGAATTGGCTGAAACGATAACCTCACCCCTGAAAGGGATTTGCTCTCCAGCGGTCAAAGTGCTAAACAGTCACAGGGTCATACTGGATTTGTCATTGTTCCAAGATGCCCAAATTCTGCAGTAGTCTGTAATGCTTTTTTCCCTTTGGGTTGGTTAGATGACTATATCTATTCTGCTCCACTGGCCCAAGAAATAATGCTTCATACACTTTTCTCTACTAGACTAGACTACTGTAGAGTGCACTACTTAGGGCTGGCCATGAAGGCCATATGGAGGAAGTAGCAGTCAGCAGACTGCCTGAAGACCTTGGCTGAAATTGCTAATGGGGGAAACAAAAGAACTTATTTATGTGGGAGACTCAGGGGAGGGTGACTTCATACATATACCATTTAGGATATACCATTTAGGATAATGTTAGAATTTTTTATCAATGACTTGAAGAATCCTAATATCTAAAACAAATAGAAGTTGAGCTTTGGATGAAGCTGGATACCATATATCATCTTTTCACATGCACATCAATTAAAGATGGATCCAAGTAGCAAAATTCAGACCTTAGTTTGAGATCACATTTTAAACAGCACCAAATTTCAGGACTATTTGATTTAAGATTCTAATTCAGGCCATTCATCAGTATGAATAAGGAATGTGTGATAATTATAAAAATTCTCCTGTGGAAGTTTCTCTAGACTCTTGTACCAGACTGGCAAATGTTGCTCTTGTTGCATACAATGTTGTGCAATATCTCTATCCTCTCTCATTTTAATCTGCTCAAATCATTGGGGAAGTTGTGGGTAATGTATTACAATGTGAAATTAATTTGAAATGCAGACATGAGACAAAAAACCTAATATTTACCTACCAAAAGTAGCTTAATATCTATTAATGCTGTATTTTCTGCAAGAAATACTTGTAAATTACACATTTATCTTAAATGCTAATTTTTACTCTGTGATTGCCCTTTTCAATATTTAAAATACCTTATCAATGACAGTTAGAATCTAAACATTTCATTTCCTTTATTAAAACATATGTTGTCAAGGTATCTGTAGTCTTTTTACCATATGTCATAATTTTAATTTCCTAGCTACAGTATGACACTTCTTTTTTTGTTTGGATAGTCAAAGCATGTATGTGCAGAGTTATGCTATTGTGTGTAATGTATTAGATTTGAGTGAGAAGAAACATAAGATGTATAGAAGTGGCAAGTGGGAAGCTGATTATGCAAGACTTTCATAAATTCAGGATGCTTGCAATGGTATGGGCCAAATTCTTCATCCCTGGCATAACTCCATATTGATGTAATTGAGTTTGGCCCATTGTGGTTAAAGACATTTTGGTTTTATATTATATTTAGATTATATTTTTAAAAGCCATATTTCTTTCAGCTGACTACAATGGCCCCAGTCCTCTGGTATGAAGGGGCAAGTTTTGATGGGAATGGCTCCAGGGCTTCGTTATAAGCCTATGATTAGTCATTAGAACTTTCTGGAAAGGCTTCATGGATGGTATTGTTATTAGGACACTAGACTAGGGCGCAGGAGATATGTGTTCAGTTCTCATCTCTGTTGCAGACCTCTTAGGCCTTGGGGTAAGCCACTCAAACTCTTTAAGCTTCAATACTTTGGTGCTTCACAGGGGTGTTGTGAGGAAAAATTCATCAGTATTTGTGAGGTGCTCAAATACTGTGGTTTTGGGGGCCATACACAGGTAGATGATTTTTGAGACAAGTGGCACTGAATAGTAGAGAAATAAAAATATCTCAAGAACTTTGGATGAATTCTTTAAAACCTAGTTATTTATTTCTTTTAATATTGTAATGTTATTAGAATTATAGGAAATTTCAACTTTCTCTGCTAAGGAAGAGGTGGAAGAATGATTTTGTGTATAAAGTCCAGGATTTGGGTTTTGGGGATGTCAAGGTAGTATCCCCACTCTGAACCTTAGCGTCCAAAAGATGGGGTACCTGCATGAACCCCCCTAAGCTTAATTACTCGCTTAGATATGATAGAGCTGCCACCACCCAAAAATATAGTATTTTGGGGCACTTTCTGGCCCCCAAACCCTTCCCTGGGGACCACAAGACCCAAAACCCCTTGGGTCTCACAACAAAGGGAAATAAACCATTCTCCCCTCCTTTCTTCCTCCCAGATTCTCCACTCCCTGGGTAACACTGGGAGATCCCTGTGATTCAACTCCTTGAATCTTAAAACAGAGAAGAAATTCACCTTCCCCCCCCTTCTCTCCCCCTCCCAGACTCTCCCTGAGATGGAGACAGTAATCTTAACACAGAGAGAAATCAGGCTTTTCCTCCCCCCTTCTCTCCTTCCTCCCACCAATTCCCTGGTGAGTGCAGACTCCCTCCCTTGGGTCTTACACAAGATAACCAAAAAATCAATCAGGTTCTTAAAAAGAAAAGCTTTAATAAAAGAAAGAAAAAAAGTAAAAGTTGTCTCTGTAAACTAAAGATAGAAAATGTTACAGGGTCTTTCAGCTTATAGACACCAGGGAGAATCCTCCCCCCAGCACAAATACAAGTTGCAACAGAGATACAATCCTTCCAGCAAAAGACACATTTGCAAATAAAGAAAACAAACAAAAGAAAGAATAAACTGCCTTTCTAACTGGTACTTACTAAATTGAACAGAAGATTGGAGAGTCTGTATACCTGTCTGGTCCCTCTTAGATCCCTGAGAGAAGAGAGAACCAAAAAAACCAGCACAAAACAAAGACTTCCCTCCACTGAGATTTGAAAGTATCTTGTCTCCTGATTGGTCCTCTGATCAGGTGTTAGCCAGGTTTACTGGACTTGTTAACCCTTTACTATCTGTTTATGACAAGGGACATCAGTATAAACCAGTCTGGATTCTAGTCCTGTCTCTGCCTGAAACTTTCAGTATGACTGTAGGCAATTCATTGTCTCTCTTAGCAACCAGGTTGCACTGCATTGTCTGATTCTTCCACAGAAGTTTCTTGCAATCACTGTTGCAAGCTATGTTAAAAACAAATAGGAGTTGAGAGAGGAGGGAGAAGTGATTGTCAGAGAGAAGGAGAACATCTGTAGTGGGACAGGGAATGATGAGGCAGAGGAAAGAGAGGTGGAAAAACTGCTAAAGCAAAACAGATTTCATACACAGTTAACTCATGGCATGCCATTAGTTTCAAATTTAAGCTAATCTATATGGAGAGTTTTAGCTGAAAATGTATTTCCTCACTTTTCCAATTTTGTTCACTGCTGCCTAGGACAGAGCTATTTTTTTAGGCTTAGTTTTTAAATTTTATTTCACGTGGAGAAACCTTCATTGGTGCCATTTTGTCAGCTGTCACAGTCACTCTGAGCATTATCAGTCTATTGCCACAGAGTGCCTGTTCAACTGTAAGTGTATTGCTGTCTGCCTTAGAGAGTGCAGATCACTTAGTCTCTCCAGTTACTCAGGCCATAACAGGCTGGTATCACTCAGGCTGATTGCAATTGCTGACAGAGTGTTTAGCTAACATGAGATCCAATGTTAAATCAGATTTTAAAACACTAAAAGCATATGCTACCTAGTAAAGTGCTGTTGAAGAAGGCATCAGCTAAGTACTCTTAAAACCTAAAAATTCCTCCTCTCTATGATTAAACTTCACTTTGAATCAAACTCTGTAAATAAAGGGGCAGATTGTGCTTATTGGACATTGCACAGTCTTGGGGACAGTGTGTAGCTGAGTCATTTCAGTATTAGCTCAGAGAGACACAATAGTTCCCAAGGTCTCTTGTGCACCCAGGGGCCTACCACCACAGAGCCAGATCCACTCTGCAGGCTACAAAGGCTTAATGAATATTTGCTCACCTATAAAACACTTCAGATAACAATTATCAAGTGGTTGGAGGGTTAAAAAAAATAAAGCTGCAGCTCCTAAGCACTAGAATAATTGTTCAGGTTCCAATCCCACAAAGATGTATGCACCTGCTCTATTTTGGAGTATGTGATAGTCCAACTGAAATCAAGCACACACACACATCTTTTATTTCTGAGGAAGGTCTATGGCCTGTGTTATACAGGAGGTCTGACTAGACCATCACAATGGTCCTTCTGGCTTTAGAATCTGTGAATCCATAAATCTTTGCAGGATCAGGGTTTAACTTTATCATTTTATTAGCCTCACATATCTGCCCTCTTGGAAATTCCTATCAAATAGAAAATTATATCAAACTGCTATAAGATTTTGGAATGATTCTGCTAGAACCCTATGTAATTTCTTGCTATTGATTTAATTTCTATTATTTTCTGTAGGACTTTTCCATCTGAGTGTGCCAGTTGAGCTTTTTTTCTCCTCCCTAAATCTCTGAGTTTAATATTAAAAAAGTTATGGTAGTGAAGTATAGCCATGATTTCAAAGTGTGGTCTGTTTCCTTTCTGTTTAGCGGGTTGGCAGATTTTTTCATTTGATACATCATTCACAATTTTTTGCAGTGATTCCAAAGAAATGGTGTATCTCCTACCATTTTCCAGCAATACTGCATGGATACCATGGAAATGTGTATGCAGGAAGCACTGATGCCAATTATTAGGTGTTCAGGCCCTATGTCCATGAGCTTTTATCTCTTCTGCATCAGCCTCAGCACTGAATAGTGCAACAGATTAAACAAGCAAAGGGGAAAACCCCAGGGAGGGAAGCAGCAGAGATGATTATGCTGTCGGTGCAGACAGTTGTAGACTTGTAATAGTGGCCTGAAGACACTGTGACAATTAGGACAGAGTTTGTAGAATGGAAATCAAGAGAAATGTCTTCTCTGAAAGGACGGGGTCTTCAGTGGGTTTTTTCCCCCTTGTTGTTGCTTCTGCTGCTTCTATAGCTGTAGGAAGTGTTTTGCCTGAACCTTAATGATAAGTTGAAAAATGTTAATGTGGGTGGCTTTAAAAAGAGGGGAATTCTTTCTTTGTCGAATGTAATGTTGCATTTTTCTCATCATAAGTGAATATAATTTTGCACGTCATAGAAGAAGGGGAAGCTAAAGATCAAAGAGTGAAGGCAACTCACTGCACCCTTAGCACCAAGTCTTACCCATGTGATCTCCATTCACACTCTCACTGGGGGAAACTTGGAGGACATGAGGACTGGAACAGGCAAATTGGGATGGAATCTTTAACAGATACTACTAAGTGGCAACAATTGGTGCAATGCTGTTCATCTTACTTTTTTCTCTTCTCCCTGCCCCCCTGCTTTGTATGGAAAATCAATGGCTTTTTTTTTTTTTTGAGAGAGAGAGAGAGAGAGAGAGAGAGAGAGAGAGAGTAGGATTGGGGGTGCCTAGGAGGTTTTGACAATCTATAGATAACTCCTGGCAATGTAAAAACAAATATTTGAAACTGTTAGTCTGTAAGTCTTGCATATTTTCTCTGTTTTCTTACATTTGCCCCATCAAAAGATATCTGAATTGGCATCCCTGGGAGTTGGTCAGATGTAACTGACAGAGTTTGATCTGCTATGAAATTGATCTTTCTTATAAAATTATCTTCTGATGCTGATTACCACCATGAAGTAATAATCGTCTCTCTGTAATATAACTCCCTTCCCCCCTCCCCACAAGCAACCAATTGTGCCATCACAAACAGATTTTGTCTTCAAGAAAGGAATAATCAATTGAGGCACATAAACTCTTACGGCACACATAATCCATTTTATCCCCCAACAAATATGTTAGTAAGGAGAATGAGGTGACAGAACCTGCTAAAAATGTAAACTGGATAAGCAGACTAATTTATATTGTAAAAAATAGCTTCAAAGATATTAAAGAGGGTTTAGCTGGTTTTTAAATAATTGCATATAAGAACAAGCAATGGGAAAGCATTCTTGGTCCTTCCTTCATAACAATAATGTCACGTTCTCCCCCAAAAACATTCATTTTGGGTCAGATCCTCAGCGAGTGTAAATCAGCATAACATAACTGACTTCACCATGGATTATACCCACTGAGGATCTGGCTCTTAATTTTGAGACAGGCGTAAGTTAAATGAAAAAGTTACAGTTGCTGATGCCAAACTGATATAAGCAGCAACAGTTGCAGTTCTTCTCCCCACTCCTCTTTCCTTGTCCAGGGCACAAATTTCCCCAAAGGGGCTGGGGAAAGAAAGACACAGGGGCATAGCTGTTGCTCTGTTCCACTATTTTTCAGGACTGGCCTGGCAGTCTGGGGAAAGATCATTGTGACTCTTCTCTACATTGCTACTCCCTTGCCCCCATTCTGCTGGTCAGATCTAAATAGTGGATCCAGTAGCTCATCTCCAAATCCAATGCATGCCAAGACTCAGACATTTCTGGACGCCTGCAAAAGCTCCTTACATTCTACCATACTTTAAAGTTGGGAAAATAATACTCACCTATGCCTTACAGGAGTATTGCCAGGCTTAATTACTTCATGTTTACAAAGCACTTTGCAATCAATATTACCTTTAATCTGAGGATCCCAAAGTGTTCGTAATCTTCTGCTAACACAGCTAGCCAGCCAGTCTTGAACACAAAATGTTACTCTCATTCTTCTCTGCAGTTCAGAGAAGAAATTTAGTTGAAGATGATATTAAAAGTCATCATGGCTCCTTTGTTTTCCTTCATAGTGTAGGGTGCTGTGCAAATCCAGGGCAACTTCCATTGTCTGGTACATACTGGGGGCTATAGGCAGGCAGAACTTGTATCACAGGGCCAGATAGTCAAGAGAGATCAATTCCTCCATAAGCACCTGAGTAAGAGCCTGTGGAAGAGTGCATGACAAAAGGGTACTATCCCTTTAAGGGCAGGCTGGCGCACACAACCTGTAGCTTGGGAATAATCTACCAGTCCTTGTCCCACCCTAGGGGCTGAATGATATAATGCAGTAAAAGGAAGCAGGGTGAGGAGCGTAAAAACCAGACAGGCTATAGTAGGTGTTCCCTGAAGTATCTGGAGACAGGCCTAGCCTGATTCAGAGACACGGGTGTGGACTGTAAATTTGGGAGCTCTGAACCTGGGGCCTAATGAAATGACTGTTGTAACAGTCTGAGGAACAGTTTGTTGTCATGCTTTCTGAGCTGATGCCTTAATGAAAGTGGACATGGCACCTGATTGATGTGTTTTGGCTTCTCCTTATCTTGGACTGCTAACCTGAAATCTATTGCTGTTCCACTTGAGGAAACTAAGGTGGGGCACCCCTGCAATGTCACATGGAGCCACAGAGGTGGTGCTCAGGGACTGCCCACATCTTTCCATGGGCCAGGTTTTGTGTTTGTGTATTTGGAAAGGAGTCTGGTGCTCAACACATTGACCTTTTCTGAAAATGTGGCTCTTTATTTGGTGTCTAACTGGAGAATAAGCTCTTTTGAAAATTTGGCCCTTAGGGGTTATGCAAGGTGCTAATAAATCTGACTTCTGATTGATGAGTGTAGCTTCTTCAGGGGGCTGCACCCACAGGAACAACATTGTGTAAGGTGTCAGATTGAAATACCAGGAACCTGAGGGCTAGAGCCACAAAAAGACTACTGTGCTTAAGTCCAACATTTAGGCATTGCAGAGGTCCTCAAAACCCCTGTTCAGTTGCCACCTAACTCTGGGTTATTCTGAGGCAGGCCTCTCTGTCTCCTCTTAAAATTGTTCCACTGTGTAAATTGTCCCCAAATGGAATAAAGGACTGTAACCTTGGTCTCCCACAGGAGTGCTCTAACAATTGGGCGACAGAGTCATTCCCTTTGGCCTAATCACTGATTATTTATACACAGTGGAAAAGCTTCAACAGGAGCAATTGTGAGAGACATGTAACAGAATACCACATCCCTCAGTGATTAGGGCATTTTCTAGGGGGAAGGGAAACCGAAGTTTAAATCCCTTTTCCCCATTAGGCAGAGAAGGGAATTTAACCTGATTTTTCCACATCCTGGGTGAGTGCTCTAACCACTGGGGAGCTCCTTCTGTGTTTGAATTGTTTTTTTAAGAGCTGACTTAGCACAGGCACTTAACTGCAGAAAACGGTTCATGGCTGTGAATCCCAAGTGGAGCTAGGCTTCTCCCTCCAAGACAGCCTTAAGTAGGATGACCAGGCAACAAAAGTGAAATATCAGGATGGGGGGCGGGGGGTAACAGGAGCCTATATAAGAAAAAGACCCAAAAATCAGGATTGTCCCTATAAAATCGGGACATCTGGTCACCCTAGCCTTAAGTGCCTAACTCCATTTGACAGATGAGGCCTAGGCCACACCTCTCTCTTTGTATTGTCTGACCAGCTAGCATAGGTGGCTCTCAGCTCAGAGTGCTGACTCTTAAGAATCCCATTCTTAAACGCCCAACTTTTTCCATCTATTGTGTAAGGCACCTGGATACCTAACTTGGAGCTGTAGATTCTTCTTAGTGGAAAGGCACCTAAAAGTTAGATAACACCACACTGAGAGTTGCAATGCTTAAATCTTTGTGGTTCTGACCCTGAATTTCAGTCTTTTCCCACCAAATAGGTACAGCGTGAGATGTACAAATGCAAACTTCCCTTACACTGCCCCACCAGCATTTCTCAACTTGATCAGGAGGGACCACCTCTACAGGATGAGGGAATAATGCACTTTCCATCCTTGTTTAATCTTTGGTCTCTCTGCTGAAGCTTGCAAGATGGTTGCTAATTAGAACCAACATATTTAATGTACATAAAAATGATGTACTATTATATATATGAAAACACATAAGTCCTTTCCACTAGGGAATACTTGACACAATCTGAGCAGGCAATGTTTTTTCATAGTCAGCTGAACTGAGTACTCAGTTATCTCCTGTTACCCAAAAGTCAGGTATTTCATTACCTATTCATGTTTAGTATTGAACTATCATTAATTCATAATGCCTAGAAGACATAAATATCTCTTTGGAAAGGAAGCACACATCACCATTTTTTTTTCATTTGGAGCATTTTTGTGTGTATCGTGATATATTCAGTTATGTATTACCTAGTCTGAATGCAAAACTGTTTTATATGCAGATTTAAGGTAATGAGCATTCAAGTTTAAAAAATGGTTCTGGTATCCTGTAGCTTCTCAGTAATAATATACTCTTACTTTCCAACAGAGAAGGATGGATTATGGTTTTTCAATTTGCATCAGGCATATTAATTGCAGAGTAGGGTTTCCACATAAAATATCAATGTACTGGAACAAACTGTTAATGTAGCAGAATATGAACACTTACATTCATTTCCTGAGATTTAAAAGCAATCTTTTCTTTTTTACCATAATCTGAATGGTACATTTTGTGGGGGAGGGTTGTTTTATTTTTTGTGGGTTTTTTTCCCCAAGTCAGCTAATGAGAAAAACATAGCCAATGTTTTCCGAAAACCTTAATTAGTTTAAGTGTTAATGGTGCTTTCCTAGTCATTGTACTGGCAAACAATAAGCCATTAAGGAAAGAAAATAATTTACAGGGTATGGAAAAACTTTTTGGAGTAACTTTTAAGAAACATGGCATTGAAGATCAACTTTATGCTGTAGAAGCAAGTAAAAAAAAACACTGCATTCAACTTCTACTTGTATTATATTTCTTAACTGTGAAGATAAATTCCTAAACTAGTCAAAGTATAATTGAAGGTTTTATAAGTAAAGTTCAACTAGGAATTTGCAAAGCAGATTTAATTGTATAAAACAGCAAGTTATGGTTCTGTATTTTGTCTGAATCATTTAAATTATATATGGAACCCTACCAAAAAGCTTCTAAAAGGAGGAGTTGTCAAAAATGCTAGTATCTTTCTAGAATGATTAGTATTAATAAGTATTTTGGTCTACAAGGAATACACATTGTGATTCAATATAAATAAAGATCTTAATTGCTTGATTGTTATTTACATGAAGTCCCTTTTACATCACTCAACATAATTTATGCCCACTTTCAAGTCCCTTGTACTTCCAAAGTGGTGTAAAGGGGCCGTAATGTAAATAAGAATTAGATTCTTAAACATCCAACCTTTGTGTTTGGCTGGACAGAAGACCTTGAAGATGTTATCCCACTTTGAAAAAAGTTGTGTAGCTCAACAAGTGCCTTCACTTGGAAATTACACAGGTAGGTATATTATTAATATATTGTGCTAAATTATATTGTTTCAGAAGGTTTGGTTTGGTTTAGTGACTGCTGTTTCTCATATTACTAAGCTTTTTAATATGCCTTTGACTTTTTTCCTTTCTCACAAAACAACAGCAATAGAACATGGGACCTTCCTTGTAAAACCAAACAAACAGAAAATATTTGAGTTTGCATGCCACAGCTGCAAGCAGTGAATTATCACACCAGGGAAGAGTGGAAATACCACCCACATAATCCAACAAGAGACCTGATTCATTTTGTGTCTGAAGCAATCATTGCAGTTTTACAGAACTGAAATGAGTTTCCTTTGCAATCATCAGGGGGGGGAAAATGAGACTATCATGCTACCTGGTTCAAAGCAAAACATTTTTGGGGAGGGAGGGGGCAGTGAGTGGTCTCATTTTTCCTTTCCTTATTTTCCTACTATTTTCCAACTGCTCCTCCAGCTTTATATAGTTCTGTAGAATTGAATGTGAAATGGATCAGAAATGATAGCCAAGCATGATCTTCGCAGCCCTATCAATCCCAACTGAATTTATAACAAATTATTAGATTAGTGTTAAAGTAACTTGATAACAAGACTGCACCTTATCCCACAGGATAGTATGCAAAGGTTTAGTTTCAATAAAGAAAACACTATAAATTACTGTGACTATGATCTTTTTACTCTGCTTCCACCGGACAACAAAATTTAGATAAATACTAAATAATGGCTGTTATTGGTACAGAATTATTGCCCCAAATTCTGTTCTTACTCACATAGGTGTAAATCCATCTCTTGAGACCCTGATCCTGCAAATACATACACATGTGCTTCACTCATGTGAATAGTTGGGACTACTACATGCAGAAATATTTGCAGAACTGAAGCCTACAGCAATAGTTAGTGTAGATTTATACCCATGTAAAAGACAGTAGGCTATGGCCCATGGGCTGGAATTGTTTAGAGTATGATAACGTTAGTGCGATCACTTAAGTTAATAACTATAAATAATATGTACTTAAGTATCCTCAGTTTGCCTAGTAAGATTGCGTCAGCCATTGTTTTAAGTTTCCATGAGGATACAGGTAGGGCACACACTCTGTCATTCTCATTCTTTACCTTAATATACAAATACAGCATTAACTATATTTTATTACTTCATGCATTGAGTGGAGTTAATCTCTGAAAAGTCTGTCAGGCTATGTTCAGAGGCATTGCCTAACAGGCAACCTAAACTGAAAAGAAACCCAAGTACAGGAGAAAATAACTGTTATGAGAGCTTTAGTATGGCTCTCGTTGCTAAGGAAACCACTTCTTTGTCTGTACGTGTTTAGAATGGCTGCCTCATTAGGGCAATGGCTCTGAGCATGGCTTCACACTACACAAGAAAATAGAAGGGGAAAAAATTAATAGGGTCTTCAAATGCTAAACAATTAATAGAAGAAACCTTTAAAATATATATGTTTTAGGTCGTATTTTTGTATTGATGAAGCTGCTTTAATTGCCTAGGCCTAATCAGTCCTGTGTGTGGAGTTATAGTTATGTGAAGCAATGAATAATTCTCTATTCTGCCTCTTGTATTTCAGTGCTTGTGGTTATTTTTTTTTTTTTTGAAAGCAAAGCACAAAAAGCGAGATGCAATTCAGTGCGTGTGTGTGTGTGTGTGTGTGTGTGTATACACACAAGTAAGCCCAAATGTCACGGGACACATATTTATTTAAGGTCATGTAGTGCACTTGTCTAAAGCCTTTGACAACGCTGCAGCAGTGAAAAAGCAGACTTTACTTACACATCCATAAAATAGTATGAAAAACCTATGTAGGTGCATTTAAGCCCTCATCAAAAAGGTGAAGTGGTTAAAAAAATAATAAACGGTGTAAATGTACATGGTGATAACAGGGAGAAACTTAACGTTAACTACCAACTTTTAACTGAGACACTAAAACAACAGCAACCCAAAAAATGTATGAAGTACAGCCGATCTAGATGCAGTTTCAGGCATTATTCATTGGTAATACAGCTGTGAATCCAGGGTCCCTCAGAAGCTCAACTCATGCCCTTGACTGATGAGAAAAGCCTTTTGAAAACAGGGGTAGAGCTTAACTTCTACCCTCTGCAGTTTATTCTACCCTCTGCAGTCATCCACACCTCCATTCACTGAGAGGAAAAATTTCATCCAAAATACAGGTGCAGCAGTTAATGAACTTCTGATTTCTCTATACATATTCATGAAGCAAATTGGCTACCGACTCCTTTTTTTTTTTTAAACTCTCCACACATATAAAACAAAGTAATCAGGTCTACCATCAATGCACAGCAATGCATCTGTCCAGCTGGTCTGCAAGCTGAATTGGTTATTATCCAAGCCATTTTCTTTGACATAACAAGATTTATTCAATATTTTTTTTTCCTCAGTGCAAAAGAGGAAAAGAAATTTCAGATAAAACAAATTTTCTTTGGAAATGTATTTAATAAAAGCCATTTTATCAAAACAAAATTTTGTCAGAAAATTTCCCACCAGCATTAGTTATCAGGAAAATCCTGCAATGCATATGGGGCTGGAGTTTACAACCACCTATTTCCCAAGCAGGAAAGAAAGAGAATAGACAACTGGGTGGAGGAAAAAGAGAAAGGAAAGATGGTCACAGGGCATTTCAAGCCCCATAATGTAACTCTGAACTTCTGTTTCACATAGCCTTACTAATTCACTATCAGGTAATAATAACGCTTTTCACTTCTCAAGAACTTTCCTTCCAAGGATGTCAAAGTGCTCTATGAACACTCATGAATGAAGAGTCATAGTACTCCATAAATAACTTACCTTAATTTTCCAGGTGGGGAGTGAGAGGTACCAGTAGCCATCTGGAGGGATTCTGTAATTCTCCATGTCTGTCTTGTTTGGAATTCCATTTCTAAAAACAGAGTAGACTCCAAAGAGGTGGAAGGTCTAGAAATCCCAATTTGATTCACTTATCAAGGAGCAGCAGTGAGAGAGCTTGAGGGCACCAGGGCACGTGTAGGATAGGAGACATGGGATAAATGGTGCCTTGGGATGCTTTGGGATGACACTTGGGATGGATGGGCGTGTCACAGAGTTAACATGGGCTTGTTAGTGTTAAATGTAGAGCACGTAGAATAATCTTGGCTTTTCTTTAAAGCAAATACGCACAACACCACCACAGTTTGAATAAGATTAAAAAATGCTTCCTGAATCTTAATGTGTGGGCCTGGATGCCCATGAGAACAGGTAATTAATTATAAGAAATAGAAGAAGTGAGTAGCAGTTATAATAACCACTCCATATTGCTAATGTAGGTTAGCTGAACTGGACAGCGATCTTTAGGACTCTATTGTAGAGTATGTTACAGAGTATCATTTGTGTTTTGAGTTAAACGCTATGTTATTTGGGGGGAAAAAGTAATCTTTATTGATAACATTTCTTTATTGAATTAACAGAACTGAAATGTAAAATGTTCAGTCTTCTAATTATTTTCTGAAGCCAACAGACTATTTTAAAGACTATAGGTTTGAAGAGATTTCAGTCACATTATGGAATTGTTGGAAAATATTTTACTTTCATGTATTGTAGAAAATACATTATTCTTTCCTGGCTCTAAGTTTTCACAAAAATGAAAGGCATAAACTTTTATAGGTAGAAATTGATTTTTTCCTGAATAAAACAAATTCCTGGGAAAGCAAAATGTAGGCACTGATCCAGAAAAGCATTTAAGCTCCTAAATTACATTGAGCCTTGAGACAAATTCAATGGGATTTTTTACATATTTAAAACTATGCACATGCTTAAGAAATTTTCTTGATCAGGGTCATTTTGCACAGAAGGAAGAATTTTTCAATGTTCATTACAATAGCAGTATTCACTAGCGTGGTAGAAATAGTGACATCTTGCCCTGGAATAAACTTGAAAACATTTACAAAAATATCCTTTTTTTCACATATAAACACTTGCAAAGTGAAAATCAGTATTGTCTCTTGTTTTTATTTAGTTATGTGATGCCAAGGAAACATTCTCATTAATGGGAAAATCCTTTACACATAATAGGCCAAATGTTTAAATCTCTGCATTGAAATGCATTTGTGACAGCGCCTTTTAGGCTGGCATATAGAGGCTCTCCAGAGCTCAAAACATGAGTTGGTTAAGCTCTCTAGTAAGGCTATAACAGACTCCAGTCCTCTATGTATTGTCACAGAAAGGCACATGTAACACACCTTGCCCAGAGACTTACAGATGCATACTCATCTTGCCCACAAAACCTGATATGTGAACATCCAAGTCAGTCTTGGAATGTAAAAACTGCACTTTGCAAGCAAACAGGTTCCAGGCTTGCACATGTCCCTTTTAAATGGAAACATCTCTTTAGGGCTACATTGTTCTTAATAGGTACATCCTTGAGTAGGTTCAGTGGAGAGTGGCACCACCTTGGGGAAGCCTGAATAGGGATGGTACCTTAGAGATGCACAAGCTCTTCCCAAGATTCCTGGTATGCTGGAGGAGTCTGCAGCATGGTCCCTCTGGTGATCCCAACATGTTTTATAGGCCAATGTGGGAGGGGTGAAAGATGGCCCAGCTCCATCGTGATCCTTTCCTTTTCCGTTTGTGGAATATGCCGCCCTGGGAGAACAAGTTAGGAGCAGTCTCTGTGTTTCAGTGAGTGCAGAAACAAATATGGTTCCTAGCCTTTGCACAAGATATATGTTGGAGAGAGAGGAATGCTACATTCACTCTTCCCATGTGCATCCAAGCAAGTGTCAGGTACATTCTGGCCTTTAGCTGGCACAGTGAGTGAATTAGCGTCTATAAGTGCGTGTGGCATTTTGTCCTTTGAAAGCTGGCCCTAAAATTTCTAATGCCTCTGCTAAGGTAACTGAATTAATATACACCTACAGTGAAGGGAACCTTCAAGAGTGCAAGTATTCTGGCTAGTTTCAGTTGTAATCTGCTTTCTTTCTGTTTTATTTGTACGTAAGACATCTGGTGGATATAAGCTGTACAGTGCTGGCTTGAACCTGGAAAGAGAACTGATAAACATAGAAACTGGAGATGGTGAGCAAATGTCTGTTATCCTGAATATCCTCTAAATCAGCATCCTTCCTGTGGGTACTTTTAAACATTAATTTCACCTTTACAGGGCGGCATTTCCATCAGCTAATCAGTGTTTTCAAAGAAAGCAACATCATCACATAATGAAAATGGTTGATTGCTCCCATGGCAGCTTGGTATTTTCAGACTTACAAAAGTATCTTATCTTCCTATGGAACTATGTCCATGGCACTCGTACATTTTCTAAGTAGTTCTTGTCTCATCTTAACACATTTAAAAATTGTTTGACTTATTTTAAGGAATGTTCTATCATTTTTTTAAGTTTGTCTCTCCTTTATGCTTTACCTTCTGAGTTGTCTTGGAGACAGTAGCAGTGAGTGCATATTTGCAGCTAGCTACTGCAACGTATTCATAACTATTTTTAAATGTATGTGAAAAGATACTTTCCCTGCCATTTCAAGTTATCTGACAGATATGACATTGAATCTAATGGTGAAATATAGAAAAGGAATGTAATTTATTGATATAAGAACAAATCTCACTTCCAACCACACTGAGATTTAGCATTTCTTCAAATACTATAACTTCAGCTATCTAAAAACATCTGAGTGCCAATGCGAGCTCCTACCCCTATATGATGCTAAGGTTTTGAGAAATTTAAATAAAAACAGCTGGGAAGAATTCCTCTAGCCAGGAGCTGGATAGCATCATCATACGTAGTTCATTGTTACACTTTCTAGTTCCCATTCTTGGATTAATTGAAGGGAGGGTAAGTCTGTTTCACTGAGTGCTACAGAAATTCTAGGCTGTGGTGCAGCCTGCAGGTAACCTGGGTAAGGTTGCCATACATTGGAACTGGTACAGAACAATGCAGCACAAAAGTGAGTTGAAACCACCTATCCCTCCCACTCCAGGTCATGCCTTTGGTGATGGACAGCACAGAATCAGTCTTTTAGGGCTTTTGTGTGTACAGGGCCCCAAACTCTTCAATATTTAGCTTGGAAAGCCTTGTTGCGCCATACTACTAAAAGTCGGCATCAAAAAGCATCCGTTATGGATCTTACAATGTAAAGAAAAGTGACAGTGAATAAGAGTGGAAGCAAAATCAAACACAACACAGCAGGTTCCCCAAAATAACAATGAAATAACCATCTTAGGTGGCCCTCCATTGGTATTCCATTTGGTAGGATGATTTTTCATAATTAAAGATCTTCCTGCTGGAAAACTCTTTGTCTGTTCATGCATAGTAGTAAGAAAATGAAAAAATCCTTAAGGCTACAAGAATGTTTTTTACAAAGAGTCCTGCTAAAAATCTCTATCCATGAGGACATAAGACATCAGGAAAGAATGATCAGTCAGCCAAGAGAAATAACTAGCGTAAACAGTCAATACAGTATTTACCTTTTTCTAGTCTGACTTCAGATCTGATCACAAATTGCTGGGAATCTGTCCTCCAACAGGGAAGAAATACACTACACTGCTGTATTGTATTTACCTCTGCTTTTGATAAAGAACTGGGACCCAATCAACAGTGTCTGTAAGAATTACTAAAAGCACAAGGCTTAGTCAGAGGTATGCAGGCAGAAGCATACTGCTATGTGCCAATCTCTGCCATCCCACTAGGCTATAATGTAATTTTCAGAATTACAACTTTCATAAGGAGATAGTTCCTGCAGGTAACTTCTTCTAGAGTTAAATGACTACTTCATAGCATGGTGTTTGGAACTGGAATATAATATCATGGCCATAGATAACAAAACAACCTTCTCCATCTTGTTGCCCAATGGGCGTGTACATTAATCTTCATAGGACATCTCTAGCACAGTTCCCATACAGCCTCAAAATCTTATGTGTCCAACTGCAAAAAAGATAAGACACACGCTTGATATTGTTAATCAAACAGGAACTTATTCTGACATATTTCACAGTGGGAGGCAGGTTAAGGATTCTGTATTGTAGAAGTGATGGAAAAGAAGAGTGCTGAAGCCAGCATTGCACTAATGAGGAAATCTTGCTATAATTGAGGAAGCAGGGGAAAAATTTAGCTTCCCTGGGCTTTCAGAATCTTTGAAAAAGATTAGGGAAGTAATGTAAGCCAGAGATGAGGAATTGGTTACGTATACCCCAGTACTGCAGGGTACTTAAGCATGGTCACTGGCACTACTCAGTACTTAAATTTAAGCATAGGTTGAAGTACCTTATTGAATCAAAGCCATAGAAATTGAGGTAGGGATTAATGGCACACAATACCAAAACTGTCCCAAAACAAGATCTGTGAAAGCAGTTTTAGTGATCAGGTTCTGGTGACACAGTAACAGTCTTAATGAGGATACAGTGTTGCTAATTCATCTGTTGCTGAAGAAATTATATAGATTAATACAGGGTTATAAAATATCTCATTAAAACTGCTTAGAATGTTATGCAGTGCATGCTGTATAGCATACTATATGACTAGAAAAGCAGCAGAGAGTCCTGTGGCACCTTATAGACTAACAGATGTTTTGGAGCATGAGCTTTCGTGGGTGAATACCCACTTCGTCAGACCCAAAACATCAGACCCAAAACAGACTCAAAACATCTGTTAGTCTATAAGGTGCCACAGGACTCTTTGCTGCTTTTACAGATACAGACTAACACGGCTACCCCTCTGATATACGACTAGAGACAGTTTTCGATTCATAAGAGATAAATCTGGATGGCAATGGTGAAATATTTATTACCTGTAGGAGAAAAGTGTATTAGTGGGGAAAAATAAGCATAAAGAAATGAATTACTCTGACACCAATCTATTATTACTATTTGTATTACAGCTGTGCTAAAAAAAACCAAAAAACAAATAGAGTTTGGGATACCATTATGCAATGCATTGTACAAGCGCATAGCAAGAATCTGTCCTTGACTCAAAGGTTTTTTACAGTCAAATTAGACAAGACAAAAAGGTGGGTGAAATGGACACAGCATACAAGCAGAAAAATAGGAATTGTTGTGTAGCGTGGTTAAGTAACTTGTTCTAAGTCTCAAGTTTTCTTGAAGAGTTGGAAATTGAACCTAGACCCTCTGAGTGCTAGTCAACTGCTTCAATCACAAGACAATTCTTCTGCTAATGATAGTCTCATTTGATTTCATTCTGGTGAATAGTTTCCAATTATACTGGGGAAAAGATAGGTTTACCAGGCAGTGTAAGCCATTTTTGGATTTATATACGAGCCAGTGCATACTGCCCTTCACTGAGTTGGGCCAGTTCTGTTCTACAATGGAATTTCAGCTACTTATGCACTTAGGAGAACCCACACTCCAACATGGGTTAGATTGTGTGTATTAGAATTAAGTTACAATGGAACTCAGAACAGCTAAGGAAGCTTAGAGTACCAGTCACAGAAGTCTGAGCAATATTGCCAATGTGAAGCATCCAAAAATCATGAGATTGTCTTAAAATAATCAGATTTTTAAAAAAATAATTAATTTGGGATCTTTTTTATTTGTCTTGTACTTTTTTTTATCTGAGCCTCTGAGGTTCACATTTTCAGTTTTTCTTCACAACTATGAAGGCTAGAAATTTACTTTTCATACAAAATTAAAGCTGGGGTTCTCACCTACTCACTTCTCTCCAGGAGCTGTGGTTTTAAGAAAAACAACAAATGAACCATAAGCGTTGGGAAGACTGTACCAGCACTAATAGGTGTGTGGAAACCACTGATGTAGACTTTAAAAATGGCACAATATGTACTCTTGAATTCTGTGGTACAAGTTACATCAGCCTTTGTCTGTTTTTAACATTTCAGCATTTATGAAACATGACTGTAATTCAATTAGTCAAGGTTAAGAGGTGATTTTACTCAGCAACAGACTCTGTAAATTCCTTTCATTATTTATCTAATTGCAGAAGGTTCTGATGAGTATCAAGTTCCTTTCATGGAAATAAGAATTCCTCCAACAAGTTATCAAAGACATTCTTCAACAAACACATTTCAATAAGCTTTCTTGTTTAATACACCCCTCCATCGCATGCATATGTGATCATACTTCTCTCAGCTGTCTCCAGTCTTACTGATTGCATTCCTTTCACTTCCATCATCTGTTTTACTTCATGAGCATTAGACTGTGTCATTAGTTATGACTCATCAGTTGAGGCATAATCATATCAATTCCTGCCCAACGTCTTTTGTCCTCATTTAAATACAAATGCTTTGGCTGCTGCTGAGCTATCAAATATGTTTTATTCACTGAATGGTCTAATAAAAATATGAAACAATCCTTCTCTTCAGAAGGAAACAAAGTTGTTTATTTTCCTAAGAAAAATTCCATGTAATTTCTAATTGTCTTAATTTCTTTCTGTCATCCTCTTACAAAAAGCCAGCTATGTACAACCTTCATATGGAAATTAGATTTCAGCATAACTATTGGTTGGGTTACCTTATCTTAGCCCACATATGCAATGAAATGGGAAGTTATAGCATTCTTTATGCAGATTACTGGGATTTTTATTTCAAAACTCATTGGACAATAGTTATTGAGTTTTGTGATAACACAAGCAAGAGTCTCAGAATCTGCAGACTTGATATTACCATAAATGTAATGCTGGTCATAGTATTTGAACTGTTCTTTTTTAAAGAATCAGATCTGTAGTATTATTTCTATTCCTTTTAGCCATTAATCACTGGAACCAAAACCTCATAATCATAGTGACGGACATAGGGCAATCCTGTTATTTCAGGAAAGGTCAATCAAAAATAAACTAAGTAAAAGTCTAGTCAATAAATGATCTTATAAGGCTAAACATTGCACTTGTTTTTTTCAGGTCACTCATCAGTCATCTACTTTCTCAATGACAATTGTTTTAAAGTATTATTCCAAAGTCTCCTACTATTATTTATTTCATTTTACAGAGATGGGACAGGTGGTGGAAATAGCTAACAAATTTCCATTTACAGCTGAGGTCCAGCTCACTGTAAATGAGCAATTTCCCAATGGACAAAAGGCTACTGTGATAGGCATATTAATGTTTCTGAACATATACCTCTCTGTCTGTCTATCTCTTATATAATAATAGGGATAAATGCTGTATGAATAAAAAAGGCTTTGTATTCTGTGGTTAGAGTGATTGAATGATTCATTGGGCAAGATTTTAAAAATATGTCTGCTCCCAAGTCTATCTTTGGTATACATATAAATTAGGACTGTCAAGCGATTAAAAAAATTAATTGTGATCAATCTCACAATTAATTGCACTGTTGAACAATAAGAGAAGACCATTTATTTAAATATTTTTGGATGTTTTCTACATTTTCAAATATATTGATTTCAGTTACAACACAGAATGCAAAGTGTGCAGTGCTCACTTTATATTTATTTTTATTACAAGTATTCACACTGTAAAAACCCCCAAAATAAATAGTATTTTTCAAGTACTGTAGTATAATCTCTTTATCATGAAAGTTGAACTTAAAAATATAGAATTATGTACAAAAAATCCTGCATTCAAAAATAAAACAATGTAAAATTTTAGATCCTGCAAGTTCACTCAGTCCTATTTCTTGTTCAGCCAATTGCTCAGACAAACAAGCTTGCTTACATTTGCAGGAGATAATGCCGCCAGATTCTTATTTACAATGTCACCTGAAAGTGAGAACAGTCATTCTCGTGGCAGAGTTGTAGTGGGCATCGCAAGATATTTACATGCCAGATGCACTAAAGATTCATATGTTCCTTCATGTTACACCACCATTCCTGGGGACATGCATCCATGCTGATGATGGGTTCTGCTCAATAACCATCCAAAACAGTGCGTACCGACGCATATTCATTTTCATAATCTGAATCAGATGCCACCAGCAGAAGGTTGATTTTCTTTTTTGGGGGTTTGGGTTTGGTGGTTGGGTCAAGGGCTGTAGTTATCTTTAGAAAGTTCACTTTGGTATCTTCTTTGCATTTTGTCAAATCTACAGTGAAAATGTTCTTAAAATAAACAACATGTGCTGGGTCATCATATGAGACTGCAGTAACATGAAATATATGGCAAAATGTGGGTAAAACAGAAAAGAAGACATACAATTCTCACCCAAGGAATTCAGTCACAGATTAATTAACACATTATATTTTTAACAGGAGTCATCAGCATGTCCTCTGGAATGGTGGCCGAAGCATGAAGGGGCACCATTTACCTTGCAATGCCGGCTGCAAAAGTGCCATACAAATGCCTGTTCTCGCTTTCAGATGCTGTAAAATAAGAAGGCAGCATTATCTCTTGTAAATGTAAACAAACTTGTTTATCTTAATGGTTGGCTAAACAAGAAGTAGGAATGAGTGGACTGGTAGGCTCTGAAGTTTTACATTGTTTTGGTTTTCAATGCAGTTAGGTAACAAAAAAATTACATTTGAAAGTTGCACTTTCATGAAAAAGAGATTGCACTTCAGTATTTGTATAAAGTGAATTGAAAAATGCTATTTCTTTTAATTATCATTTTTACAATGAAAATATTTGTAATTAAAAATAATATACACTTTGATTTCAATTACAACACAGAATACAATATGTATGGAAATGTAGCAAAACATCCAAAATATTTAATACATTTCAATTGGTATTCTATTGTTTAACAGTGCGATTAAAACTGTGATTAATTGCAATTATTTTTTTTAGTTAATCACATGAGCTAATTACGATTAATCGACAGCTATTATAAACAGATAGTTAAAGGTTAATGCCTCTTTTACCTGTAAAGGGTTAAGAAGTTCACCTAGCCTAGCTGACACCTGACCAGAGGAACCAAAGGGGGAACAAGATGTTTCAAAAGGAAGGAGGAAAGTTTTCCTTTGTTTAGAGTCTCAGTTTCAGCCCGAGTGAAAAAGATCAAGGAACCAGCCTCTGATTAGAGTAGTAAGTTTTAGAAAGGGATAAATAGGTTTATGTTCGTTTTCTTTGTAACTTGTCTTGGTATCATTAAGGGAATTATCAAAATTGTGTATTTGGGTATTTTTTTGTGTAACTATATTTGTGCCCAGGGGAACATCCTCTGTGTTTTAAATCTGTTGTCTGTGAGAGTAGCTGGTATGCTAATCTCTCCCAGAGGGTTTTCTTTTACCTTTCTTTTCTTTAATTAAAAGCCTTTTTCTTAATACCTGATTGATTTTTCCTTGTTTTTTAGATCCAAGGGGGTTGGATCTGGATCCACCAGGAGTTGGTGGGAGAAAGGAGGGAGGATGGTTAATTTCTCCTTGTTCTAAGATCCAAAGGGTTTGGATGTGTGTTCACCAGGGAATTGGTGAAGTCTCTCAAGACTACCCAGGGAAAAAGGTAGTACTTGGGGGTGGTGGCAGTGATACCAGATCTAAGCTAGTAATTAAGCTTAGAAGTGTCCATGCAGGTCCCCACATCTGTACCCTAAAGTTCAGAGTGAAGAAGGAACCTTGACAACAGTCCTAGTACAAATGCCTTGATTTCAACTGGTGTTTGCTGGATATTTTGCACTTTTGAAAGCAAGACACTTATTTAAGGGTGAATTTCTCAAAAAGCATCAAAATGACAGGAGTTCAAGTTTGATTGAAAGCTGTTAGGTGTCTAATTGACTTAGGTGCTTTTGAAAATGCTGCTAGGTACTTCTTTGCATCTTCAGGCACCTAAATGCTTAAATATAGGATTTGGAAACCCTATTGAAGCATCTATTTTTTTTTAAATGTCCAAAAAAAATCTTCATTATACAATGAATTTAGCACCCTTTTTCCTGAATGCAAATAATTCATGAACTCATCCTGATTTTTAGAAATATGTTTGATATTGGTAACCATTTCATAATGACTTCTTAGCAATGTTAACCTCTGATTTTTCATAAATTGTTCATTTTAAGACTCTTAACTTTTAAAAAGCCCTTAAATTACTTAGGAACCAAAGTTTCCCTTTCAAAACACCAAAGTCACATGATTTCCAGTGGGGCTTAGAATCCAGCATTTGACTATTTACTATATATTATTCATGGTGTGTGCATGATGATCTAGTCACATATTTTTATTTCTATTCTCTGATTGGTGAACTGGAACATTTTAACAAGGAATATATGAACGACTAATCATTAATAATACACTTTGGATATAGATTTTCAGACAAATAATAATTAATGTTAAAATGTATGAAATTCTGGTGATTCATGAAAGCCTGGTGGTCATCTGAATATTTGCAAATATATATAAAATGCAGAGTGACCTCATCATGAATAATTATTACAAATAATAATAACATTACAAAACTAATAGGGGTTGTTGCAAGGAGAGAGAGGGAGTTCAGAGAAGAGCTGTGAGAATGATCAAAGAAATGGAAAAAACTTAAAGGATTGGGACTGTTTACATTTGGAAAGAGATTAATAAGGGAATTGATAAAAGTATATAAAAGAATGACTGGTCATTGAGAGCAAAAAATTGAAAAGATTAAAAAGAGGTCTGAGCATTAACATGGATATCAAGGATACCCAGAGTTATAATTAATGATATCACCATTTTTGGAAGGCATATTAAATCTCATGCTGCATGCTTTAAGCCAATCTCTAGCGAGCATCTAACAGTGGAGTTTCTGTGGGAATTTAAGTGAAAGTGGAGCGAAAGTGGAGTTTTTGTGTGTGTTTTATTTCTCCTCCTTCCATTTCTTTCTTTCTTTCTATTTTCTAGGAATAGAATCTAGGAAGAGAAGACAATGGTGGCTACTCAGGCAGAATTAGAAGTGACCTGAGGAGGAGAGGAGGAAAAGAAGATGGTCATATGTAGAAGCTGCAGGATATACATCAACTTTGAATGTGTATCTGATGGAAGCCATTTATGCATGAAATGTCACCAGATAAGGCTCCAGAGCAGATTCAAAGATTAGAATGCAGCTGGATACAATGATGAAATTCAGACGGGGATTTATTTGCTTGTGTAGTGAAGATGAGGAGAGATGAGGCATTGCGGACAATTTAAGATTTGCAGATACCTGCCAAAAAAAAGTGCCCAGACTGCCAGAAGACTAGAGCAATCCATGCAATAATCTGAGGACAAGGCAGAGGAAGAGACCATCTAGTGATGGTCGAGTTGACTAATAGGTTTGGTGCACTGGGGAATAAAGAGGAGAAACAGTCAAAAAATGGGGTGGCAAAGAAGAAAAGAGGAAAAGCCTGTTCCTGCAGATGAGACAAAGAGTTGATGGAAACAGCCAGGGAATTAAGGCCCCCAAAATGAGGATGATATACAGGGGACTGCTAGAAAGAACATAAAACAGATTCATACCAACATCAGCAAGAGACAGATCTATGTTATTCATACTCAGAAAAATCAAAAGGCCTATCACCAGACCATATCCACAGAACAGAAGAGCATGCTGTTCACCAGGAGCAAGGCTAGGAGATGTGGCTATGAGACTGAAGAGGATCCAAATAAGATAATGGAAAAATCCACTGATTGTACTTCATGTCAGGACAAATGACACTGATAGAATCCCTGCTGGAGTGGATCAAGGATGACTAGACTTGGTTGGGTAAGAAGCTTAAAGAAGTGGAAGCCAGGTGGTTTTCAATGCAATATTTCCAGTCCCTAGAGAAAGAAGGTAAAATCATGACAAGATAATTAAATACAACAGCTGTCTCAAGGAAGCATGCAAAGAGTCACGCCTGGGACTTGAGTGGACACAGCATTTTGAAGAGTTGCTCAGCCTCTTCCAGGATCAATCCTTTTCTGAGTAAATCTACTGTGCATTCAGAATTTCATCCATTGGCTTTATTAACTTAAATAAATTTGTAATACATCTTAATCCCTGTAAATGTAGTGCCTCCCATACAGCTCTGAAGGAATGAGCATCTTTCTATTATGGTTCTCATAATAGAACTGCTAACAAAGTTCCAGTTACAAATTCATTGTGATGCATGAGACAAATGGGGGAGGAGGGAAAAGAGAGAGAGAGAGAGAGATTCCAGGCTTTCAGATTCTAGGTTGAATTTGCAGGCCTGGTAGTTAGAAAAACTGTATTTTTACTTGTAAACAGAGAAGATTTCATATGGAAATCACTGAGACACAATAAACACTATACTCCACAAAGCCATTTTTACAAAGTTGCTTTTGTAGTAGAACTGCACTTTAAGCAAAGTTTGTTAATGTTTTAGCAGAATGCCTTCATCAAAGAACTTTAGTATAACTCTTCATTTTCTTTCACATATTTATTATTCTCTTCCATGAGATGTGATGAATCTGCACATTTTAGTATCTATTAAATATTTGGTGATTAGGTAATACCAGTTTAATTTCTACTTTTCCAGGAGTACAATAATTAACTTTCTTTTCTTGGAATTGCAATGTTAGAACTGCAGCAAGTAAATGGGTGTTTTATTAGTACATCTAAAAGGTAGAGAAAAGAATCTATATGCCCCAAAACAGTTGAACAACAAAGAGTGGAGATATTATTTTAAAAAGGCACATCAGTAGTGCTTGAGTTAGGCAATAGCATACAAATTAACTTAAAGTTGTGAATATATCCAATGGATACATTTCAAGCTACTTAAAATATGAAGAATATATGCAATTTTAAGTTCTGACCTCTACCATGTCTGGCTGAAAACCCCTAAGGGCACAAGACACCAGGCACAACATAAGGTACAAGTTATATATAATCACTTTGTATCTGCCCTAATTTCATACAGATCATGTCTCAAGGACATACAACCAATAATCTCTATACTAAAGCTTTGATCTTCTTCCTGATCCTGCTAGCTTTACTATTGATTCTCTATTATAATTTATTTAACATAAAAGAAGTTACATAAGGTGCTTGCAGTTAATGAGCCATTCGATTAGGGAGAAATGAGGTTGAGATCACTTTGAACCCACTCTAATTTTCCTTAGAAACCAAAACTTATGAGGTTTAGGGTCCTGGAGGAAATAGAACTCCTTAATTAATGCTATACCTGGGTAGAGGAAGTACTTCCTCTTATGCACTGTATGACTTTGATTTTTCTGTGGAACTTGAATATAAAAAGAAGAGACCAGTTTCTGCTCTTATTTACATGACTATAACTATGACCAGAATTTGCCCCAGGGCACTAGCAGCTTTATGTTGAACTCTCTATCCACCCTACACATACTCACAGCCTGCTTTGTGATTGCTCTGTATTTGAAATCTAGGCTCACAAGGGAACTAATAATGGGCAGGAGGATAGAGTAGAGCAGCTGTGATAAAGATATAAAGTGTAAAATGGAGGGTGTGTGGCAGCCTAAACCACCTCCATTTTAGATGATTTATTTTTAAACTGGTTGGCCCTGATTCTGATCCCATACGAGTTTGTACCTATGTAACTCCATTGATATCATTGGAGCTACTCCTAATCAAACTTAGGCTAAATAAGGTCATATCCAACTGCCCTTTGGATCTTTGAAAAATCTCTTCAAAGAGCAGCCTCAAGTATTTGGTGAAAACAAAATAGTAATTTTACTGATAAAATAAATATTAGTACAGTCAGCTGTGGATACTCTAACCTTTAAAATCAAAAGCCAGATTCTCAGCTGGTGTAAATCAGCAGAGCTGCATTACAGTCAATGGAGCTTTGCCAATTTATGGCTAAACATATGGCCTCAAATATTATTCATTCCACAAAAATCAAGGAGGGTCTAAATCATGCTTAAAATGAGCTCTTCCTCCAGAAAACTAGAATGCTTTCTCCTTTTGAATTATGGTGAAATTTTCTTCTAAGGTTTGTTTGATCTGTAAAGTGAATTACAAGAGCATTCCTATATGAACACATGCTCATCCATTAACCTATACCAATTTGGAGTGCTCAAGTAGAGTCCAAACTCTGCTTCAGTACAAGGGGTTCCCCCTTCACAAATGAACCTAAATGGAGATACCTCTGGGGGAAGAAGGGCTACATTTCGTAAGCTGCTGCCCCCCCCCACACACACACACATGATTTTCTGCATTTGCAAGTTAACAAAATGTCCTTGACTTACACTGAGTTCATGACTAGCAGGTTATCTTCACACTTCTAAAGGCTAGAAATGTAGGGCAGGGGTCGGCACCACCATGTTGTGTGACGGACACTTGACAAAATTACCATACTTAGTGATGGACACTGGGGGAGTCGGGAGTTGGAGGGTTATGCCATTCAGTCATTCAACATATTTTGAAAAATTACCACAGACCTCAACATTTTTACCACGGACACGTTGCTGACCCCTGATGTAGAGTGGGCTTTTCAAAAGTGCTCAGCATCAAGCTAATTCTACTCCCCTCAAAATTAATGGTAAATGTCTTCAGTGGGAGCAGAGTTAGGTCAATAATGAGCTCTTTTGAAAACCACCTTTAACTTTTGAATGGAAACTAAGAAATCTGTGGCTGTAGAACTGCAGAATGTGCAGGGACTCTGCTATCACCGCAAGGAGAGACTTGGTGCATTTACTGGTGCGTGTTTGAAGTTAGTGTGTGTTCCCTCCATTAACCAAATGTATTTCCTAGTAAGTATTATTCCCATATCCTGTGGAGCAGTATGCATTATAATAGGTCTCAGGGTTGGAGTGGGTCTTCAGTTGGTATTTGAGAAAACCCTGAAGTGAAATGAGAAGCTTTTAAACACCCAGTAAGCTAAATATCTGTTGAAAGGTGTATAATTGCATACTCACATTTATACTGAAACCCTCAGCTGACAAATAGGTATGTAAGTATATATTATTAGTTTCTTATTTATTATTGATTGAAATAAAATGTTATTGTATTCAGTCAGAGATGCAAAAGTATTTTAGAGAATAAAACAAGTCCACACACCTTTTGCCAAAAATTCAAACTGAAATATAATCAAACCTTTTTGGTTAGAGGAAGTTAAATTAATTTCCTGCATTTTCTTTTCTTCCTCACATTTCTAGGCTTTTGAATGTCAAAGTCACTGTCAGGAGTAGAGCAGAAGTGCTAAAATTCTGAAAGAAGCTGTTGTGAAATTTTCAGTACAGTTTGGCAGGCCCATGAGGTTTGGGTAGCTCAGAGAAGCTTCATGTAAGTCAACTATACCAACTAACCAACCACTTGACTGATTGCTTGCTAAATCTGAACCATTTGAGGTGTGGCTATTGTGACTTAGATAATGGAGTGGAGATGATGCTTATAAAAATTGTGAATGACATCAAACTGGGAGGAGGGGACTTTGGAGGACAGGATTAGAATTTAAAATGACCTTGACAAATTGGAGGATTACTCTGAAATCAACAAGATGAAATTGAATAAAGACAAATGCAAAATGCTACACGTAGAAAGGAAAAGTTAAATGCATAACTAATATGAGTTAACAATGTGATGCAGTTGTGAAAAAAGGCTAGTGTCATTCGGGCATGTATTAACAGGAATGTCATCTGTAAAAGACATTAACAGCCTTGTTCTACTCAGCACTGGTAAAGCCTTAGCTGGAGTACTGTGCCAGTTCGGGGCACCAAACTTTAGGAAAGATGTGGGCAAATTGGAGAGATTGCAGAGGAGAGAACAAACATGACAGGTTTAGGAAATCTGACCCTATGAGGAAAGGCTAAAAATATTGGGCATGTTGAGTCTTGAGAAAAGAAGACTGAGAGGGCACCTTATACATCTTCAATTATGTTAAGTTAGGACATACTACACTGAAGGTAGGACAAGAAGTCGTTGGCTTAATGGAAATTTAAGTTAGATGTTGGGAAAACTTTCTAACTATAAGGGCAATTAAGCTCTAGAACAGGCTTCCATGGGAGGTTGTGGAATCCCCATCATTGGCTGTTTTTAGGACTAGGTTGGACAAACACCTGTCAAGGATGATCTATGTTTACTTGGTCCTGCCTCATTGCAGGGATCATGACCTCTTGAGGTTCTTTCCAATTCCACCCCTTTATTTCTAAGATTCTATTATAACTAATCTATTTAGAAAATCCCTTAAAAATTCTGAATCAGGCTTTCAGTAAAACAATCTTGTGTCAGCCACCACTGCCAAAAATGTCATAGTGTACAGTGCCTAATTATCCCTTCATTTAGGCCGGGTGGATAGTGTAACTCCTCTGACTTTGATGGAGTTACTTTTGATTTACACTGTAGTAAATAAACCATTGCTACACCGTTTTAGGAACTTGATGCTTAAATCTAGGTCTCTGATTTAAAGGCTCATCATCAGATTTCAGCAGGCTTTAAATAATTTAATATTTTACCAAAATGCATACACTCCTTTTCTCCATTTTCTTAACATGCTGTTTACTGGGATATTTGTGTGTAAACAGAACCTATATTCTGTGGTATTAGGCTGTTCCTCCTGTCTATGCTGAGGTCCTACATAATGTCCTATATATCATGTCCTACTCTGACTTCCATGCTAAGGAAGTTTCCTTGGCAGTGAAAGCAGGACGGATCCTTCCCACTTCTCATGGAGCAGATTGAGAGGGGCAGAACACCCTCCCTGTGGAGCCAGATTATCTACTACTACGTAGGTTTGTCTCCTCCTCCTGTGGAAGGATATCTAAGGGCCTCTGAAGGCTATAACAGCTATTCAGTTACTGTTACTACTATAGAGCAGTTCTGCAGTTATTCAGTGGTTTGGGGCAATTCCTCTCCTCTCCTGCATCAGGCCTGACTAACTCACCTGGTTGCTAGGTATAGGATTGGTTGTTTAAGTTGTACTCCTTTGCATTGGCATACATTTCAAATTACAATCAAGTCTTTGTGAACATCACAGCTGAATACTATGCAAATAATTGTAGAGACACAAACACGAAACTATGTAATCTCTATATTAAACAGGCCAGAGATGCATCCCAAAAGGAAAGCAGTAAGTTCTCTTTTCCCGTGATGCCTCAACAATGAAGGCAATATACAAACACAAAATATACAAATTAAATTGAGTTTCCTAAAAGTACTGTGCTTTATAAAGGCATTAGGGCTTTTGAGAGATTCTTGAGTTCTTAGCATGAGGTCTGAAGAAGGAGCTTCCAAATAGAATGCAGAATTCCAGGTGGACCCCTTTTGAAACTGGCAATCTTTTGAATGCCATATGAGCTTAAGATGCAGCATTCTGATGAAATAAATAAATCTGAGACAAAGTTACAACCATTCAAGATCTTTGCTGGTGTCCTCACTCTCCAAAATTATCACAAAAAACATAAACGTGGTCACCTCATAGCAGCATTGTGATCCAATCAATGTTAGTTATAATAAAAAATATCCTCTATGTCAAAACATGCTGGCAAAAGCCATACAGAAGCCTGGTCTACACTGCACTTTTAAACCGATTTTAGCAGCGTTAAACCAATTTAACGCTGTACCCATCCACACTATGAGCTCCTTTATATCGATATAAAGAGCTCTTTAGATCGGTTTCTGTACTCCTCCCCTACGAGAGGAGTAGCAGTAAATTCGGTATTACCATATCGGATTAGGGTTAGTGTGGCCGCAAATCGACGGTATCGGCCTCCAGGTGGTATCCCACAGTGCACCACTGTGACCGCTCTGGACAGCAGTCTCAGCTCGGATGCAGTGGCCAGGTAAACAGGAAAAGCCCCGTGAAATTTTGATTTTCATTTCTTGTTTGCCCAGCCTGGAGCTCTGATCAGCACGGGTGGCAATGCAGTCCCAAATCCAAAAAGAGCTCCAGCATGGACCGTACGGGAGATACTGAATCTGATTGCTGTATGGGGAGACAAATCTGTTCTATCAAAGCTCCGGTACAGAAGACGAAATGCCAAAGCGTTTGAAAAAAAAATCTCCAGGCTACACAGTGCTGCGTGACAAGCGTAACGGGAAGCCAGAGACTCAAACGGATGCTCATGGAGGGAGGGAGGGGGTACTGAGGACTCCAACTATCCCACAGTCCCCAGCAGTCTCCGAAAAGTATTTGCATTCTTGGCTGAGCTCTCAATGCCTGTATGTTCAAACACATTGTCCGGCATGGTTCAGGGAATAGCTCGTCAATTTACTCCCCCCTCCCACGTGAAAGAAAAGGGAAAGAAATCATTTCTTGACTTCTTTCAATGTCACCCTATGTCTACTGAATGCTGCTGGTAGACGCGATGCTGCAGCAGCGAAGAGCAATATCTGATCCTCTCCCATCCTCGGTGGCAGATGGTGCAGTAGGACTGGTAACAGTCCTTCTTATCAACCCGTGAGTGCTCCTGGCTGGCTTCAGGTGAGGCTGGCCGGGGATGCCTGGGTGAAAATAGGAATGACTCCTGGTCATTCCCAGTGGATGATATAGAACGGCTGGTAACCGTCTTCATCATAGCAACTGGGGGCTTAGCTTCAATTAGCCCCCTCCCTTTCATGTGAAAAGATAAGATTCTGTACTATCTGGACTATCATAGCAATGGGATGCTGGGCTCCTCTCCCCCACACTGCTTAATGTCCTGCCTGGACTATCATAGCACCAGGAGGCTGCCTCCCCCTCATTTTATCTCACTAACAAGTCACTGTTTCTTATTCCTGCATTCTTTATTACTTCATGACACAAATGGGGGGGACACTGCCATGGTAGCCCAGGAAGGTTGGGGGAGAAGGGAAGCAACGGGTGGGATTGTTTCAGGGGCATCCCCCATGAATGGCATGTAGCTCATCATTTCTGTGAGATCTGACACAGAGCAGTTGTACTCTCTGATACACTGCTTCTCTAGTACATTTGTCCCACATTCTAGGCAGGACTGACTCTATTTTTAGAAACCATAAAGGAGAGATTGACTCGAGGAGTCATTCCCAGTTTTGCTTTTGTGCCCCCAGCCAATCTCAGCCAGGGACACCCGTGATAGCAGCAGACAGCAAAGAAGGACAGATAACCATCATCTCATTGCCAAATTACACTGGCAGCAGTCGGTACAGAATGACTGGTAACCATCTCTGCTATCATGCAAAAGCAAATGAATGCTGCTGTGTAGCGCTGGAGTATCGCCTCTGTCCGCGGCATCCAGTACACATACGGTGACTGTAAAAAAAAAAAAAAAGCTGAACGGGCTCCGTGGTTGCCGTGCTATGGTGTCTGCCAGGGCAATCCAGGGAAAAAGGGCGCGAAATGATTGTCTGCTGTTGCTTTCCTGGAGGAAGGAATGACTGACGACATTTACCCAGAACCACCCGCGACAATGATTTTTGCCCCGTCAGCCACTGGGCTCTCAATCCAGAATTCTAAGGGGTGGGGGAGACTGCGGGAACTATGGGATAGCTACGGAATAGCTACCCAGAGTGCAACGCTCCGGAAATCGACGCTAGCCTCAGTCCATGGACGCACATCGCCGAATTAATGTGCATAGTGTGGCCACGTGCACTCGACTTTATACAATCTGTTTGATAAAACCGGTTTATGTAAAATCGGAATAATCCCGTAGTGTAGAAGTACCCAGAGAAATAAAATAAATTTACTAAACTCGAAGACAGACACTCTCATTTCCTAAATCTAGATTTGTAGTTTTGCAGATGCAGTTCAGTGGAACTTTTTTTGCCAAAGATATTTTAAGATATTTGCTTAATATCACATTTTCCTGAATTCTTTACAAATATATATTCTGCATTTGAAAACTGAATGGCTCTGAATGAAAAACTTTTTAATTCCAGTCAATTACGTTTTTATATGGGCTTCTGCATGCTTCTTGCATTAACTATTCTGGGGGAAGGGTAAGGAATAAAGGCTCAATTACTGAGAGAAACTTTGTACATACATGTAATGCAGATTTATTTTAAAAAGTAAAGGTTGAGGGAATGCTATTTACCAAAACCTTCAATTTTGGTGTGTGTGTTTGTGGGGAGCGGCGATTGAGAGGAAATGAAGATTTAAGAACACATTGAAATTTTCATGTATTCCAAAATGGTGTCAGAGATCTTTAAGTCAGATTTTTCATGCCATGAAATCTTTTTCTCTTTTTTTGTCCTTTTATAGCTTCTGTCAAGAGTTTCCAAACTTTTGCCAGACAGTCAGGTACTCTGTCTGCCACACTTGTTCTCCAGCAACTGATATGCTCACTTTGTCAGTCTTTTTCCAACTTCCCAAGCATTCTCATTAGTTCTGACACAGACAGAACTCAGCATTTCGAAATCTGAACAGTTGCAGCTTCTCCTTTCAAGGAAGTGTTCACCCCCATCAAAAAAGTGTCTGGTAGTGATGGCAAGGGTACTAACAACTTAAGACACAATACCCCAAAAGGAAAACAAACATACAATTCAGTATTTTTCCTGCCAAACATGTAATGTGGTTTGTGACATCCAATGTCCCAGCTGATAGCACAATTTGTGCTTTGGAATTGTTTTACCTCATTTACATTTTCTTGTGCCTTTCCTGCAAATTAAAAAGTTGCCAGTACTAATAAAGACAAAGACATAACTAAGGATGTTCAGGAGGATAAAGGTGATACATTGCTCAGTCAAAATCAGGTTCAGAGAACTGCCATGAAAGGGAATGAGAAAGTGTAGGCTTGGTTCACCATTGTGTTTTTCCAGATGTATGCTGGCATAGCTCCACTGAAATCTGGTGTAAAATTGGAGTAGTGCAGTGTTGAATCTCAAGCCCTGTGAATCTAAAATGAAACTCTGATAAAGGGTTTGATTCTGATCAATTATTTGTACTCAGGAGTAACTTCACTGACCCCGTAGACTGACTTTTAATTTATATCACTATAAATAGGATCAAAAGCTGGCACAAGATCTTTAAACTTAAAACTATTAAACTTTAGGCCTCATTCAACACTACACAACTGAAGTTGTACATTAGTGTAACTCCATGGTTTCACCAGTGTACCACCGGAGCAATGCAGAAAAGAAGAGCAGGAAAAAACAGTTCCACATATTGCCCCTCATATGATGCAGGACTTAGATTTGGATAATAATTTGTGGACTAGCAGTAATTCATATAATAAGGGAAACATCCAGCATTAAAGAGTGACTTATATTTAGCAGTTCTGACTGTAATAACAGTGTGACTAAGATGATAGAGGGAAATGACAATCAGAATGCTAGGAATACCACCATCTGGTCACCATTGCTTCATTCTTTTTGCACTTGTTAACAGAGATAACAACAATACAACACCGACAGTCCTCTTAAGAAATAATTTAGCTTCAAATGAAAAGAACACAGAAAACTGTAGCTAACTCTTGAAGAAGTACAGTGCTTGACAGCAAACTTTTTACATTTTTTAGCTTACATGAACGACATACATTGAAAAGCTATTGTTCAAGCAAATGTTTTTTAAAAGTTGGAAATGATAGCTATTGAGCTCTTTTACATATACAATAGGGGAAAAGACCAGGATACTTTCCAAGTGATCTGTAAATATTCAGAACTGTGGTATAATAATCCTTCTGCATATTAGTTCTCTTGCCTGGAGTCATCCAAATCCTGGCCCCACTCAAATGAATAGCAAAACTCTCACTGATTTGAATGGAGTCAGCATTTCATCCTTTATATATATTATTACCAGGTTTACAGAGAAGTAAGTGGAGGAATAGTATTATAATGGTTGTTTGGCCAAGAAATCAGATATGTATGACTCATGACTCAGTAATATAATTGTGACTTCAACAAAGGCTATATCTACACAGCAAGTGGGAGCATGCCTCTCAGCGCAGATAGACACTAGCTAGCTCTGCTTAAGCTAGTGCACTAAATATAGCACCATAGCCAGGGCAGTATGTCAGGATAGCCAACTGAGCACAAACTGACCCTAACCCCTGGCTATGTATTCAGGTGGCTAGCCTGAGCCGCTGTCCATGCTACCGCTAGCTACACTACTATTTTTAGTACACTAATTTGAGCAGAACAAGCGTGTCTGTCTACCTGCGCTGGGAAGCACACTCTGAGCTGCTGTATAAATATACCCTGAGGATATGTCTACACTGCAGTGAAAAACTCATGGCTGGCCCATATTAGCTTACTCGGGTTCATGGGGCTCTGTTGGTGGGGCTGTTCAACTGCAATGTAGACTTTCAGGTTTGGGAGGCAGCCCAAGGTCTGGGACCTCCCCACTAGTGGGGCCCTACAGCTCAGGCTCTAGCCTGAGCCCGGAAGTCTACGTTGCAATTCAACAGCCTTCTAGCCTGAGCACATGCCAGCCAAAAGTATCTAATTGCAATGTAGATATAACACTGATAGACTATGGTTGTCAGCAGGCAGGATCAAACCTGGAATCTTGGAAGCTAAATGCATGAGTTTCTACTGCATGAGCTAAAAGCCCCATGGTACTTAGTTAAGGCTGTGGCAGATTCATTAACCTCTAAGTAGTCTTGGTGCCAGGAGGTTTGTGGATTACATAGCCCTACGCTAAGACATCATCCCCAGTTCTACACTCTACACCAAGTTACATCAGCATACAAACATTTCAAAGGAAAAGATGTCTGGCACTGGCTATCTGATGCTAATAAGTTGACAAATTGATCATGCCTTTTGAAATCAGACGTTTGGCATATTTTTATATAAATGTAAGGAAGTCTTTAAGGATATGATGTATTAACTATATCCTTTACTGCTATCATAATTAGGCTAATGAAGTAACAATGGAGTTACATTTGCATAAAATGTGTAATGGAGTGGAAAATCAGGCCCCGTATTCATGTAAAAATCCTCGGCACCCTTTTTGCATCTTCCGTGAACCCATTTGGCTACACAAATAGCAGCATGATTATTCAAGAAGTTTAGGCAGGCTATATGAACAAGTAGCACAGCAAGGTATTTCACATCAGGCACAGTTGGTGAGCATGATTTCTAAGTCAGTCTTCTATCTCACAGCAGCAGAATTTCAGTTGCTCTAGATTTCCATTTGGAAATATCAACCTTTGGATAAATCTTTTACATGTTGCTTCAGCATCGGCACAACAGTGTGATGAGCCCCTGCAATGACACACTGCTGTGTTGATGAACGTACTTATAAATATTATAAAAAGTACATTTTAAATAATGTGAGACTAAAAATGTCAAGCTGACCTTGAATATCTATGTTGCTTGCTACCAAGCGTCTCTTCTCAAGGAGAGCAAGACACAATAGGAGATCATATAGACAAAGGAAGCAAATTGTTAGGAGAAACAGCAGGAATATCTAGTGTTTGTGAAGTGAAATCATGCAAGTTCTGTCAAATAAAGAGTGTTGAATCCCTGCTGTGCACTTTTTGGGACTTAGCAGGATTCTAAGAGCATTACAGAATTTTGTGGATTTTCTAAAGATCATCAAAAATGTTTAACTTAATTTGTAGAATGAAATCTTGGCTCCATTGAAGTCAGTGACAAAACACCCATTGATATCAATAGGGCCAGGACTCTATGCTGTCTGTACAAATTACTGTAGCTGATGGCTGTAGTCACAATGTAGAATACCCAGGATTTCAAAGCTAGAGCAGATGAAAGGTCTTGTTGACACTAGTACCTGTTCCAGTGTTTTATTAACACCCGTCCAGTTCTAACCAATGGTAGAAGGTCAAGTATAGACAAGGCAAAGGTGTTTTTGCTGATGTGACATCCAATAGTAGACAATACAGTAATAAACATCATTATTCCATTTCACCTAGATATTTCAGTTACCAACAGTAAAGCTGCACAGGTGCTAGACTGAGTTGGGGGGAGGGGAAGTGCTGAAAATAGCTATTTATATAGAGAGTTCTAAAAAAATTACTCAGCTTTTTGTCTCTTATGATTTAATAATTTCAGTATTTCTTCATGTATCTTTAGAGGTCTAATGAGAATAAGGCTTTAATTCCTAATGTAAAAAAACAAGCAGAAAACCAAGAACAAACAAATAAAATATTTTCTCTTTCTGATGCGAACATTCCAGACTTTTTCATACATCATCACAAAGAAGCTAAAAAGGTCACAGGAACCATTTGTAATGGTAAAGCACATTAGGGGATGTTTAGTGAATACTAGCAGGCTCTGCATGGACCAATTAATGCACAATACATAAGTTCACTTAGAAAACACATCCCCATCAAGCAACATGTAGACCAGTGTTTCCCAAACTTGGGACGTCGCTTGTGTAGGGAAAGCCCCGTCTGCAGGTTCGGCCGATCGCAGCTCCCACTGGCCGCAGTCGCTGCTCCAGAACAAGGGGAGCTGGTGGAAGCGGCGACCAGTACATCCCTCTGCCTGCGCTGCTTCTCTGCACAAGCAGCGTCCCAAGTTTAGGAAACACTAATGTAGACCAACCCTAAGCGTACAGCCGGCTGTCTAAGATGGATGCTATCCACCTGGATTTGGACCATATTCCTTATTTACACAAGTGGTCAAACTGATTCATATTAAAATGAGTTAGACTAAGCGCTGTTTGGGTCCTCAGATAGGAAAATGAATGTACTATTCAGTGTAATGTAAAATGTATCTCATTAAACATATGTTGTGCAAGCTTCTGAATTAATAATGCTTTTGGAACCATAATTTTTTAATATTGGATTTTTTTGGATTTTACCCATATAACTTTAGTCTTTCATTAACATAGATATTTGTGTTTCATTTAACTAGGTTAAAAGGACATCAAATGTGCACATTGTATGTATACTATTTTGGTTGTTTTGAACTGGAGGGAAAAAGAGTCCTTGCTTTATGAACTACAGTGCCACATTTTGTAATGAATATTCAACAACATTGCATGACTTTCACGGGAGCCAATGGATCATAATAATGAAACAATTTAAGCATTTAAAATGAGCTAATTTCAAATAATTAAATAATTTAGATTAATTTCTGTAGTTTTGGCACAAAGTAATTTGGTTGGGGGAAGGAAGGAAAGAAAAAATAAAATTAAAACAACAACAACAAAAACCCCTCTCACCACCAGATTAAGACAAACAAGAGATGCAGAGACTGTTATCACTGAAACAGAATTTACAATGTACTGTTACAAGGTATTTGTTACCTGAGTTCTTATTATTTTTCTTTTTTGGTCCCTTTGACTTTGACCCTTTGTTGTTACTCTGACTGTATTATGGAGAAGTATTCTTCTATTATGTTCTGACATCTATTGGATGTTTTGATGTTTTGTATAAATATGTATGTATCACAATGAAAATCAGATAAATATTGTGGCATAACTAGCCTTCAAATCAGCAGAAGCAATTTGTTTTCCATCTCTCAGAGGACTTGCACAGACTCTCCAGGATTTTGTTTTGCTTTTTAAGCCTTTGTCAGATGCACAGACCCAAATGTCTCATCAGAATAATGAATTTTTCAATCTTCTAAATTGGACACACTCAAGAATCACAGGTACTCATCAGGACTTATTATAAAGCCCATATATGGAATGTGCACACAATGGGCCTCATCCTACAAGAATCCATTCATGCAAATACTTCTATGAGGTCAGTGAGTTAATTAGTATAGGTGTACATGATTAAGAGTTTGTGGGATCAAGCCAAACAGCCAGGGCCGGCTCCAGACACCAACTTATCAAGCAGATGCTTGGGGCGGCAACTCTGGAGCGGGGCGGCACTTTCAGGTATTCGGTGGCAATTCGGCGGAGGGTCCTCACTCCTGCTCGGAGCGAAGGACCTCCCGTTGAATTGCCACAGAGCACGATTGCGGCTTTTTTTTTTTTTTTTTTTTTTGGCTGCTTGGTGTGGCAAAACCCCTGGAGCTGGCCCTGCAAACAGCAGTAAAGTAACTGATTATTGCTTAGAACAGCACACAAAGTTAATTCTCCTGGTGCTTCTCCTGTGTCATAAGAATGGCCATACTGGGTCAGACCAATGGTCCACCTAGCTCAGCATCCTGTCTTCCATCAATGGTCAGTGCCAGGTGTTTCAGAGGGAATGAACAGAACAGGCAATCACTGAGTGATCTGTCCCCTGTTGTCCGCTCCCAGCTTCATTCACAAACTTGACTAAGAAACTGGAGTGCACTCCTCGCTTTCTGAAAACTAATTCCTAGGTCTGGTGTTCTGTGGAGATGGTAAGAAGGCAGATATCTCTGAAATCTTTGTATTTCTTTCTCTGGGAAAAATACAGAAATCGCTAAGCCTGCACACATATAGCTAGGAAACATGGATGACTACCATTAAGAATTGTTTTGAGAGACTGATCCCTTTTTAATTTAAGAGAACTATTAACAACAAAATGCTTCTGGATTTTCAGAATGCTTTAAAATTTATTCTTACTAATTAAGAATATAACTTACAATCTTTTTGTAAGGCAGTGATCATTTTTTGATGATTAACCTTTATTTAATGTCCCCAGCAACAGATTTTTAAAATCCTAATATGCCTTCAAAGAGGAGGATTTAGAAATAAGGGATCAGATTCTCAGCTGGTGCAAATAGACATAACTTCATTGACTTCAGTGAAGTTATGCTAAGCAGTTGAATATCTGGCTCATAGCTTTTTATGGAATATAGTTGAAACAAAGCTAAGCTTTCACCCAATTCCCACTAAGTTGGCTCCTGGACTTTCTAAGTAAGCCAGCAGCAGATGTCTAAGACTTCTGGACTGAAGGAGTTAGATTTCTTATTGATGTCAGTGGGGCTGCTTGCATGCTTAACTTTAAGCATATGTTTCTGTGTTTTGTTAGATTGCTTGGAACCTTGTATCATTGAGTTCAATAACCATTAAATGCAGCTTACATTTGTCAGCAGAATGTGGCAGAACCCTTCCTTATTTCTTTCATGCTTATCTTATAACAAAACAAAACTATCAAACAGTATCTCTGCTTCTAACTTTGTGTGAGCAAGAGTTTGGGATAAATTGTGCTTAATGCACTAGATATTGTATAATATAGTTTCTGAAAAAATAGATGAAATTATTCCAGAATCTTGCTTATAGTTTCTTAAGACAGTTTTAAGCACATTTTAAAGAAATGGAACCAAAGCAATTAGTATTAAAATTCACAAAGTAATAATGTATAATAATATTTTTCTCCCAAAGACATTTTTCCATTACATCTGAATAAAAGATGCTATCTTTTTCTTCACTTCCTTGGTTAATTCCATTATAGTTAGCTTAAATTATACAAAAATATTATATCACAGATTTCTGTAGCTTGTGCTCACAAAGATAAATGAAAGCAGGATTTCAATAAAACTTTGCAAACAATTCCTTCATAGTTTGTCCAATGCACATACAATCTCAGCTGTAAGTCCTTTCATTTCTGTGTTAGTTTTCCTCAAAATCACTGATTGAGAGTATGGATTCCTGAATACAATTTCTATACAAAGGAAAAAATGACAATTCTAGCCTTAAGCTTTTAACTATGACTTTAGCAATGACATTTTTTCCCTCTCATAGCTGGTTCTATGCTACTACTACAAGTTATTATTATGCTAGTAAACATTTGCATGTGAACAAATTGTATTTGTTGAAATATTAATAGAAATTTACTACAATATTAATAAAGCATAAAACATTCACCTACTTGCCTTCCTTTCACATGTTATCAGACTCTGTTCAGGGTATAGCTGGATAATACTGTGAAAAATGTCCACAACCATTCATTCAAGCTTATGAACTTAGTTCAGCCACCCGTGCATCCCTTTTGTGTGAATATGAATGCAATCAAGTTTTCCTGATGTGAATGTTTGTTGGAAGTGAATTTCAGTCTCAATTTGCAAGTTATTTTTGAAAAACAAATGTAACATCACATTCACAAGTATTCACATTTCAATTTCAAAGTATCACTCTTAGAAAGGAATAATCAACTGCAAAAATACAAAATGGGAAATGACTGCATAGGAAGGAGCACTGCAGAAAAGGATCTGGGGCTTTTAGAGGCTCATAACCTAAATTATGAATCAACAATGTAATACTGTTGCAAAAATAGCAGACATCATTCTGGGTGTATTAGCCAGAGTGTTGTAAGCAAGACACAAGAATTCTTTCATTCTGCTCAGCACTGATAAGACCTCAACTGGAGTATTGTGTCCAATTCTGGGTGCCACCCTTTCGAAAAGATGTGGACAAATTGAAGAAAGTCCAGAGGAGAGCAGAAAAAATGATTAAAGGTCTAGAGAACATGACCTATAAGAAAAATTGAAAAAGCTGGGGTTGTCTAGTCTGGAGAAGAGAAGACTGAGGGAGAACATGTCAACATTCTTCAAGTATGTAAAAGATTGTTGTAAAGAAGAAAGTGATACATTTTTCTCCTTATTCATCAAGGATAAGACAAGAAGTAATGGGCTTAAATTACAGCAAGGGAAATTTAGGTTAGACATTAGGAAAAACTTCCAAACTGTAAGGGTAGTAAAGCACTGGAACAAATTAACTAGGGAAGTTATGGAGTCTCCATCACTGGATGTTTTTAAGAACAGGTTAGACAAACACCTGTCAGGTTGGGGTAGATTAGTGGTTCTCAAACAGGGATATGTATACCCCAGGGGTACACAGAAGTCTTCCAGGGGGTACATCATCTCCTCTAGATATTTGTGTAGTTTTACAATAGGCTATATAAAAAGTACTAGCAAAGTCAGTACAAACTAAAATTTCATACAGACAAAATGAGAAAGCAATCAATTTTTCAGTAATAGTGTGCTGTCAGACATGTATTTTTATGTCTGATTTTGTAAGCAAGTAGTTTTTTAACAGAGGTGAAGCTTTGGGGTATACACAATAAATTTAATTCCCGAAAGAGGTACAGTAATCTGGAAAGGTTGAAAAACACTGGGGTAGATAATACGTAGACCTTCCCCAATGCAGGGGATTAGACTAGATGACCCATTGTAGTCTCTTCCAGTCCTACATTTCTGTGATTCTATCTGCTTTGGAAACAGAAGCAACACTATGTGACTTTTACATGTAAACATGTAAAACAGGTCCAGATTTTTTGCCCTGCACTAGCTCCCTTTGTGCTGTTCAGAAATCAATGTGTAAGAGACAAAAGATTTAATTTAGGGATTCTCTCACATAAACTGGCTAATTTGCCTTAAACTCTCAAGAGTTCTGGTCTGAGTTGCTAGTTTGAAAGAAAAAAATGGCTCCCTCCATATACTTTTATGAGTGTTATGAAAAATGAATGAGCAAGATTAGAACCAAACACATTGGTAAGGCTAAATTACTATAATATATACTAAAGTAACTAAATGTTAAACAATACAATTATCAAATCAAGTTCACAATTGAAACTGAATCAAGAAATCAATAGATTAACAATGATACTTAATTAAATCACTAATTACTCAGCTCATCATATTATCACCAACAATCAAATTATGAGCATAATACAGCAGATAGTGAACTCATATAACGCTTTACCCAGGAATTTAAGGAGATAGCCATCTGTTTTATTCCAAACCCCTAATTAAAGGACTCTGCCCATGGCAAGGAAATCAGCTGAACCAGTTGAATATTTTATTGTTGTAATCAAATTAGTTTACCTCTCAGCACTCAAGGTAAATCAAGGCTCTCCCCTGAAGTTATGTATATGTAGTGGCTATCCTGCTTTCTCTTTCAACAACCTGAATACACAATTTTAACACAATAAGAGTCATCAGCTCAGCTTACTTTCTTCAACACTTTTCACCAAAGCCAGAGACCCCCACAAATGATTTTACAAAGCAAGACTTTCTTAACGTTTTTAGTTGTCAGGAATTATTCCTGCTATCTTCCCTAATGCTCATATGCACACATTCTCATTGACTGACACCCCTCTCACACCCTCTAAAAGAAAGAAAAGATGGGGACATATTCCCGGTCAAAATAAAACAGAAAATATAGAGAAAGGGAAGAAGGTACATAAGATGAAAAGGTTCAGACTCTTCAATTTGCATCATCTCCAGACTCACATTTCATTAGAATCAGGACTGTCATCAGAGCATCATGTGATGGTGTGGCTAGTGGGTATTTTTGGGCAGCTAGGTTGTTAGAATGGCATGGCCTATGGTTATCTTCATCTCCTCTGTAGATAGGACTGGTCTTGGAAAGTAGGGGCATCAGTGTGCCTTGGAGTCCTGAAAGAACATGAGGTCTTACATCTTCACCTTGGACTTTATGGTTGTGATTCTAACTTGCTCCACCTTATGGCACCTTTCAAAAGTTTTTCCAAGTAAATCATGTGCATGACATGTCTCAAACCATGACATGATCTAATCCTCACTGAAGTGGGCAGGCTTGATCTGATTGGATAGTCCCCATCAAATTGGCAGTTTTGGCATTATCCTACCTTTGTAACCACCTGCTATGTTGGCTTCAAAATATAAAAGTTGGGACAAACAGGAGACAATTTTGAGGAAGCCTTCCCCAGTCTCCCCTGTGGGGTCCCAGCTAGAGGGTACTAGATGGCACTGGTATCTGATGGAAGATCTTAACAAGGTTGTGAGTATAACTAATAGCCTAGCAAATGGTTATTGCCATTCACTCATATGTCTACATATGTCTTCACACATTCTCTCAGCATTTCTTAAAATAAATTTAGATGACTCATGGCAACTATCCCATCACTCTTTCACAAACCAAAGAACTGGGAAACTAGTCATTGTGGCTTAACTGTGTCAATGGTCATGGCTTAATTCTAGTAACGTTCTATCTAGAAGAAGAAAGCCACTGTACATCTTGTCAGTATAATGCCATTTAAGATAAAGAACATTGAAATGCATAACAAATCTAGATAGTCATATAGCTATTTCTCTCACAAAATGCTTGTTTTCCATGGTTTAACAACTAATATATTTTCTGATCAGGACATTCAGCCTAATTTTGATACTGGAATAAATTATTAAACAATCTGTTGGTAAGCACTTAGAGGATAACAGAGTTATAAGGAATAGCCAGCATGGATTTGTCCATAGCAAATCATGCCAAAGCAACTTAGTGTCCTTCTCTGACAGAGTTACCCAGCTCATAGATAGAGGGGAAACAGGATATATGATATATCTTGATTTTAATAAAGCTTTTGACACAGTTCCACGTGACATTTTCAAAGGCAAACTAGACAAATGTGGTCAAGATGAAATTACTATAAAGTAGGTGCACAACTGCTTGAAAGATCATACTCAAAGGAGAGTTACCAGTGGTTCACTGTCAAACTGTGAGGGCATAACTAGTGAGGGCAAGCGTCAGTTCTGGGTCTGGTACTATTAAGCAGTTTCATTAATGATTTGGAAAACTGAGTGGAGCATATGCTTATATAACTTGCAGATGACACTAAGCTGAGAGGAGCTGTAAACACTTTAAAGGACAGGATTAGAATTCAAAATGACCTTGTCAAATTAGAGAAATGATCTGAAATCAACAAAATGAAATTCATAAAGACAAGTGCAATGTACTACACTCAGAAAGGAAAAATCAAATGAACAACAAAAGGAAATAACTGGATAGGCAGTAGTCCTGCTCAAAAGAATCTGGTGATTATAGTGGATCACAAATTGATTCTGAGTTAAATGTGTGATATTGTTGAAAAAAAAGGCTAATATTCTGGAATGTACTAACAGGAGTGATGTAGGTAAAACATGGGAGCTAATTGTCCCATTCTACTTAGCACTAGTGAGGCCTCAGCTTGAATACTGTAACAGGTTCTGGGTGCCACACCTTAGGAAAGATGTGGAGAAATTAGAAAGAGACCATCTGAGAGCAACAGAAATAACAGGCCTGACCTATGAGGAAAGGTTAAGAAAACTGAGCATGTCTAGTCTTGAGAAAAGAAGACTGAGACAGGAACCTAATAAGTCTTCAAATACATAAAGCGTTGTTACAAAGAGAAGCATGGTAATTTGTTCTCCATATTCACTGAAGATAGGACAAGAAGTAATCGGCTTAATCTGCAGCAAAGGAGATTTAGGTTAAATATTAGGAAAAACTTTCCAGCTGTAAGGGTAGTTAAGTTCTGTAATAGGCTTCTAAGGGAGGTTGTGGAATCTCCATCATTGTTGGTTTTTAGGAACAAACACCTGTCAAGGATGATTTAGATTTACATGGTTCTGTCTTAGTATAGGGGGTGGAGTTGATGACTTCACAAGGTCCCTTCCAGCCCTATATTTCTATGATTCTATGCAGGAATTAAAGACAGACACAGGGGTAGATTTAAGCAGCAGGCTGCATCTTTATATACTTAACAATGGGGAAGGGCACTAAACACCCACCTCCTCTCACATGCCAGGCATTTTACTGAGTACATTGGGTTACAGGGCTTTCATCATATAACCAATAACTCAAGATAGACCCTCTTCAGGCTACTCCTAGAACTCAACTCACTTCTGAATCTCTCACTCTCTGTCACCATGAGGGGGACCTCAGTCTGTGAAGATTTCAGGTCCACCAGCAGAATCCTGGGTCTCATTTACCTCTGGGAGCTGGCCCTTTTAGCCATTATCTGCACTGGGCACTGGCGACAAGTTGCAACAAATTAAACATTCCTTATAAAGTTATAGAGTTTAAGGCCAGAAAGAACTATCAGATCAGCTAGTCTGAGCTACTGTATTTCAAAGGTCACCAACACTACCCTGCAGTCACACACTAAACTCAACAACTGAAAGTCCAATATTATTTCCTAATATTACTTCCTATTCCTAATCCTTTAACTTGACTGTGTCTCCATGATATTGCAAAGAAGGTGAAAAACCAACCGGGCATCTACCAGTTTGACCCATTGGTGAAAAAATCCTTCCTGATTGCCAAAACTGGTCCAACCCCCAGCATCCTGAAAGCACATCTCAATATACTTCAATTACAAGGAGAGCGAGCAAGGCAGTCATAAAGAGAAGATGGATCCTGAAAGCCAAGGAATAGTTTACATTTATGGGGAAGGAGCATGTGATAGCCAATTGGCTTCTCTATCCTACTTTGGCTGGCCAGTGGGAGGCAAAAAAACCACTACCCCCAGGCACATTCCTCTATATTCCCTTGCCCCACTTCTCTGATTTTGAGTCTCATTTCTTTAGGCTTCCCAAACATCCTTTCCCACTGATAATGCAGATGGGGGCAACATTAAATGTGGGGTGTTTTTTTAAAGTACTCTCATCCTTAACTCCATATTAATGCATGTTTTTGTCAGAGCATATTAATGGTGTTGTTTTATCTGTAATATAGTACAATTTGAATTATTATGAAAGCACTAAGATCAATGTATGGGGATTTAAAATACAAATAGAAGGATAAATAAATAAATCATGACTAGCTACATAGCTGGAAGAATGACTCTCAGATATTGAATACTCACAAATAATTGTTCTAATAAACCCTCTGCACTAAGAAAATTCACACCAAAATGTTAAAAATAGAAGGAAATTGTGATATGCTTGTGGAAAAGCAGCTAGCATTTTTAGCTAAATTATGCATTGCACATTGTTCACTTAGTTTTATGATAGTTCAAATCAGTGGGCCTGACTGAAAAACCATTGAAGCCAATGGAAAGACTCCCATTGACTTCAGTAGATTTTAGATCGAGTTAAAAATGTTGCAACACCGTGGAGAAAAATCACAGCAAATAATAATTTTTATAGGCTACCTCCCTCCATTAAATTGACATGGCACGTGTATATGCGTCATTGACGATGTCTGTCAGGTTGACTCTGGTAAATAAGCTAGAATTATCTAAAAACAAAAGACAAATAATTTCAAGTTATATAAAAAAATAAAAAGCCTAGTGCTTATCCCCTCTAGCCAAGTCTTGTAAGGAACAGTACTTTCTCTCAATATTGGTCTCTGGATGCTTGTTTGTTTCAAGGATGTTAAAGGAAGGAAAAAAATTGTGAAGTTATCTTGGTGACTATCTCTTTCTGCAGTTAAGATGCTTCAAAGGTTGGCAGTTCTACAGTAATGGTTTGCAGGGGGTGATTAGCTCAATCTAAGCTTAAAATGCTCAAAATATTTTGTAAATATTTTTGAAAAATAAAAGTGCAGCTTTGAAAACCACTGTTTTCTAAGAATTTTTATAGCACTCTTATTAGTTAAATGTAAAGCCTAAATCACTGAACTACAAAGACCATCAAAAACAGAAAGCACTTATAATATATCATGTAAAAGAAACAGGCTACTTGCCAACCAGCCGTTATTTCTCATTCAGTTAAATAATACAGTGCGTTTTATGACTGGACCACAAGAAATGAATTACAGAGCTTCACTTTTATTTCATAAGTTTACTGCAGCATTAATGTAAAAGTCAGATTTATCATTTTTATCTGTGTAAGAGCTGTAAATGTGAATTTTCTATTGACTGAGAAGTGTTCTGTTTCCTTCAGAAGTCTTGTTCTGATGTTCAGAGCCCTACAGAGCTACAACCTGCAACTATTTATTTTCCTTTCGCTTGCCTGGCTTTGCATCATGGTGTCTCTGAATAGTCACCCACTAGTCATGATGGATGTCTTTGCTGTTGATATGGTCACAGCTAATGAAAAGATGGCATGAACACTTACAAGCGTCATCCAGATTTATGAACCAATAAGAGAAGCTAAAATGCTAAACCGAAGAAGTAGCTAGTGTACCAGTCCTATCAAAGTAATTACTCACTTTGGAGAACTTGCTCCCTGTGAGACGTATAGTCCTGGCAGAAACACTGCTTGAAATGTCAACTTTGGATGAATGTTTCAAATTTTTGGTTTTATTGTGTTATTCTTATCACACTGAAGTGTTCTTCTAATACAATAATTTGACATGTCTTCTGTTCCTGAGAAAATACCTTAATGCAATAAGATAGAAGGTGAATTCATTTTATGTTAATAATGTATCCAGGTATATTCCATTCAAATCCAGAAGAACACTCCATTAATGATACTTGGGGGATTTAATTTTTTTAAAGCTCTGGCCTGACAGATCCTAACCACCAGAGAAGTACAAGGGTTTGGGATGATCCGAGAATGGACCAGTGAAAAGCACCCAGTATCACTGACAGGTGGCACACGGAAATTAATATGGGGTTTGTTGGTCCTCTAAGAGCTGCTGAGCCTTGAAATGCAGGTTTTTGGCTGGGCAAAAAATTATATTCTCCATCCTCCAATTGTGTAAACTGTCGTAGCTACATAGAACCACAGTTTACACCAGCTGATGATCTGGCCCAACCTTTCTATTGCATATTGCCCTTAGAGCTGAGTCAGAATACAAACTGGGCTAAATATGTGTATTTCTAAAATGCGGAGAGTAAACTTTTCAGGTTTATTCCCCTTCAGAAATTAGAGGAATCCGCAGGACCAGGGACCTCCCGCAGGCGCGCTGTCGATGGCTGCCTGACTGCCATGCTTTGGCGACAAAAAAGCTAGAGCCACCCCTGCCCTCCAGATATGTGGAATTAATGGAAGCCAGCTCTGGGGCCTACACACCATTTATTTGTGGCGAGCACAAGGGCAGCTTTGGTTGATTCTTCTTTCCCCTTCCCAACATAGGAAATGTAGGGCACTCAACAAGGTCACAATTCTCCATCCCCTTACCTCTCAAAAGTGCCTCTTCCCCAAAGGGAAGAGACAGCCTGGTAGCTTGAATAGTCCTAGACTTGGCAGAGCAGAGGGTGCTGGTCAGCACTTAGCTCACCTTGAAAGACTAATATCACACCATTTTGCTCAGCTCATAATGTGCTACTAACTCAGCAGTAGTTAGGTAGGGTTGCCAACCCTCCAGGATTGCCAAGAGTCTCCAGGACATAAAGGTTCATCTTTAATTAAAGATTGTGTTGTGTGATGAAACCTCCAGGAATACATTAAAGGAAAATTGGCACTCTAGCAGTAGGTCACCAAGGAAAATTGGCAACTCGAGCAGTAGGTCACCATAGCAGTAGGTAGTCGGCAGACCGCAGGCACTTCGCTACTTAATAGAACTCAGAACCACTTCTGCACACATACTCACACTCTGCACACTGTTACTGAGTGAGCAACTGTGATAGTTGGCTAACCAGAGGGGGTTACAGGTCCCTCCAGCATGATCTTTCTAGTTGGGCTTCCCTTGTTTTTGTAGACTTGGGCAGGATTTCACTGTCAGTAAAGCTGTCAAAATAAAGTTAGTATAATAATAATAAAAAACTACTTGACTTCCATTAGGAAGCCATGGTAAAGGACCACTAACACAACTCCCACACAACAGCCTACATAAGGAGACATTGTGCGTAAATCTAATTAATTCAAAATGAAGACAAAGTTACTTAGAACAAAAGTTGATGCAGTGAGAGGATCAGGCCTGGGGTTATATTTTCTAATAAAAGCTATAAAATGGAATTGGAAGAAAGAATACCTGAAGCCATAGGAAGCCCCCCCCACACACACGCACACTTTGTTATGCGTCTCTTTGAGAGGTACTTATTCAGAGGATGCCTGATTCTCTTCTGTTCTCAATGTAATTGGACAAGCACTCAGGCAGGCTTAGCTTAAAACTTACTACTTAAATCCTACTCATGCTAAACAATCAGCTCCATATGTTTTTCAATGTCAATTTTTTTTTCACTCAGCAGGGTAGCATTTCTTTTTACATGCCACTTTTCAAATGTGTACATTGTAATACTTCCTACTTAAATTAAAGTAAGTTTTTAGTTGGAATGTTTTCTTTGGGTGAGGATTCTGGTTGGGATCTAGTGTTGCTGGAAGCACATAAAATCTTTACACAAGATTTCAGCCTAAAATAGCAGATATTTAATGAGATCAACTGCTCAGATGAGATTTCCTTCTCCATAGGCTGAAATCTCACAAGAAATGCCATTCTCATGAGATTTGATACATGTCAAGACAAGAACCAAGCATACATGCATCTTAATGTGCTGGATGTAAACAAGAGCTAAAAACATAGAAGTTGTTTCAGATTTAAATCAGGGATTAGTTTTGGAATCTCAGCTGAAAAATAAATTGGGTAAATAGAGAGGCTTGGATTTGAGATTGTTTGTTTGTTTTTGGTTTTGTTACCCATGATCTCAAACTATAACAAGATATTGTACTAAATTGCAGAAGTCCTAGTCTATGGACACAGCTCAGAAAAGTATCCCCTTTAAAGGCTGTACATAAACATGTACGTAACTAGAAGCATGCTATTATTCCAATAGGATTTAAGCACATTTCAATAAAGCATGTGCGTAAGTGTTGTCCTGAATAGGGATGGATTTCAGCACATGCTTAAGAGCTTTTCTGAATTGAGACCTATATGGTCTCCTAACAAGTGCTGTATTTCACTTTATCCAAGGTACAAGGAAGATTATTATATATTAAAGCTAAAAGTGTTGTCTTCCAAATATACTATGCTATGTTCAACAGAAAAAAATGGTGATATAATCTGTTTTGCACAGGAACATTTGAAAAACAGCAGTAATGGTTCAGACATTTTCATTAACTGCTTTGTCAAAAAACTGGACCCAGCTTAGACTAACTGCTAAGGAACAGCTAACTGCTAAGGAATTCTTATTGGAATTGTTCATTTCTATATAATTTGCACAGGAACACTTTGTTCAAGATGTTTAAGAATTTTTTTCTCTTGGTTATATTAGTGTCACATTCCAGAGTAACACCACTGAAGTCAATGGAGTTACTATGGATTTATACCAGAGGGACTGGTCTTATCTGAAACTGAATTTTCCTTCCCTTTTCTCACAAAGTCTTCTAAACCTCTTTTTATGCTTACAGATACTCTTACAGTCACCATTAAAGAAAAAGTGGCTCATTGCTGAACATGTCCTTACAGATTCAAAGAGACATAAAATACAAATACATTGAAACATATTGAAGAGGAGAACTTTGTCCTGGACATGCAGGAAGATGCAAAAGACTGGTTTACTTAGGCTGCAACTTTGTTAATTTAACTAATCTGGGAATTATCTAGTATTAACTCATACAGTGCAGGTGATCGTTCTTTCCTCTCTTGTTTCGACCTTGGGGAGGGCTGCTGTCAACTCCCCACTCTTCTAAATCTGGGATCTGGGCATGAGAGAAGGCTCCATCCAGCAGGACAGGGTATATATATATATATATGCCCTTTCTCTGGTGCACAGACCAGTGGTTTACCTGTGCCCCTTCAGACAGGCCTCATATTTCAAGCAATGCCCTCTTTGCTCTTCAGACCTGAAGGACGGAGGGAATCACTAAAGGAGCCATGACCCCTTTATTCCAACTTGATGAGACAAAGCCTTTGAGGTTGCAAGGGTTGCATTTACACGTTACATGTTTGGAAGATTATAGATAACCTGTGAAAATATAAGAGAATATTTAATAAAATCCCAAGGAAATAATAAGTAGCTACTGGCCTGGCCGTGCAAGGTGCAAAGTGGCCTTAACTGCCATTGACTTAAATAAGAGCTGTAAAAAAGCTACCAAAGAGATGCAGAGTAAGTATGTTCATACTCTCTACTCTCTCTCAGTTAAGACTGTGATCATAATGAAATTCACACATCTGTGTTGTTGTAGCAATTTTCTTTAGGATGCATATCTTATGCTTTATTACTATCAGTTTTTTCCTGTCAAATTTAATTGTCCATTTATTATTTATAACACTATTCTGAGTTAATAATTTATTGAATTCAAAATGTTAAAATAATGAAAATTACTTACAGCATAAGAGAATGAACTGACCTCTTTGAAAAAATGGTGGTATCTAGACTAAGTTTTAATTATGCCCTAGAATATTGTCTTATGAATATCACTCATTATATGGCATGGTAATTCAAATGCATCTTGCTCTTATAACTTTGAAATCGATAGCAGCACCATCAATGTATACCCTAATATATACTGGGAGCTGCAGTACTTCTGAAAATAAGTGTGATTTGCCTTCAATCTCTTCACCAACAGCTGTAGGATAAAATTACTATTTAGACCCTAGTTTCAGCTACAGTCTTTGTTAGACATGGAGTAGGGGTATGCACATATTTTATATCCCTTTTTTTCCTTCAGACTATAAGGCCCTCTTCTGTTCATTTTAAGGACTCCTGTAGAACTGGTTAAATATTATGTTTTCGTTAGAGCTGATTGAATAATTTATGATTTCAGAAATGTTGCTATTATTTATTAAACAAGTTATTCAACAAATCCATTGCATTGGTCAGCTCTAGAGTCCTGTTATGTGAAACATAGCTTCTATATACAAGAGCCTGGCTTTCCCCTCTCCCATCCATTGTATTTTAGATATAAGTAATTAGATTATATATACATAACTAATTAACATCCTATCATGGCTTACTGTTATTATAGGTAAGTACATTTCTGTGACTTAGCAGAATTCTGTTTTTTTTTAAATATGACTGGGCCTCAAACTATGTACTACAAAAACGTATTAATAACTTTTTCCAATTACTTTTTTTTTTTAATCTTCCAATCCAAAATTATAAATTGAAAAGATGTAAATTGGGTATACTAAAGGAAACTGGATGTGATTTTTACTACAGAGAGGTGGTAGCTTCTGTATAATATTACAAACGTTTCCATAAAAGAGAGAGCTTAACCATTTATCTGCTTCAATGAATTGTTATGCAAACATCTTAAAGACAGGCTTGAAAATGGGATCATCTGCACTGTTCATTTCTTTCCATCCTGAATCTGGTGAAAGGGAAATATCACATGATTTCTCCAATGAAATCTCACAAGAATTTTGTATGATCAAAATGGCTTCTTTATAGTTAGATCAGAACGGAGTATGATAGGAGTTGATTCACTTGAGTCCTCTAGCTGGATTCTTTCTAACTAGAGCTAGTCAGGAAATATTTGACAATCCATTCCCCTCCCACCCCCACCCCCGGAAAAATACCAATTTGTTGAAACCAGAACTGTTTGTGAGACAGTTTCAAAGCTATTAAAACATTCCGTTTCAACATTTTAAAAATGAAAAGTGATGGGTATTTTATTTGAAAAGACTTTGTTTAGAACATTTAGTACATTTAGACTTTAAAAAGGTCAAAATGGAAAGAAAGCATTTTGGAATTATTGAGACAAAGTGTTTCAATTGACTCAAATATAACTCATTTGGGTTTGATGGTTCATTAAATATTTTGTGATTCTTAACTTTTTTTTTGTCCAATTTCAGATGAGAAAAAAGTGGAAGCCTAAAAAATTCTAATGGGACAGTAAAATCATTCCCTGCCAGCTCTGCTTCTAGCTCCCACCATCCCCCAAGCCCATATAAGTAACCAAAACAAACAAGCAAACAAATCCATACAACCTCAGTGTTTCCTGTACTAATTCAAGAAGTCTGCTGCAGTGCTTCCATACTGTGTTCTTTGAACTCCTTCCATATATTTGCCACTGGGCAATTATGCTATAAAATCCTGTGAAGGATGATGACTCATCTCCTTTTGATTCCAGGCACATAGTGAAATCCTCACCTCCTGCACATTGATGATGGTTATGCTCCCTGCAGGCAAAAATTCTTGAAGACTTTCACTCAGAATGAAGAACCCTCTTCAGAAGCATATGCTGCTAAGAAGATAGATAGGTCAACATACATACAAAATACATCTCACAATATTCTGAGAAGCAGGTAGCAACATGTCTATCATTTGTTATAAAGAAGATATAACTATCTCATAGATCAGATCATTTTATTTAGCTCTGTTTGAATCTGATTAAATAAAAAATGCCAAGCCATACCAATATGACAACTCTGAATATAGCTATTTTCCACATTCTTCTCCCCTCTTTCCCCCCCCCACCTTGTTTTCATTTTCAACTTCACTGAGAAATGATGTATTTCCATTTTCAGGCTGATGTGGATTGTAAAACTTTGAAATAGATTTCACACTGAATGCTTCCAGAGATTTAAAGTCACATGGATGTTCTGCACCTCTTACATTCTATTACGAGGTCATGCAGGGGAAAGGGTTATTGAGAGAGAGGCCATTTGGAGATTTCTGCACTGGCCCCTCAGCAGCAAATGGTGTAGATGAGCTGTAGCTGCTCTTCCAGCCCACAGAGAGCTGTAGCAACTCAGGAGAGCAGGAGTAATAATTTAAATCTTTTCCTGACCTAAGATAGGGTGGGAGGAGAGGTAAATTTTCTCTTCCCACCAACTCATATTTGAACTTGAAGCCTGATTAGTTGGGCTTTCTGAAGGTGAAGTGAATTTCACCTCAAAGGAAATTCAAGAGGCATACAGAGGCAAAAGGATGAAGGACGTAGCAAATGTTCTGAATTTTTACAAGGTACCATACTAAATGTTATAGGGCTATGGTACAATACAAGTTAAAATGCAAACAGCTATGTATCAGTACAAGCGAATATCAGGTTTTGCAACTTGTGACATAATCTTTTATTTTTCATAACTGAGAGCAACAGCAACAAAATGTATTTTGAAGTGTACAAATACCATGGTGACAAGTACAGTATGAAAACCTGACTAGAATAGTTCATTGTCATATTCCATTTAATAATATACTTCAAAAATATGTACGTGTGGAATGGGCAAGCAACAAAATTGCACTTAAGTTCTTTGAGACACAAATTCCTCAATCTTATGGCACTGCTGATAGACACTCCACTCCACTCCCAAGTCTTTTGATTCACATGAGGGCTCAAACCAATCCAAATTTGTACACCTGCAGCTGGTGCATTTTCCGGTTAGTACATTTTTAACACGTCATCTGCCAAGTGGGAAAGGAGAAGGATGCTCACAAAGCAGCTGCTGGCATAAAATGAAACCTTTCATACAGTATGAAATGGGGATTATATGGGCTGGGGGAGAGGGAAGCTGGCAAAAGATATGAAGCTTGAAAGCAAGAACTTGTTATTTTAAATCATGAATTCTGAGAGGCTTTTGCTTCCACCTAAACACTGAATCCCATCCAGGTGTCTCTGGATCACATTGTCTTAAAAAAATTAGGGAATGAAGGTGGGATAAATATTTTCTTTGTTTTTAAAAACAAAATGATAAGTGGACAAGTGTTGTTTGCATTTTCTATAACAACTTTGTCTGAACATGATACACTGCGCAAACAAGAAGAGAATCCTCATATAATAAAATTAATTGTATTATGCTGGGTTCTTTTCTGATATGCTACTAGACTAATTAGGGAGTGAGCTGAGATCACTGCATTCACCTAACTTTACAGCCTTATGCCATTCATGACCCCAGAGGAAAAGGTTGCTGTTTGGTCGACCCTTGCCACACCACCAATTAGATTTGTTTTTATTAAATTCTAAAACTTTTCCCTTTTAATGTATTATATCCTGGCTAAAATTTAGGGGAACATTAGAAAATAATTGAATTCACATTAAGGTAAACCAAATTCTTAAATAATAATAGCATAGGCTATTTGAATGTACTCTCATAGTAGCAAATCCTTTTAAGGTCCCCAAAGTAAATTAGTGCTGTCTAGTATGTGTGTGGGGGAAAAAGAGACTAATTCAAAGCGAATTAATCTGCAGTTCATTAGCAAACACTAATGTTGCTTTTGGGAATGAAGGAAATTAGCAGGATTATAATTACAAGCAACAAGTGTCTTCATAAACATCTAATTGCTTGTCAAGGATGCACAATATATTATGTAGGGCTGTTGGATTGCTGTATACCATAAATCAGGTTTTCAGTTATGCAACAGATTGTGAGTATAATGTAGCACTGTGCCTCTGAAAAGGCATTTCAGTGACCATAGCCATTTTACAAGTGTCAGCAGGACTGCTGAATTGTAATATTTAGTGAATTAAAGCATGGGGTCTTTTTAATCTTTGTTAGGCACCTTACATTGCTGTTGTCAGCTGTGGCTCAGTTCAACTCCCTAGTACTAAAGACAGTAAATCAACCTTATATGCTGAAGGCAGGAATTCATATTGAAGGACTAGTGCGGCAAGTTCTCAGGTCTCTGATGGTGTGTGTGGGTGGGTCTGCATACAGTTGTGTGAGGGAAAGGCGGATACCTACTACCAGTGAGTCACTTTCTTTGGTAGTGGAAAAGAAAGATTGTCCACCAGGGGAATTAACTTAGGTATTGACTCCTACGAGGGCTTGTTATTTATACAACAGACATCCCGCAAACAGCCCTGAATAACAAACAAGCCTGGGAAACAGAAATCATTATGATGCCTGTGGCTGCTCCAGCTTGTCCTTTCTAGCAGGGTCACTTGATGGGATACTATAAAGAGCGTGACAGGGATTTAGGTGAAATAGGTTGCTTAGAAACTGACAGAGCCTTTTATGATAGAAGAATTTCTACACTCAGAACTTTTCAAAGTCTTTATTTTTTTGTATGTTACATTCTTTATTTTGGATCCTAAATCCAAAAGGGTTTGATGGATTCAATATGATACCAGTTGTTTATAAAACTTGCTTGATACAAATTTCATGAATCCCAAATCCATTGATTCCAGAAAGTCTTACATGAAAGGCTTGAAAGAGGACCATTTCCATGTGTATTTTATGCCTCTGTTCTAATTTGATTTGCACTTTCTGCCTCATTTTCATAGTCAGTCAGTTTAAAGGCCTGCATCAATGATTCAGCCACTTGCAAGTTGACAGAAGTTGCACACAAATGCACGGATAGATTAAAGTTACTGTAGCTAGAGAGATCTAGATTAATGAGTGCAGTGGCTCTTTTAAATATGCTCTTGATGAGACTTTCAGACAACAGCAAACATAAGATATCCTATTTGTAACAAGTATAGTGGAATAAATTCAAGACAGTGAAAACACTACCATAATTTAAATATTTAGCTTCTCCTGTTCTCCCTTTTTTTAAATGATAGCAACTATAAACACACAGTTTGTATTGTATTGAGGCCATACAAATAGCAAAATAAAACTACATGGTATTAGCCTAGTATCTTATGGTCACTGAGCCAATACAGAAGTCCATTCTCAGGCAAAACTCTCATTGACTTCAGTTCAAGCTTTGCTTCAATAAGAGCTGAGTAAGAACAGGGCCTATAAGTTGGTGGAATGGCTGAGAAGAAGCACAGGCAGGAAGGTTGGCTCAGCAACTGGCAATCTTTATGAACACAAACCAAGCAGAAGGAACTAAAAACAAAATCTTAACTCAGCGCCAGTTAGAGAGCATTGGCTTCCCTCTAGCATGCTCCCCTTTGCTCACTTCCTTTTGCATAGGTGTTCACAGAAAGAGAAAATGAAGCTGAGTTAACCCTATGTATATTGGAGATGAGGTTGTGCCCATGCACTGCATCAATGTCCTCTGCATAGAGTCTTCACATTATGCATCCTGTACAGAAGAGGAAACTCCGTAGGTAGAAATTTCTACTAAGGAGTACATAAGAGTAGAGTGCCACATTCAATGAGTCGTTTTCCCTTACACCTAGCCTCCACCACCAGAGTTACTAGTATCTGCAGCTGAGGACATGGTAGGAGAAAATGGGAGTTGCAAAGTGCCATCTTGCAAACCCTGCACATGTCTAATAGGAAGTAGGCTAGCAAGAGCCCTAGAGACAGACAGGGCTGATTTGTTCTCTGAGCCACATCCTGAAACAAGTTTCATCCTAGGCTTCCTGCTTCAAAAATACTACAGTGTGGTCGTGATGAGCTATCTGTGGAGGCAGAAAAGGTAAGGTACAGAAGTAAGATGTCCTGAGCAATTATTTATTATAATTTATTTGTTATTATATTGGCAATTTTAAATGAAGCATTAATCTAATATTGAGCACTCTCTAAAGACCCTTCTTCATTCTTTCTTCAAGTAATGAAGAATGAACAGTTTGTCTATATTTATAGTTTATTTTATCATCCTTCTTTCTTTCTAGAGTTATTTTGATGGCTCCAAAGGCTAAAGAATTATGTTGGAATCTGCACTCATGCAGTTTGGCTCTGTCAGTTTTCCTTAGGCAATCAAAAACTATTCCCTCCAGCAAAATTCCCTGTCATAAGCTCTCCGATCTTTGGGCTTCGAACAATCAACTTGCTCCATCTTCTTAGTGCAAGAGAGAAAGAATTACTGTGCTGACACCTCTTGGTTGATGGATGGATTATGGAAAATTATATAAATATTAGAAATTGGTTATAGATATGAAACAGGAAGGAATGTTTAAAATGTGCAACAGAAAAAGGCCTGATTCTCATATCTACTAAGACCATTTTACACTTTACTAGGAGTATAAAGGGGTCTTAAACTAGCTGTAAATATATTTTCCCCATTTCCCATTTAAATTGGTGGAATAGTGAAAGATGAGTTTAGTGTAAATAACAGTCAGGCCAATAATTAGGTAAAATTCTATGCCAAAGTGTATATTCTGGAAAGAATAAATGGTTACAAAATAATGAAAATAAATCATAAGGTTACATGGGAAAACAAATTTGATAATAAATTAGGTCTCAAAGATAGTCTTCTTGGTCACAACTCTTTTCAAGTTCCAACTGAGCTTTTTGGTTCCCTGACAACTTCTAATATGGGGAACTCCCTCTTTGCTCCTCTGTGATGATGTTTTGCTGAAACAGGTAATGTCACCACTTTAGCCACCAACTGTAGGTCAACATCCTCCTTTAAGACAGATGGCTCAGTTACTTGAATGATGATTCACTTCAAATGTTGTCTTTTAGAGAAGATACTTAAATACATGGACTGGTGAAGTACTTATTCAGCCACAGCTCTTCTGTTTATTTGAAGCTATATGCAACAGATTAGAGAAAACTGACTTTTAATATTGACTACTGAATGTATGGACCATTTTGAAAAATATATTCAAGACTTTGAACCTTGCATCTCTTTACATCGTATTGTCTGCTAATTTAGCTTCAGCCAGCAATTTGTTAGTAACAGCTCCTTATACTAAATAGCATTTTATGATTTTTTAAATGAAATAATATTGTTTTTTACAAATTTACCATTATAAGTACCACTCAATATACATATATGCTTATACAGTTATAAATAAATTACAATAGGTAAAAGCCATGTTAGGGTTGTGCACAGCATGTATATTCAACATGCCTCTGTAAGGAATATTCATTGTAGACATATCCTTAATCTAGAGCTCTGAGAACTAGGCCAGAAAACAAGAATTTATTTTGTGAAAAATTTCAAGGTTTCTGCATTTGTTTTTTTTCCCCATCTGAATGAAAACTGGACCTCATGAAATTTTTCATGAAAGCACATGCATACACACACTCACAAAGACCCATCCACACCCACATCCACGAGGAGTGTGCTAACAACTAGGCTATTGGCTAGTCTAGCGTGTGAGTAGGGGGCTTTCTCAGAAATTCTATCCTAGACCTGAGAAACCTTCCTGACAAAAGTTGAATCAAAACTGATACATTTTCACAAAAAGTTTTGTTTTTAACAAATTGGCATTTTCCAACAAAAAACAAACAAAAAAAAACTGACTAGCTCTACTGATACCATATTGTAAGCATGATTTCTCTTTGAAATTTCCTGAATAAAGAACATCCTTGCATTCTGTTACACAATCAAGTTTTTTCCTAAAACACGTATATCAAAGTGTGTTTTCTTGAGATAGCAATCATATGTACATCAAACTTTTATTTATTTATTTGTTGTTTGACCAGATTGGTTCTAGATTTAAAATTTACTAATTTGCAATACACTTACAATTTGCAATTGAGGACTCCTGTCAAACATTCTAATCACAACATGAATCACCATAACACTTTCTTTTCAAAACATAGTATAAAAGAATATAATATAGAACGTTAAAACAAAGTAAGTTATAAAGCTGCATTCAAGAGGCTGTATAAACATGTGTTAGAATAAAATATGGTATTATCTTCCTTGAGGCTTAGGGGCCTATCACATTGACAGAAAGAGAACTCCTAGGAATTTCCTTAATTAGTTAGAATATTTCATATAATTAAATAGGCAACTAAAACCCAAGTATGTAAGCTATCATACTCTCCAAGCATTATGTCTATGAAAAACCTGTAAGTAGCTATTAAAAATTGGTAAAAGCAAAGGCAAGTTTGTAATCTAAAATTATAAAAATAAATTATAATACTTTCATTAATAACCATTTTGCATAAATATTGAGGTTTAACCCACACATGTATAGTACAAAACCGACATGAAACAGACTGCAGGGTGTGATCCTTCATAATTCACCCGTGTTCCACTATACTTAATTGCTTTTGGAGATGCTTATGTACACTATGTTACTCTGTAAAGTACATTTTAGATGTAATGGAATCAGCCAGCTACTATGTCATGTTCCAATTGTATTGTGTTGGGCTCCTTGCAGCATGGAGAGTTTTAATAAGTCACAAATTGAGAGACAGCCTGTATATAAGTCTGCAGTGTATCACCTTCTACTTATCACCTGCAAAATGATTAAGTTAATAAAAAAACACCCTTTTAACTTCATGTCAAAAGAAGATCCCAAAATGTGAGTATCAAATAATTACTGCCAAAAAGATATCTCTCTGCTTCAGTTAATGTTTGATTTCTAGTCAACAATAACATATACGTACCGCTGTATGCTTTTGTACAATTAAAGCTTTTTGCTTTAGCACAGTGCAAAGTGGACTGTTGCTAGGATTCCAGAGTTAACCGAATGAAAACAGTATTAATGAAAATCATATAAAAGAAGTGCTACTTGCAACAGTATGAATGGTAGACAATCAAGTAGGTTCCACCCACATAAAATAGAAACCAAAAACAACAAAAAATATTTTTCACTTTCATGTTCACTTTAAAGTCCTTTCCATCTTGAATAGTAAAGAAGTAAATAATTGCCGCTTGAACTATGATTTGTACTTTATATAAGGTATTCTAGCCAATCTTAGTTATTTTTATGTTTGGATATATGATTATAGAGCTTCTGCCATCTATCAGTGATGAATAGAACATCATTTAAAACTGAAAAATAAGCTTTTCAGTTGAGCGGTTACCAGGTACCATTGTGGCAATGATATCTGGCTTACTTTTAATTGTTGTTTTGTCAAATAACTTGTAATGAACAAGTTTACATTAGACTATTTGAGTAATAAATACCTCGCTGATGAATATTTAATGCATTGTTGTCTATATCCTAACTGAGGCAATAAACCATAAAAATAATAGATTTGACTGCTCACTTGCCTTTTCTCTTTTGCAGTCTCTGCAGTTGTTCTTTTGCAATATATTTTTAAATTAACTTTTATTGAAAGATTCTTTGAGAAATACATTCAGGCCAAACTACAATAATCACAATGTACAAGAATAATTTCATGTAATTATGCTGATGTCTTTATATGAAAGCTTAAAAAGAGTGAAAATCCACTGCAAGCTGTAAGTAGACACTATACATATGCTGGTGTCAGTATGCATAGACTTGCTTGTGCTGTTCTTCTATTTTGGCCTATTGCTTGTAGGTGCTAAAAATTATACATTGTAATGTTCTGTCTGGTATGTCTACCCCACAGCCATGTATTGGATGGAACGCCAGACCTCTTCAAGTGTTTGTCTCTATGTTTTATTTTAATGGCTAGGATACAACAAAGAAACAGGCCTGACTGACCTTGGTAACTAATGGAAACTCTTCTTTAGTTTAAATGGTAGGGACCAAGTTTGGAGAGCACATCATCTTGAATTCTATTTTCAGTAGCCTTGTTTAATTTACAATCACAGTGATTGCGATATATAGGACAGAGAAGCAGCATTTGTCTGTCTCCAGCTTTGCCATGGTGTAAGCAGAGTCAGGATAAGCTCTACACTGACATCTGGTGGAAAGAATTTCAGAGAGTATATTTGCATAGGCATGCCTACCCTATCCCAGACTGCTGAGCAGTGGGACTGCTTGGTGACAAATGACTCACCCTCAGTTGGGTGGTACTTGCTAGACAAGGGACATGGGTTCCAAAACCCAGAGAATTGGGAGAGGCTGGGGACAGGTATCTGTGTCTGGTGGTGCAGTCTCCTTGTGGAGCCAGAAGCACCAGTTGCACCCCCTCCTCTCTCCACTGTGGAATATCAGAGATGATTTTTTTTATTCCCTCAAGACTCTAGATACAGGTTACTGAGCTGAAATCACTTTGGCTAATGGTGCACTAGCACTGGGGCTCTCCTACTATGAGCTGGAATCACTAAAGAGCTGAAATTATTGAGCTGAGAGCACTGAGTACTGTGCTAACTAGTGGGGAGCCCAAAGCTATACTGTGGAACAGAGCTGCTGGTGGAGTGGAGCAGTTTGCGTGGATGGCTGGAGCAGATCACGGGACAGCTGGTGGAGCAGAGCGGCTGGCAGAGTGACTGGCAGAGCGGAGTAGCTGTGAGATGGGTGGAGCGGCCCACAGAGCGCACTGAGCCGAGCAGTTTGCAGGGAGAACTGGAGCAGCCCACAGTACAGTTGGTGGAGCAGAGCAGCTGGTGGAGCGGAGCAGTTTGTAAGGACGGCTGGAGGAGCAGAGTGGAGTGGCCGGTAAAGCGGAGCAGTTCGTGGAGAAGGTGGGAGCAGAACCCACGGAGAGGCAGGGCAGTTTGCCCCGGACCACGTAAGGTGCACCTTTCTACCCAGGCTGGGGGGAGGGACCTCTGCAGATAAACTCTCGAACTTTGGGGGCTGCACTTACCCAGGACAGAGACTTTTGGGATTGTGGGTGATTTGGGGGGTTGCTGGACTCAAGAGCCCAGGAAAGAGGACACAGCCCAATTTCCTGGGGTGGGTCTTTGCTCACAGTTGGGTCTATGAACTCTAGTTGAGGTGTTTTTCCCAATTTAGTGTTTGTTGTTTATCTCATGTATTAAACCTTTTCTGCTACACCGAGACTCTGTGCTTGCCAGAGGGGAAGCATTGCCTCTTTGAGGCGCCTAGGGGTGTGTGTAAGATTTTCCCAGGTCACTGGGTGGGGGCTCGAGCTGGTTTGGCATTGGGTTATTGAAACAGAACCCCTGGATACTGAACCCGGCCCTTGTTGCTGCCAACTCAGAGGGGCAGAAGGGTTACAATGGATTTCCTGTAGGATCTTTGAGTTTTGCCATGTGTTGAACAGAAATAACAATACTTGATTGTGTCAAAGGAGCTTGCAAGGATAAATTCATTAATATGTGTTAAATTCTTTGAGATCATCAGATGCAAGGTGCTATTGAAGTGAAAAATATAAAGCATGAAGGCACCAATTGACTCATTAAAACATCCTGCAACAAAAAAAATTATAATGCTTAGTAATTTTCCCTGAGACCTAGAGACTCTTTTTTTCTTTTGTAGAAACCCTGGGGGACCATATATCTTTTCTAATTTAGCTACATATCCCATAATCAGGTTCATTGCTTCTTACATCCTTTCCTGGAATGGTCAAGACCATATTATGTGTTCCAAAGACATGTGAAATCATGTCTTCTCACACATAGATTAGAGCTTTTTAATAGTATAATTTCATTTTTCCTGTGCATGATATCATCTAAGGAGAATATTGCATTTCATTTTTCTCCATGAGGCCAAAAGTTGTACTTGACTTAATGTAAAGGACTGTGCATTCTCAGTTTTCCACTGTTATTTCACTCTGAAAGTCAGTTGCCCAACACATTATTTTTGAAGTTATCCTGCAGCTTCTCAAAGTGCTGTCCAGGCCTAATCCTACACCCACTGAAGCTCATTGGGAATACTAATGATCCCAGCTTTGGAACCCTAGTTCTTAAGTGAGATTTCTTCAGGGTGGCAGCAGGGGTGGCTCTAGGCATTTTGCCACCCCAAGCACGGCAGGCAGATTGCCTTCGGTGGCATGCCTGCAGAGGGTCCGCTGGTCCCGCGGCTTTGGTGGACATCCCGCAGCCGTGCTTGTGGGACGTCCGCTGAAGCTGCGGGACCAGCGGACCCTCCGCAGGCAAGCTGCCGAAGGCAGCCTGCCTGCCGCCCTCACGGCGCCAGCAGAGCGCCCCCTTTGGCTTGCCGCCCCAAGCTCCTGCTTGGTGTGCTGGGGCCTGAAGCCGCCGCTGGGTGGCAGTTGCAACACCTCTTAGAACAAGTTCTCTGCTAGTGTAAATGGAACCAGATCCATTCACTTCAGTGGAGTTTCACCCATTTACACCAGCAAAGAACCTGGTACCTCATCTTCAAAACTAAACAGAGAGAAATTTTGTAGCTTATGCATGATGATAAAAGGATAACTAATGGCAGACAGGCAGAAAGGGTTTTAACATAACAGACTAAGTTCATACCAGACTAACTTCCACAATTTTTTCTTACCATTTAGATAATTCTGCAGAGTAGATTGGAGACAGATAACATATAAGAAGATAGTGATGTCTTTGAAAATCAGATGTGATTTTTTTATTTATATTTTATTGATTTATTTTTACAAAAATAAGGGCAGCACAAAAAAAAGACAAATGAACAAAAAGAAAATGAATGGGAAGGGTGGGAAAGAGAGAGATAATGGGGGAAAAGAAAGCAACATCTTGGTTTCCATCCACTAGGGATTAATTAGAGATTTCTAAAAAGTTAGACCAAATCTTTTCAAATTTGTCTGAGGTCCCTCTTCTCCAAACCGTTACCTGATCTTTAGTTTCCAGGTCAGCCAAGTGACTGGAGGCAGTCTGTTCTTCCATCTAAACAATATGAGTTGTTGGGCTACAGGCACTGCTTTAGAGAACCAAGCTTTCTGTGAGTTGGAGAGTTTCCAAGATGATGGGATATACATTCATAGATTCATAGAGTCATAGATTCTAGGGTCAGAAGGGACCAATGTGATCATCTAGTCCAACCCCCTGCACAAAGCAGGCCACAGAACCCTACCCATCCACTTCTATAACAAACCCCTAACCTATGCCTGAGTTATTGAAGTCTTCAAATTGTGGTTTGAAGACGTCAAGCTGCAGAGAATCCACCAGCAAGTGACCCATGCCCCACGCTGCAGGGGAAGGCGAAAAACCTCCAGGGCCTCTGCCAGTCTGCCCTGGAGGAAAATTCCCTCCCAACCCCAAATATGGCGATCAGCTAAACCCTGAGCATGTGGGCAAGACTCACCAGCCAGCACTCAGAAAAGAATTATCTGCAGTAACTCAGATCCCATCCCATCCAACATCCCATCACCAACCACTGGGCATACTTATCTGGCGATAATCAAAGATCAATTGCAAAATTAGGCTCTCCCATCATACCATCCCTTCCATAAACTTATCAAGCTTAATCTTAAAGCCAGATATGTCTTTTGCCCCCACTACTCCCCTTGGAAGGCTGTTCCAGAACTTCACTCCTCTAATGGTTAGAAACCTTCCTCTAATTTCAAGTCTAAACTTCCTAGTGTCCAGTTTATACCCATTCGTTCTTGTATCTACATTGGTACTAAGCTTAAATAATTCCTCTCCCTCCCTAATATTAATCCCTCTGGTATATTTATAATGAGCAAGCATATCCCCCCTCAGCCTTCTTTTGGCTAGACTAAACAAGCCAAGCTCTTTGAGTCTCCTTTCATATGACAGGTTTTCCATTCCTCGGATCATCCTAGTAGCCCGTCTCTGAACCTGTTCCAGTTTGAATTCATCCTTCTTAAACATGGGAGACCAGAACTGCACACAGTATTCCAGGTGGGGTCTCACCAGCACCTTATATAACGGTACTAACACCTCCTTATCTTTGCTGGAAATACCTTGCCTGATGCATCCTAAAAGCGTATTAGCTTTTTTCACGGCCATATCATATTTGGGGCTCATAGTCCAATAGGACCAATACCCCAAGGTCCTTCTCCTCCTCTGTTGCTTCCAACTGATGCATCTCCAATCTATATCTAAAGTTCTTATTATTAATCCCTAAGTGCATGACCTTGCACTTTTCACTATTAAATTTCATCCTATTACTATTACTCTAGTTTACAAGGTCGTCCAGATCTTCCTGTATGATATCCCGGTCCTTCTCCGTGTTAGCAATACCCCCCAGCTTTGTGTCACCCGCGAACTTTATTAGCACATTCCCGCTTTTTGTGCCAAGGTCGGTAATAAAAAGGTTAAATAAGATTGGTCCCAGAACATTCATTATAATTGTCATAAACAGATGGTTAAGTGTTAATGCCTCTTTCACCTGTAAAGGGTTAAAAAGTTCACCTAGCCTAGCTAAAACCTGACCAGAGGAACCAATGGGGGAACAAGATGTTTCAAAAGGAAGGAGGGAAGTTTTTCCTTTGTTTAGAGTTTCAGCCAGAGTGAAAAAGATCAAGGAACCAGCCTCTTATCAGAGTAGTAAGTTTTGGAAAGAAATAAATAGGTTTATGTTTATTTCTTTGTAACCTGTCTTATGCAAGTAACGGTAGAATCAAATTGGGTATTTGGGTATTATTTTTTTTTGTGTAACTAAATTTGTGCCCAGGGGAACATCCTCTGTGTTTTGAATCTGTTGTCTGTGAGAGTAGAGGGTGTGCTAATCTCTCCCAGAGGGTTTTCTTTTACCTTTCTTTTCTTTAATTAAAAGCCTTTTTCTTAATACCCAATTGATTTTTCCTTGTTTTTAGATCCAAGGGGATTGGATCTGAACTCACCAGGAGTTGGTGGGAGAAAGGAGAGGAGATAGTTAATTTCTCCTTGTTTTAAGATCCAAGGGATTGGTTCTGGACTCACCAGAGAATTGGTGAAGGAGTCTCTCAAGGCTACCCAGGGTGGGGAAGGTTTGGGGGGGAAAGGGAGTGATCCAGACACTGAAAATTCTGGATGGTGGCAATGATACCAGATCTAAGCTAGTAATTAAGCTTAGAAGTGTCCATGTAGGACCCCATATCTGTACCCTAAAGTTCAGAGTGGGGAAGGAACCTTGACAATAATACAATATATTATATATTTATTATTGATGTGTAAGTTAAGGGAGTCAGCATAACATTTTTTGCATTGACTAGTCTATTGAATAGATGATTGTTTTATATTATATAATTATTTTGTGTTATGTTATTTAGGGGATTAGTGCTGAAATTAGTGCTTGAAATTTAGGGGATTAGATCTGAAATTGACATCACCAGGTCAAATTTGGGTAGTATGGACACAATTCAACGGTATTGGCCTCCGGGAGCTATTCCAGAGTTCTCCATTGTGACCACTCTGACAGCACTTTCAACTCAGATGCACTAGCCAGGTACACAGCAAAAGCCCAGGGAACTTTTGAATTTCATTTCCTGTTTAGCCAAGGTGGTGAGCTCACCAGCACAGGTGACCATGGAGTCCCTGAATTGCAAAAGAACTCCAGCATCAATCGAACAGGAGATAGTGGATCTGACTGCTGTTTGGGGAGACAAATCCGTGCTATCAGAACTTCATTCCAATAGATGAAATGCCAAAATATTTGAAAAAATCTCCAAGGGCATGAGGGACAGAGGCTACAACAGGGACCCGCAGCAGTGCTGCGTGAAAATTAAGGAGCTCAGGCAAGCCTACAAAAAAACAGAGGCAAACAGCCATTCCTGGTCAGAGTCCCAGGCATGCCGCTTTTATGATGAGCTGTATGCAATTCTATGGGGGGCCCTGACCACTACCCCACTGCTGTCCTTGGACACCTGCAAAGGGGGAGTCTGATGAAATAGAGATGAGGATTTTGGGGATGGGGAAGATGAGGAGGTGGAGAAGGATGAGCATAGCGCACATAACGCAAGCGAAGGAACCATTCTCCCCAACAGCCAGCAACTGTTTATCACCCTGGAGCCAATACCCTCCCAACCCTCCCAAGGCACGTTCACAGACCATGAAGCCAGAGATGGCACCTCTGATGAGCATAACTTTGTAAATATAATGCATGATTTAAAAGCAAACATGTTTAATGATTAATTTTACCTGACGACTTGGGATGCATTCACGGCCAGTACAGCCCCTCCTTTTAAATGGCCAACCCAACAGTACAGGAAAGGAGGGCTCTGCTGTTTGAAACCATTCCCACATGTTATGAATGTTGAAGAAGCTGAAAGACTGTGGCTTACCATGGCTGCCTGCAAGCTGAATTCTGGTGCCCAGCCCTGCATATGTGATCTCTCACGCCAAACCAACAGGCCCTCAATATAAGAGGCAAATTCCGACCTTGCACCGAAAGCACATGTGCTGTGTAATGTTAACAGCTTGGTTCACTGTGAAAAAGTCTACCTATTGTTCTCTAAAATGTGTCTTTTTAAATGTTACTCTCACTTTTTTTCCTCCCACAGCTGCAAATATTTCAACACTCGCTGTATCATCACCATCCCAGAAGCTAGCGAAGATTAGAAGGTGAAAAAAACTCACACACAATGAAATGTTCTCTGAGCTCATGCAGTCCTCCCACACTGAAAGAGCTCAGCAGAATGCGTGGAGGAAGACAATGTCAGAGTCCAGGAAAGTAGAAAATGAATGCAAGGACAGGAGGGACGAGCGAGATGAGAGGTGGCGGGAGCGAGATGAGAAGTGGCAGAATGCAATGCTGAGGTTACTGGGAGATCAAACTGATATGCTTTGGCGTCTGGTGGAGCTGCAGGAAAGACAGCAGGAGCACAGACAGCCGCTGTTGACCCTGTGTAACTGCCTGCCCTCCTCCCCAAGTTCCAAAGCCTCCTCACCCAGACACCCAGGAACGTGCAGAGGGAGAGCTCTGGGCACCCAACTATTCCACCTCAGAGGACTGCCCAAGCAGCAGAAGGCTGGCATTCAATAAGTTTTGAAGTGCAGTGTGGCCTTGTCCTTCCCTCCTCTCCTCCTTTACCACCTCACCCAGTGCTTCCCTCCTCCTTCACTCCTCCTGTGCTACATTGGAAGTTATCCTCCTATTTGTGTGATGAATTAATAAAGAATGCATGATTTTGAAACAATAATGACTTTATTACCTCTGCAAGTGGTGATCGAAGGGAGGAGGGCAGTTGGTTTACAGGAGAAACAAACAGAACTGTCACACCATATCCTGACCAGTCATGAAACTGGTTTTCAAAGCTTCTCTGATGCGCAGTGCATCTGCTATGCTCTTCTAATTGCACTGGTGTCTGGCTGCACATAATCAGTGGCCAGGCGATTTGCTTCAACCTCCCACCCCATCATAAACGTCTCCCCCTTACTCTCACAGATATTGTGGAGCACATAGCAAGGGTCAATTACAATTGGAATATTGGTTTTGCTGAGGTCTAACCAAGTCAGTAAACTGTGCCAGCATGCTTTTAAATGTCCAAATGCACATTCTACCACCATTGCACACTTGCTCAGCCTATAGTTGAACAGCTCCTTACTGCTGTCCAGGGTGCCTGTGTACGGCTTCATGAGCCATGGCATTAAGGGGTAGACTGGGGCCCCAAGGATAACTGTAGGCATTTCAACATCCCCAACAAGTATTTTCTGATCTGGGAATTAAGTCCCTTCCTGCAGATGTTCAAGCAGACCAGAGTTCCTGAAGATGCAAGTGTCATGTACCTTTCCCAGCCATCCCACGTTGATGTCTGTGAAACATCCCTTGTGATCCACTAGTGCTTGTAGCACCATTGAAAAGTACCCCTTGCGGTTTATATGCTGACTGCCCTGGTGCTCTGGTGCCAAGATAGGAAAATGGGTTTCATCTATTGCCCCACCACAGTTAGGGAATCTCATTGCAACAAAGTCATCCACTATGACTTTCCCAGAGTCACTACCCTTGATAGCAGCAGATCAGTGATTGCATTGGCTACTTGGATCACAGCAGCCCCCACAGTGGATTTACCCACTCCAAATTGATGCCCGACTGACCAGTAGCTGTCTGGCGTTGCAAGCTTCCACAGGGCTATCACCACTCATTTTTCAACTTTGAGGGCTGCTCTCATCTTGGTATTCTTGCACTTCACGGCAGGGGAAAGCAAGTTACAAAGTTCCATGAAAGCACCCTTATGCATGCAAAAGTTTCGCAGCCACTGGGATTCATCCCAGACCTGCAACACTATGCGGTCCCACCAGTCTGTGCTTGTTTCCTGGGCCCAGAATCGGAGTTCCACGGCATGAACCTGCCCCATTACCACCAGGATGTCCAAATTGCCAGGGTCCATGCTTTGAGAGAAGTCTGTGTCCATGTCCTCATCACTATCATGATTGTGCTGTCGTTGTCTCCTCACCTGCTTTTGCAGGTTCTGGTTCTGCACATACTGCAGGATAAAACACGACTTTTTACAATGCTCACAACAGCAGTGGTGATCTGAGCGGGCTCCATGCTTGCTGTGGTATGGCGTCTGCAGGAGAGCAGGAGAGCGGAGTTGCAGCAGAAACAGTGGAGGATGACAGATGCCATGAGAATAGATATTTATACTGAATGACAAGAGGACCTTCGAGGTGGATTCATGGCACCAGAAGAGCGGGAGAGCAGAGTTGCAGCAGAAGCAGTGGAGGACAATGGTTAGCACCACGTACATTTCCCAGTCAGAACACACATTCCCGGGAGCCCATGACAGACAACATGGAGAAATTCATTACTGAGACACGAGCAGGAAAGCAGAGTTGCAGAGGAAGCAGTGGTTGGATGATGACAGTTAGCAGTCCTATTGCACAGTCTGCTGAAAGCAGTATGGCATCTGCACGGAAAAAAGGCAGGGAATGATTGTCTGCTGTTGCTTTCACAGAGAGAGGGGTGACTTACAACATGTACCCAAAACCACCCGCGACAATGTTTTTGCCCCATAAGTCACTGGGAGCTCAACCCAGAATTCCAATGGGCAGTGGAGACTGTAGGAACTGTGGGATAGCTACCCACAATTCAACACTCCAAAAGTCTATGCTAGCCACGGTACTGTGGATGTACTCTGCCAACTTTTAATGTGCTTAGTGGGGACACACAAAATCGACTGTATAAAATCACTTCCTAAAAAATCAACTTCTGTAAATTCGACCTAATTTCATAGTGTAAACATACCGTTAGGAACCAAAAGATGCAATTCTGGAAGAAAGGCATTGAAATAATGCAGGAATATACCAATATCTATCTACTTATATATGTATGGCTCACCTCACTGTGGTATTTGTGCACTTAACACGCATTTATGAATTCTGCCTCTCAATACCCTATAAATAAGGAAGTGTTATTGTCCCGCTTTTGGAGACTGAGAACAGAAACTCAGAGACAGAAAGTGATTTGCCTAACAGCATGCCAGTGACTGAGCTGGGGATTTAACTTATTTCCTCTAACTTCCAAAGCAGTGCCTTTATCATCCTCCATAAAGATGGAGGGAATTTTAACACAATGATTTCAATGCAGAGATAGAAAAAATATTGAATTTTAAAAGGAATGATTGAGTTTCTTAATCTGAAGTGCAGACTAGATTTTCTTGAGAGGGACATGTAAGATAAAATGTCATCTTTCTCAGTGATGATTACCAGTGCTATTCTTGAGTCTCTGTGCATTCTCTGATGGATATATTTGGCTCCTTCTTTTAATTTATTTTAAACAGAAACATGATTTGATCTACTTGACGTTTGTTTTGTTGTTTGGTTGGTTTTGTGTGTGAATAAACGTTAGTGATCATGATAATAAAAGACTGATAGTATAAGCGACAGTCAGCTGTTGTGTAAATTCCCTACCTGTCAATTCATCCCAGCTCTAACTTAAATTACATTTTACTAAGATTTAATTTGAATAGGAATAAATGAGATTTTATTTAAATGAAAAACAAGTGATATGGTTGTCACTGCACTGGGGATATTAGAAGTGCTGTGTGAGAAGCAACCTAAGCAGATCATCAAAAGGGGAAAAACATGTTCCCTAACCAAAGCCTTCTCCCTCCTTCACCCCTGTTATGTTTTTGCTATTTTTTTTCATGACAAAGGTGAAGCTGTTGTTCATTAGACACTGGTGCTGACGTAGGATTGCATAATTAAGTACAAATTCTCAGGTCACATTTTTGATTTTGACTGTCAAGGAATGGAACCCAAATGTTAGTTCTCAAAAGATTGCAGTATGATAGAAAAATGTCTTCAACAACATGTAAGGGAATGCGGAACTTTGTGGGTGTGACATTATCTCTTATCATCTTAGCTCTGTATCTCCACTTTCTTTCTGCATATGCAACCAGTAAGCAGGCGTCACTCTCACAAGTTTTATTTATCTCAGTCAGATGACAGGCTGATGGTTTCTTCAGAGGTGTCAGAAAGTTCCATATCTCTTGACAACAGACCATAGCCATTTTCGGTCTGTAATTGAGTTTTTAATTGCCAATTAGGTTGCAGAGGGAAAAAAGATTCAGAAAATAAATGTAAATTAGGTGTCAAATTCTCCCTTCACTGATGCCCAGGCAAACTCATTGACTTCCACATGAGATAGCAAATGTAGCCAAAGGGAAAAACTGGATAGATGTAGCCAATGGGAAAATGTGGCCCTTAATATTTAAACATACCACTTCTCCTTAAGGTGAGGGTCTATGAACTTGTACATTAAACTTCATTATAAAATAATGCCTATTACCTCTCAAATGGCCAGTGGGGGTACACTGATGAAACTGAGAGTAGAATGTGGTTTTTAAAGCACAGGAGAAATCTCACTTCCTTCTAACTGAAAATCTGCTTTTTTCCAACACTAAAAAGCAGCATTGAGTGTCTATTCCAAAATTGAGTTTCTCCCTTTCTGGCCACTAAGACTTATTTGTAACTGCTTATATACTCTCGAAACTGTCTCCTTTTAACCACATCCTGGTTGATAACCTTATGGATATCTCCACATCACTGCCATCAAACATTTATATCTAAATAGATATCACCCAATCATCTTTGCCATCAATGCTTTTAGGGCCTGGGGAGGGCTGAGTAGTGAGGAATTATTTTAAAAAAATTGAACATTCAAGTATCCACACTATACTTCCAGCTTGGTGGGAGACAGGTCAGATACAACTAATGATATCATAGTCTCAGTTAAGCAAATCTGAATTGCAAATCTAATTTAAGACAGTTAAAAACATAGGTACCAGTAAATCAGTGATGACCTTGTTTAAATGTCTCATTGAGTTGTTTGGTTTTTAAAAAGGCTTTTATACTGATTGGGCCAGATTATGTAGCATTCACTAAGGCTGCTTTGCACTGTTCCAGTAGCTGGCTGTATGTTATTTCACCCCACAGCTTCTGACATACTGAAAGTGATGCCATTGGAAAGGATGGTTGGCCAGCAGCCACTGTCTCTAGTCAATTCCTGGCTACTGGAATGGCCCATGGTGCAATCATCTTTACTTGCTACTACATAACGTGACCCAGTGGCTAGCAAAAATCAAGTATTTGTAACTTTAGAAAATGCTAACGTTAAATTGCACAGGTCTAATATGGCTCTTCAATAATGTATCTTACATTAGTGTTGGTTGCATTGTTTATTCATCATGCTAAAAGCACATACTCAGGGTTAAACCTTCTGTCTGGCTCTTCACTTTATTCAGAATGACTAATGCATGGGACACAATGAAATATTCTTTTTGTTTATGACTATCAGAAAACTATAAGGGGGTCTGTCTGATAATGTATTACCCTTTCCATTTTTCCTTGTGAGCGTATACATGTATGAAAATAGAGGAAATGTTTATATGAGCATGCTCTGCAACCATCTGCCTAGCCCTGTGTTGCTCACTATTTTCTGCCTCAGTCACTCTTCTCTGCTTTTCTGCAACTTCACAGTAATGTTGTGAGTTTATCTATTTATCTTTGATGAATAATTAGCATTTGCATAACTGCTGGTAATTTGATGTTTCACCCATACTGACTTCAAATTGATGGGAAATGGTTTTCATGAACTTCAACAAAAAGTCCTTTGTGAAAAAAAGTGTTCTGCATTACTCATTTTTTCTGCATGTATAACACAATAATTGCTCAGAACTGCGTCAAAATTTGCCTGTAAATCAGGCCTGAAGTCCTTTCTTTAATGTTAAAAAGAAAATGCCCTTATTCTGCACTGGAAATATTTACTTTTCTTAACCATTAAATTAAATTGAACTTAAAGTTGAGCTAGGACAGGATCCATTTGCCTTCAGTACCTTTAAATGTTACCTTTCTAAATCAAGTAGCCATATTTTGTCACTCCAGGAAGAGCTGACCCAGATAGTGATAATTCTGTCCTAATATTAGCCATTCATTTTTTCCCTAATACTACAATATATATTTATGGAGAATGACTTTCAAAGGGTGGTAAGTATAGAAATGGCTTTAAAAGTGAGGTACCCTTTGCCTCTCATGAAGACTAAGAAAAGAGTTCAGGTGCAAATTCCTGTATGCAACTTGTCTTATATAGAATCTATTCTATGTTTAAATCAATTACCCCTTACACACAGACATTATTTTCATTATTTATTTATTTATTTATTATCATCATCATTTTTGTTACAGAACTGTGATCGGAACCTCATTATAGTAGGCACTGTACAATACTTAGTAACAGTAGGATACAATCCCTGCCCTGAAGAGTTTATAATTTAAAATAGACTAAGTTTGGAAGAGGAAAAGTCACGCAGCAAAGTGACTTGCTAAAGGTCATATAGCAAGTCAGTGGCACAACCACAAATAGAACCAAGATCACTGAACTCCTAGTCAATAACCCTGTCAGCCGGTCTACACTGCCTCCTACAGACAACATTGCCTCCTATTTTCCAGCTATGCCACATATATGTGACACTGGTGACAGATCTTCAGCTTCAAAACCACATGACTCTGCCACTTGAGTTAAAGAGGGAATTTCCATCAGCTGTTAGTAATAGAGATAGTCAAAAAGTAGAAACAAAATGTGCAACATTAGTCATTTTCTTTCTGTACGATTCTAAAAGGAATTTTTATATATGTGTGTATAGATATAGATATAGATAGATTAAAAAAAATTCAGTTTTGCAATACACCTCTACCCCTCTATAATATGGTAGTGAAGAGCCAAAAATCCCTACCACATATTCTCACCAGTAACTGCACACCGCACCATAGTAACTCTAGCTCAGGAACCAATCCATGCAACAAACCTCCATGCCAACTCTGCCCACATATCTATACCAGCGACACCATCACAGGACCTAACCAGATCAGCCACATCATCACCGGTTCATTCACCTGAACGTCCACCAATGTAATATACGCCATCATATGCCAGCAATGCCCTTCTGCTATGTACATCGGCCAAACTGGACAGTCTCTATGGAAAAGGATAAATGGACACAAATCTGATATTAGGAATGGCAATATACAAAAACCTGCAAGAGAACACTTCAACCTCCCTGGCCACACAATAGCAGATCTTAAGGTGGCCATCCTGCAGCAAAAAAACCTCAGGACCAGACTTCAAAGAGAAACTGCTGAGCTTCAGTTCATCTGCAAATTTGACACCATCAGCTCAGGATTAAACAAAGACTGTGAATGGCTTGCCAACTACAAAACCAGTTTCTCCTCCATTGCTTTTCACACCTCAGCTGCTAGAAGAGGGCCTCATTCTCCCTGATTGAAATAACCTCGTTATATCTAGCCTGCTTCTTGCTTGCATATATATACCTGCCCCTGGAAATTTCCACAACATGCGTCCGACGAAGTGACTATTCACCCACTAAAGCTCATGCTCCAAAATGTCTGTTAGTCTATAAGGTGCCACAGGATTCTTTGCTACACCAGGAGAGTTTCCTTTTCCACCACCTGTTAGGGTATGTCTACACTAGAGCCTGGGTCAGCTGACTCAGGTTAACAGGATTGAGGCTGTGAATCTATAAAATTGCAGTGTAGGCATTTAGTCTCAGGCTCGAGCCCAGGTTCTCAGATCCCACAAGGGGACAGGGTCTCAGAGCTCAGGCTCCAGCCTGAGCCCAAACATCTGCGCTACAATTCTATAGCCCTACAGCTGGAGCCTCACGAGCCCGAGTCAGTTGTGCCACGGCCTTTTATTGCAATGTATACAAACCTTTTAAGGCCAGAGTAAGAATCTTATTCATGGCAGATTTCATAAAAAGCTAATATAAGAAGAGCATGAACACGATGAACTGAAATTCAATTTCTAGTTCACCCAAAGTGTTTGTGAATGTTTTTTACTCATTATTCATCAGCTCCACTTTTGGACAATTGCTTAAAACAGTGTAATAATCTCAGTGTGAACTTTTGACTCAGCCATTAGACTGAATACCAAAAGGCAGAAACAGCTAAAAAATCCAAGCAGTAGTGAAAGAGCCTTGTAAAAGGAAGTCATTGCCTAGGATGCAGGAGTAAGTGAAAAAAACCCACTATAGTTAGTCTGATTGGCATAGCTAGGGCTCTAAAAATTCATGGCCATGAAAAACGTGTCATGGACCATGAAATTTGATTTTCCCCCATGTACCTGGTCTTTTGTGTGCTTTTACCCTATACTGTACAGATTTCACAGGGGAGACCCATCATTTTTCAAATTGGGGGTCCTGACCCAAAAAGGAGTTGTGGCTGGGGTAGCAGTGTCACAAAGTTATTTTAGGGAGTGTCACAATATTGCCACTCTCTTTTCTGTGCTGTTGACCACGCACCAAGCTCTGAAGGCAGTGCCCAGAAGTAAGGGTGGCAATACCATACCATGCCACCTTTACTTCTGTGTTGCTGCCTTCAGAGCTGGGTGGCTGGAGAGTGGTGGCTGCTGACTGACAGGGCTGCCTGGGGGATGGGGGGGCAAGTGGGGCAATTTGCCCCAGGCCCCAGGCCCTGCAGGGGCCCTCACAAGAATATAGTATTCTATAGTATTGCAACTTTTTTTTACAGAAAGGACCCCGAAATTGCTTTGCCCCAGGCCCCTTGAATCCTCTGGGCAGCCCTGCTGACTGAGGGCCCAACTCTGCAGACAGCAGTGCAGAAAGAAAGGTGGCAATTCCATACCAGGCCATCCTTACTTCTGTGCTGCTGCTGATAGTGGTGCTGCCTTTAGAGCTGGGCTCCGAGCCTGCAGCCACTGCCACCAGCGCAGTGCAGAAGTAAGGCTAGCAATACTGCAACCCCCCCTACAATAACTTTCCGAACCCCCACAACTCCTTTTTTGTTCAGGACCCCTACAATTACAACACTGTGAAATTTCAGATTTAAATAGCTGAAATAATTAGATTTGCCATTTTTAAAATCCCATGACTATGAAATTGACCAAAATGGACCATGAATTTGGTAGGGCCCTAGGCATAGAGTAACCGATCCCACTACAGGTTGTTGCAATTAAGGTTGGCCAGTTCTAAGGTACACCAGCTCCCTCTAGCTATCTGGTAATGTACTGTACCATGAGCTCAGAGGCAAGTGTTTTAGGTTCTCTAAGTACCTAGCTCTTCAGACTCTAGCCCTCCATGAGTTCCTATAAAAACTTAAAAACTGAGTAACAAATGATTACTTGGGCCTGGTCTACACTACGACTTTAGGTCGAATTTAGCTGGGTTACCTCAATTTAAGCTTGGACCCATCCACATGACAAAGCCCTTTTTTTTTACTTAAAGGGCTCTTTAAATTGATTTTTTTAACTCCACCTCCGATGAGGGGATTAGCGCTGAAATCGGCCTTGCTGGGTTGAATCTGGGATAGTGTGGACACAATTCAATGATATTGGCCTTCGGGAGCTATCTCAGAGTGCTCCATTGTGACCACTCTGGATAGCGCTCTCAATTCAGATGCACTGGCCAGGTAGACAGGAAAAGGCCCATGAACTTTTAAATTTCATTTCCTGTTTGGCCAGCATGTTTGCAGAGCTCATGCAGAGCTCATCAGCATGATGTTCATGTTGCCGGGCCACATTGTCCAGCCCATACTTTGTGAGAAGTCTATGACTATGTCCCTCTTGTCACCGCGCTGCTGTCGCCTCCTCGCCTGGTTTTGCGTGAGACAATTGTCTGCCGTTGCTCTGATGGAGGGAGGGGCAACTGACTACATGGCTTACAGGGAATTAAAATCAACAAAAGGGGTGGCTTTGCATCAAAGAGAAACACAAACAACTGTCACACACAATGGCCCCCTCAAGGATTGAACTCAGAACCCTGGATTTAGCAGGCAGTTGATTTCACAGAGCACAGTAATAGCACCTGGTAGACTATGAGGATACTAAGATATGTATGCCTGTGACAATGGATGCAGCTCAGTGAATAGCAGGACTTCACATTCCCCCATCTGCTGGACAAAGATACTCCCTCTGAGATATATTTTCATATCCTGATACAAACGTTAGTACTGCCTCTGACATAGTTAGTTACTGCCCCCTGATGTGGCTAGTTATCACCTTGTACATGTTGATTCAATCAGAATGTTTCTATTATGTACTATTATCCTGACTTTATCTTTTAAGAGGAGCTAGTGTGTTCCTGTTATTCTTGGGGAATGTTTTTGTATCATCCTTGATATCAGGATGTTCTGTACCATTTGATATCGGGATGTGTTTGCTTCCATATTCTGTGACTAGCACTTCTTAGGAATGTGTATGTCTGCAATATCAGCCTTGTTCTTGCAAGATTCTGTGAAGAGGTCCTGCCTCATACCAGGCCTCTGATACAAATGCTCATGTTTCAGGCTCTCTTCCTACTACACCAGCATTCATTACACTCAGAGTTAGTGTTTCAGTGATGTGATATTTTAAGTTAACAGAGAATTATTAGATTATGAGGTAGTGACTATACTCCTATCAGTAGTATGGTATGTAGTAAAGTTGTATGCATGGTATGAAACTAAATTACTTCTGTCAAACATTTCTGTTGTTTTGATGCCATGATCCATTGTATTTTACTGGATTATCTAAGTATCTGTGTTGGATTTTCTGGAAGTTTCTGAGTTGCTTTCCTTTTGTCTATTTGTTACTTTAAGCAACTGTAGAATTATCCAATTGCAATTGCACATAATTTTCCTTAGGGTATACATTTTTCTCTGTCCATATAATCTAATCAATGTATCTGGTATGATTACCCACTGTTGACATTTGCAATGGTGACATGGATAACTCGCTATTCGGGTTTAGACTGATATCACCATGTCCTTTCACACAAATAACCAAAGAACTATGAGATGCAGATGGTAATGAACTATCAGCTGCATCTAGATTCAAATGGGTGACCTCAAAGCAAGAGATTCTATAATTCAATGCTAATTTCCTGAGCTATTCAATACCCTTAATTGGGTGTACTCAGTATTTGCTACCACTGGCCAGAGGCCTCACCACATTGGTACACCCTGCCCTATGAAGGTGCCCTGTTGGAACAGAAGAGCAGTGAGTTCAGACCTCCAAGGTGCCTAGAGAAGCCTCCCAGGACAAGCTGCATGCAGAACCAGCAAAAGTTGTTGCTCTAGCACCTAGAAGGGACAGTTAGCCAGAAAAAATGGGCTGGCTAGTTTTACTAGGGTCCACTTCTGGGTGAAGCCAGGACAGGGAAGGAAGGTTCTCCCTGCCCTACCCCAGGGAACCTGGCCCAGTCAGAGACTCGACCTTAACAACACTGGCCTTAGGTGTCTGTAAAGGGATAGTCTCTATATTTTGGCTTTTAAAGTCCAGGTGGCTATATTGAGGTAAGATTGTGATTGTCTTCTATTTACCCTGGAAGAGGACTCGATTGACAGCTGTCGGAGCTGGAAGGCTAGTCCATGGAAGCAGCAGATCACTGCAGAACCAGGACACAAGGGGATATGGGGGCAAGTGAGGCAGAGTCCCTGCAATGCCATGTCCTGACCCAAGGGAGTACTCTGTGATGAGTGTATTCTATAACACCTTGCCTTGATTCTTTGTTTCTGCTTGGAGCCATTATTAGGTAGCATGAGTTGAGATTGCCTTATTATATGCAGTAGATGGCATTCAGATTTTATTTTTAACACGGAAATAGGGCAATCGTTTGGTTCTCTGTCTAGTTGCTTAATTAAAATTCATCTTGGATTAGTAGGAATAGACTTTAATCCAACAAAAACTGAATTGCTCTTGTTCAATACAATGCACCTTGTGGAGAAAGCTGTGCTGGTCCTGCCATGTGTTTAGGAGGGCTAGATCTGGTTTCAAATTTTGAAAACAACCTTGATGTTAGACTTCTGACTTGATAGCCTGAAAAAATGTCACTTTACATTAGTCTAATAGTTCAAGCATATAGCCAGGTGTTTACTTTTTACAGTAGATGTTAATATTTCATCCATGATTTTACAGAGCTGATTACTCCAATGCCCATGTTTGCATTCTACATGTAGTTAGCCACCATTTTTATGACAGCTTTTAAAGGTAACACAGCTATATTTTTCACATGGCCAAATGTTTCTGATTATAATAAATATTACAGTGGTGGGAGCTATAATAGCCAGATGATAAAATACAGCCTTGATGTGTTACTGTTCCGTTTGTCTTATAAGAACCTCTTTTTTACAGGAATGCAGTGTTATCCAGTGGGATATATTTTGCATGGCAGAACATGTCCTGAACAATAGGTGGATCTTTAAAGCATCAGGGCTGTACTAGTTATCCCCATGGAAGTACTAGTTGATATTACCACTCTTCTAGCAGTATAGTATGGACAAAGACATTCATGACCAAAACTGAATTTATCTGAGCTTCTTATAGTAAGTTGTATATCAGCGTCAAGATTTGGATGAGGCTCTCTTTTAGGGCCAGTAAAAGTCTTATTGACTTCTCTGCTACTGGATACAGACCTTAAGCAAGTGCACAACTTTGCATGTATACAGTTATTTATTTATACCGGCTGGGCAGTTGGGTGCTCATCTGTACTCTGCAGGCACAAATATGAGCCATGCAAAAAAAGAAAGTTACCGGTTTTTGCTTTCAAAATCATATGCATGTGTAAGAGTGGGTGTGCAAAAGCAGCATCTTTCTGACCCTCTAGACCAATGGTTCTCAACCTATTTATCATTGTGGGCCACATATGTAGCTCTCTATTGTTATGTGGCTCACATCAACACAAAATATATACTATCTGCATGTCCCTGAGGATGTCACATGGGCCGCAGCTGTATGCTGATTGGGCTGCAAGTGGCCCAGGGTTTGAGAACCACTTCTCTGTATCAATATATAATTCTCAGTAAACGTAATATATGACATCACTTAATCACTAACTCTGAGGGTACGTCTACACTACGGGATAATTCTGATTTTACATAAACTGGTTTTATAAAACAGATTGTATAAAGTCGAGTGCACGTGGCCACATTAAGCACATTAATTCGGCAGTGTGCGTCCATGGTCAGAGGCTAGTGTCGATTTCAGGAGCATTGCACTGTGGGTAGCTATTCCGTAGCTATCCCATAGTTCCCGCAGTCTCCCCCACCCCTTAGAATTCTGGGCTGAGCGCCCAGTGGCTGATGGGGCAAAAATCATTGTCGCGGGTGGTTCTGGGTAAATGTCATCAGTCATTCCTTCCTCCGGGAAAGCAACAGCAGACAATCATTTCACCCCCTTTTTCCCTAGATTGTCCTGGCAGACGCCATAGCATGGCAACCATGGAGCCCATTCAGCTTTTTTTTTTTACAGTCACTGTATGTGTACTGGATGCCGTGGACAGAGGCGATACTCCAGCGCTACACAGCAGCATTCATTTGCTTTTGCATGATAGCAGAGATGGTTACTAGTTGTTCTGTACCATCTGCTGCCAGGGTAATTTGGCAATAAGATGACAGTTATCTGTGCTTCGGTGCTGTCTACTGCTATCATGGGTGCCCCTGGCTGAGGTCGGCCGCGGGCGCAAAAGCAAAACTGGGAAGGACTCCCCAAGTCAATACCTCCTTTATGGTTTCTAAAAATAGAGTCAGTCCTGCCTAGAATTTGGGGCAAGTGTACTAGAGAAGCAGTGTATTAGAGAGTACAGCTGCTCCGTGTCAGATCCTGCAGAAATGATGAGCTACATGCCATTTACGGGGGGTGCCCCTCCAACAACCCCACCCGTTGCTTCCTTCCTCCCCCAACCTTCCTGGGCTACCGTGGCAGTGTCCCCCCCATTTGTGTCATGAAGTTATAAAGAATGCAGGAATAAGAAACAGTGACTTGTTAGTGAGATAAAATGAGGGGGAGGCAGCCTCCCGGTGCTATGACAGTCCAGGCAGGACATTAAGCAGTGTGGAGGAGAGGAGCCCAGCATCCCACTGCTATGATAGTCCAGGCAGTACAGAATCTTTTCTTTACACAGGAAAGGGAGGGGGCTGATGGAGCTCAGCCCCCAGTTGCTATGATAAGGACGGTTACCAGCTGTTCTGTCTCATCTACTGGGAATGACCAGGAATCATTCCTATTTTTACCCAGGTGCCCCCAGTCGACCTCACCTGAGGCAAGCCAGGAGCACTCACAGGCTGATGGTGACGAGGAATATCAGTCATATTGTACCATCTGCCACCAGAGAGGGGAGAGGAGCAGATACTGCTCTTCACTGCTGCAGCATCGTGTCTACCAGCAGCATTCAGTAGACATAGGGTGACATTGAAAAAAGTCAAGAAACTATTTCTTTCCCTTTTCTTTCACATGGGGCGGGGGAGGGAGTAAATTGACGAGCTATTCCCTGAACCACGCCGGACAATGTGTTTGATCCTACAGGCATTGGGAGCTCAGCCAAAAATGCAAATACTTTTCGGAGACTGCTGTGGACTGTGGGATAGCTGGAGTCCTCAGTACCCCCTCCCTCCCTCCATGAGCATCCGTTTGAGTCTCTGGCTTCCCATTACGCTTGTCACGCAGCACTGTGTAGCCTGTAGATATTTTTTTTCAAACGCTTTGGCATTTCGTCTTCTGTAATGGAGCTCTGATAGAACAGATTTGTTTCCCCACACAGCGATCAGATTCAGTATCTCCCGTACGGTCCATGCTGGAGCTCTTTTTGGATTTGGGACTGCATTGCCACCTGTGCTGATCAGAGCTCCATGCTGGGCAAACAGGAAATGAAAATCAAAATTTCATGGGGCTTTTCCTGTTTACCTGGCCACTGCATCCAAGCTGAGATTGCTGTCCAGAGTGTTCACAGTGGTGCACTGTGGGATACCGCCTGGAGGCCAATACCATCGATTTGCCGCCACACTAACCCTAATACGATATGGTAATACTGATTTTAGCGCTACTCCTCTTGTTGGGGAGGAGTACAGAAACTGATATAAAGAGCCCTTTATATTGATAGAAAGGGCCTCGTAGTGTGGACGGGTGCAGCGTTAAATCGGTTTAACGCTGCTAAAATCGGTTTAAACGCGTAGTGTAGACCAGGCCTGAATGTAATGAATGCTGGCATGGTATAATCTGTATTGTGGGGTAAACTAGGTAGTCCCAAGGCTACAGTCATTCTGTGCTGTGGCATTTATGCCACACCAAAAAAAGACAATTCAAATCACACAAAAATAGATAATATTTTCACCTCTTAAAATCCATCCAAAATATTTTACCATAAACAAGTCCATCTGCTAAGGAAAAGTCCTCCGAGAAATATCTTTCTAGGCAAACCTCTGGAAAGGGAAATTAATTGTAGAGAATGTTTGTGTATAATGTATCTGACCCCCCTGACTCCTCCCTCTTAGAAAAGCTTTTGGGGAAAACCTCTCCAAAAAAAACCCCTGCAAGGAAAATATTTCAGAGGAGGGAGGGGAGAGGCTTTCTCAAGGATTCCTCCCATAAGTCAATCCCTGATAGTTTTGGAGTGAGACTTGTATAACTGCAGGCAAAATAAGGCAAAATAAAACAAGCTCCAGATGAACTAAAGACTTGCTTACACGATGCGGTAATGCACACCAGTGGGAGATGGATTCTAAAGTGCATCAACATAATTCATGCTAACTGGCCTGTGTAGATCCTGCTGACATGTGTTCAGTTCCCTCGTGTATGTTAATGTAGTACTGTTAACACACGTTAAGGAACTTGTAACACATGTCACCAGGGTCTACGCAGGCCAGTTACTGCACATCAGAGTGGTGCGCTTTAGAATTCACACCCCACTGATGAGTATTATCGCTCAGTGTAGGCAAGCCCAAGTCTTCTTGTTAGTCCATCACAGTTAGGCAGAACAGAATAAAATCCTTTATAAATCTAGATCTAGCTGCTCTTTCCCTTCCTCTGGTTCATAGGGGACTATTTAGCCTAGAATCCCAGCTACCTCATGTGAGGGTTACAATTATGAAAACTCATGCATTTCTTTCAGATTGTAAATAAGCTTGTTGTTTAAAATTTTTTGTCACCTTCTCTAAAATAGGAGTTGGTATTGGAAAGGCTAACAAAACATTACTATAATGATTGCTGCTGCTATATTACGCAAAAGCTTTCCTATAAATGGAAATCCCAAAATAAACTGTTTTCTTCTCATATTAAAATTTCCTTTCATTGGGGTAGTTTACATAAAGAAGTGGCTACCTGGGGATATGCTTTGTAATTAGAAGCTATATAATTTTTGTGTTTTTGCTGCTTCTTGAAATATCAGATGAACTGAAATCAGATGAAAGAAGTTTACTTTCCCCCAATAACTAAGAGGCAGAAAACCCCATCCAAATTTGTCATTTAAGTCCCTACTGTGCTGTTGCCTTTAACCGTCAAGGCAGCACATTTTGTAAATTAAACCAATAAACCAGCAAACATAAAAGAAACAAATCTCATAATTGTGGATTTCAATTAAAGAAAGGAGGATCAAAGCAAACATTCTGCTTGAAATTGCACAGCTGCTATCGACACAAAATGAGAAGAAACTTCTCCAGCTAGACGTAATTTTGCAAAGGGAGAGAAAAGCCCAAAGCCTGCAGTAGGACAGATTGTCCATGCTCCTCACGTTCCAATCAGTAATACAGAAATATTGAGTAATAAATTCCCTGCCTTTCCTGATCTGTAAAAACTCCCACCATCTGTGAAAGACAATTTATAACAGCCTTAGTGTTAAGATTTAGTAAACAGATAATCACAAGCATTGTGCCAAGTAGTGGCTACATTTTGAGAAAAGGCATAAAGCAAAATAATTAGTAACACCAAGACCCCTATACTGCAAAATTATCAAGCAACCAAAATAACTAGTTTTGATTGCAGAGGGTTTTATTTTTCTTCTCCCTTCAGCCAGAGAGAAATGCTGGAGATTGCACACAATTCAGATACATCCGTGGGCTGTGTAGGTAGGACTCATCCTAATGTGCTGAATTATTATTGATGGCTGAGGCAGTTCTGCTCTGCTGGTGAACCAATAATGTCAAGGCAGTACCTGCAAGATTAATTATAGGAGAGAATGGGCTATGGTTTCCAGGGACTGAGGCATTAATAGAGACTGAGCATTAGTTTCAAGGGATTCAACAGACAACTGAACAAATGCCTCAGACAATGTTATACATGCTAAATCCTGGCACTTACCTCTTAACAGCATTGAAAAGTTTAGAACAATTGTGTTTAACTGGGAGGTACAAAGCATTATAAAATAAAAAATAGACAAGTCACTACACAAGTTACAAAATCAACCTAGGCTAGATAAATACGTGCAAGCATATTGCTGTGTGTAATATATAGAGGAGAAAGGTGACACAGTAACTATTCCCTCTAGAAAAAGAAGTCTTATTTCTTGGTAACTAATTGTGCCTGTATTTAAAAAAAAATCTAATACAATTTTAGACATGATGTTATAGGTTGGATAGGAAATGAGGAAAGATTTTTTGGCAGTTTTGCAAAGCCATTTCTCTCGTGTTGCTGCAGTAGAAATGGATACTTCATGAAGCCTTTTAGCTATAGAAAAATGAGGATATGCAGTTAATGCACTGCAGCCATAGCAACAGCAACATAAAATTTCAGGCAATACCAAAGTATGAGCTACAAAATTTAAACTGACATAACTCCTACTCTGACCTCTCCCTTAAAATATAGGCGTAGAAACATACTGGCTTGTTGAATATAGTTTATCACAAAGGAATAATGCTGTGTTCCATGCTATATCAAGGTTATCGAGATTCTGAGATATTAAGCACTCAGAAAAGTCATGTGATACAGAGTTACAGTTGAAAGATTAATTGCAATTCTCCCACTAGTGCTTTTGACTTAGAACACAGCCTGTGTCTCTGTTATTTGTTATTCAGAGTGGCTAGGATTTTCAAAGGCACTCAGAGATTTGGATGCCCAAGTCTCAATTTATGTCCAAATCCCTGGGGTCCCTTTGAAAATCTCAGCCTACTTGTGCAATACATTTGACAAACTTGACAGTTTGAGCCAAATATTGAAAGAATCCAAACATTAACACACAGAGATTGATATGGTCCTGCATTCTAAACTACAGTAAGATGGACCTGATCTGAAAAAAAAAAACTGAAAAAGCTTCACCTCACTGATTTTGCAGTTTTATAGCTGTAAAATACAGCACTAATTTTCTTCAAACTTGGCCTGTCCTTAACTGGAACAGCTTTATATCTGAGATCTCTTAATGATAAAACATATTGTATTGTATACTTATCTATAGTAGGAACTGACAAATAATTAATAATGATATAAAGATTACATTTTCAGCTGTATGTACAAGTGGAACGGGAAGTACTAAGGAAATGTACTTAAGCCGTATCCCTATACAGTCATCTTTTGCACCTAAATAGTATTTTCTTAGCTTCTGAGTACTTGCTTTCACAATCTCAGCATGCCATTGCCAATTCTTGCCTGGACTATAGAGACGAGGATAAGAGAGCCCAAAGCTGGAGCTTTGCAAATCTCTCAAATTATGTATGAGCTTTGCATACTTAATGAGAGGGCAGAAACAGAGCTGGCTAGAGGGCAAAAATTCATTTCACAACAACTTTTGAGGTTTCAAAATTTGGGTTGGTTCCACATTTGAATGAAAAACCAAACCTTTTCAATGTTTTAGCAAAACAGGATTGTGTTGAAATGTCCATTTCCAGACTGAAAAAGTCAAATTATTGATTGGGGTCTCTAACTCTGGTCAGTAATGATCAGAGAGTCCATTCTGGACCTCAGAAGCTTTCCAGTCGAAGAAAACTTTGGACTCTATGAAGTTTGCCTTTGACAAAACATCCTATTTCAATGAAAATACATTTAGTTGAAAACTTTCCAACCAGTCCTAGTCACAAACCACTTTTCCGCGCTATATGTTAAAAACATTTTAGTTTTGTTGTTTTGTTGATTTTTTTTTACAAACAAACAAAAACCCACAAAGGGCTACAGTGAGCTTTTGATCAGTGTCCAATTCCTGAATATGGAACAGCGTATATCTTCCCGGTCCCAGGGGGAGATTTAGGAAGGAATTATAACTCTGAGATCATTGAACTTCATAGGGCTGAAATCTGGATCTAGGCCAGGTTTTAAATTTTGCAGCTCATTCCTGTCCGTTACAGCTATTCCCCTATTCCATTTTGTTTCCCCAGACTCCATTTTGTTTTCTGTTCTCCTGTGGCCGCCCTTCCCTGGCTGTTAAGTTGTTTAACAAGAGCCATTGCCCTTCTCAAAGGGATGGCCACTTGTGCTGCATGCTAAGTGGGACCACTGCCCTTTTCAAAGGGTTAGTCCTGTTATCACCTCGTTGAACCTGGGCTTGGTGTAGGGTAGGCAATGTCCAGAGCTGCAAGGCCTATTGTGGTTTTAAGATCCTGGGCATGAGTCATAGTCTCATGTGCTCTTGAGTCACCTATTGCACAGGACTATGTCCAGGCATGTCTCTGGGCTTACCTTCAGTTTTTCCCCTGTGCCCCCTCCCCTCTGACAGAGGGAGCCTATCAGGATTACTGGTGGGAAACTGCCCAAGTTTGCCTTTAAAACCAGACATTTTTGAAACACACCTCAGAAAGGTTCCTGCATTGCTGCCTGGTCTGATCAGCCAGGGGTTCTGGGGGGTCCTTTCTCCGCTCTCGTTTTATTTTTGAGTGTACCCCCGCTTTTGAAAACCCCCCCCACGAAGAACGAATTGCTACCTGAGAGATCTCCTGATTATTGAGACTGTACCGAACCCTCCTTGCCTCTTCTGATGTTGCTGCTGCTTCTGCCTTTGCTGCTGCCTTGGGGACTGGTAAGAATCCCTCTGTAAAACTTTCTATACTTTTATTTTATTATTTTAGCTGCTGGCTCTGTTTCCCCAGCACACAGACTCAAGCTAACCCTTGGTCTGTGTCTTAAAACCTCTCTTAAACTACAGGGCTCTTTGCCACTGCTAAGCTCTGCTCCTGTGGGTTTTGCCTTGGGGCTCTCTGCTTTCAGCTGTATCCACCGCTGTAGCCACCATCCCTTGGCTTCCTTGGGAGCTGGGTCCTGGATACATACCACTCTGCCCTCTGTAACCTCCCCATAGCATAAGGTGCACCATAGGTCTTGTGTTTTTTTTTAATTTAATAAGTCATAGTTTGTTAAGATTGTAGAGCTTGTAAGTTTCTGTGATATTTGTTGTGTTGCCTAATTGTTGGTTAAGATAAGTTTAGAAAATCATTGCCTGGTTGTATTCTGTAGCTGCTTGTCATTTTATATAAGTTTGATTAAGTTAGGGGATAGATAAGGTTTTTACTATTTGAATTTGTCTTCCCACTGCCCCAATCCCCCCCCGAGCTCCCCAGTCACTCATTGCAGTCTCTCTGCTGTTTAAACTTGCATCTTGTCTGCTCTCTGTGTCTCCCTGAGTTTAAATCTCCCTCTGTAGCGCCTCTGTCTTTGGTTTCTGCTCCACCACGTGCTCCTCTTCCCCCATCCCCTAACCTCATTCCTCTACCACTGCCTTTCTCTCTCTCTCTCTCTCTCTTTTAATCCCTTCCCCCACGTGTTCACCCCGCTCCTACTGCTGCCAAACCTCAATTGTATTACTGAAGTCTAGCATAAAACCCCATTGGTTACCCTTTTTCTCTCTCTCACACCTCACATTTTATATTTACACCACTGTGACACATTTTTACCTAGAGTTGTTGGTTATTTAACACATTTTACCCATAACTGTTAGTTGGTTATATGCCGCTGTGACACACCCTTTACCTAGAAATTGTTAGCTACCTGTTACATTTATACTTCAGTGTTAGTTGGTTACCAACTGTATTGTACCCCACTGTATTGTACCCCACTATTGAAACCCCCTATACTATACTAAAAGAACTCCCTCCCCAATTGCCTACCTTAACAAACCCCATACCCCTCACTATTAAATTTTCCCTGTTTTTGCATTTTCTTAATAAAGTTTATTTTGCACCCCACCTGTGTGGTAATTGCTCCCCAAGATCCCATATACCTGCAGGCAGGGACAATTCCCATAGCTATTTTATGCTGATTTTGAGCTAAGCTGCTCCTCTATCATACATGATAATCAGATTCTTACTGTACGTTATAAACAAAGCTATTCCTAAAGTGTAAGCAGAGTGGCTGGCAGCTCAATGTGTGTTACTGTGTTTGATACGATTCTGAAGAAAGGCTCTGCAGAAGTGATTAATTACTTGAAAATGTCACATTTTCCACCATTTATGAGTAAGAAGAAGTGCTGTGGGTATCCGTCTCATTATCTGGCATTGCATTGTAGAAATGTAAAGAAGTATGACATAACTCTCTGTTATATGACAGCAGCAGGCTTCTCAAAAGTCTCTGATCTCATACCAAAAATATTCCATACCACTTCTCAGCATGGTATTGCTCTTTCATAAGTGTTTGGGTTACAACACAAAATCATGATGAATCTCAACTGGTGAGCTTGAAATTTGATTTTATTCAAGGCCTCAAAAATTTATAGTTTTAGATATGTTTTTATTCTTCTTCTTAGCAGCTGCACTTTAATTTTGTGTAGAAGTTTGAAAGGCATTCTGACTGGGGCAAATTATTTGAAGAAAGTAGTTAGACTTCAGCATCAAGCCCAATGTAAACTCTGGGGTTGTGTGAGTAGTTTGAAAGAAATTAGCCCATTTGTACTGTTCTTATTCAGTTTAGTCAAATGGCATTAGAATATTAACAGTTTAATTCAAGTGACACAATATCAAGGCATTATGGAATGACACTTGCAATGCAACATCATCACATTTTAACAATAGACAGTCCTAAACCAGACCATCCGGTTCTTTGGAACTCAATTTTGAAATCAGAACCCTGTCAGATTTATGACACCACCTCAGGAGAACCTGTTCTTTAAAAGCTTATCTCCAGCACACATGTGACAATAGAAGGCAAGCTGCAAAACAGCATCACACGCTTGGTCGTAAAATAAACATACCCAAAATGAAGTATACTGGCATACTGGAAATGAAGTGTAAAAATATAATTAGAAAGACCAAAAAAGAATTTGAAGAACAGCTAGCCAAAGACTCCAAAAGTAATAGCAATTTTAAAAAAAAATAAATCAGAAGCAGAATGCCTGCTAAGCAACCAGTGGGACAATCGAGATGCTAAAGAAGCACTCAAAGATGATAAGACCATTGTGGAGAAACTAAATGAATTCTTTGCATTGGTCTTCACTGTTGAGGATGTGAGGGAGATTCCCTAACCTGAGCCATTCTTTTTGGGTGACAGATCTGAGGAACTGTCCCAAATTGAGGTGCCATAAGAGCAGGTTTTGGAATAAATTGATAAAATAAACAGTAATAAGTCACCAGGGCCAGATTGTATTCACCCAAGAGTTCTGAAGGAACTCAAATGTGAAATTGCAGGACTACTAACTGTCAGTACTTGCGGAGAAACTAAATGAATGATTTGCATCAGTCTTCACTGTTGAGGATGCGAGGGAGATTCCCTAACCTGAGCCATTCTTTTTGGGTGACAAATCTGAGGAACTATCCCAGATTGAGGTGTCATTAGAGGAGCTTTTGGAACAAATGGATAAACTAAACAGTAATAAGTCACCAGGGTCAGATTGTATTCACCCAAGAGTTCTGAAGGAACTCAAATGAGATTGCAGGATGCATCTGTAACCTATCATTTAAATCAGCTTCTGTATCAAATGACTGGAGTATAGCTAATGTGATGCCAATTTTTTTAAAGGGCTCCAGAGGTGACCCTGGCAACTACAGGCTAGTAAGCCTCACTTCAGTACAAGACAAATTCGTTGAAACTATCATAAAGAACAAAATTATCAGACACATAGATGAACATAATTTGTTGGGAAATAGTCAACATGGTTTTTGTAAAGGGAAATCATGCGTCACCAATCTACTAGAATTCTTAGAGGGGGTCAACAAACATGTGGACAAAGGAGATGCAGTAGATATAATGTATTTATATTTTCAGAAATCTTTGACAAGGTCCCTCACCAAAGGCTCTTAAGCAAAATAAAAAGTCATGGGATAAGAGGGAAGGTTCTCTCATGGACTGGTAACTGGTTAAAAGATAGGAAACAAAGGGCAGGAATAAATGATCAGTTTTCAGAATGGAAAGAGGTAAATAGTGGTTTCCTCCAGGGATCTGTACTTGGCCTAGTCCTATTTAACATATTCATAAATGATCTGGAAAAAGGTGGCAAATTTTGCAGATGATACAAAACTACTCAAGATAGTTAAGTCCCAGGCAGATTGCGAAGAGCTACAAAAGGATCTCACAAAACTGGGTGACTGGGCAACAAAATGGCAGATGAAATTTAATGTTGATAAATGCAAAGAATGCACATTGGAAAACATAATCCTAACTATACATATACAATGATGGAATCTAAATTAGCTCTTACCACTCAAGAAAGAGATCTTGGAGTCATTGTGGATAGTTCTCTGAAATCATCCACTCAGTGTGCAGCAGCAGTCAAAAAAGCAAACAGAATATTAGGAATCATCAAGAAAGGGATAGATAATAAGACAGAAAATATCATATTGCCTCTATATAAATCCATGGTATGCCCACACCTTGAATACTGCTTGCAGATGTGATCACCCCATCTCAAAAAAGATATATTGGAGTTGGACAAGATTCAGAAAAGGGCAACAAAAATGATTAGGGGTATAGAACAGCTTCCATATGAGGAGATATTAATAAGACTGGGACTTTTCAGATTGAAAAAGAGGCGTGTAAGGGGGGGTATGATAGAGGTCTATAAAATAATGGGTGGTATAGAGCAAGTAAATAAGGAAGTGTTATTCACTCCTTCTATAATACAAGAACAAGGATCCGCCAAATAAAATTAATAGGTAGCAGGTTTAAAATAAACACAAGAAAATATTTTTTTCACACAACATACTGTCAACCTCTGGAACTCCTTGCCAGAGGGTGTTGTGAAGTCCAAGATGAAAACAGGGTTCAAAAGGAGCTAGATAGATTCATGGAAGATTAGTCCATCAATGGCTATTAGCCAGGATGGGCAGGAATGGTGTCCCCAGCCTCTGTTTGCCAGAAGCTGGGATTGGGTGACAGGGCATGGATCACTTGACGATAACATGTGTGTTCATTCCCTTTCTGGCACCTGCCATTGGCCATTGTCAGAGGACAGGATACTGGGCTAGATGGATCTTTGGTCTGACCCAGTATGGCTGTTCTTATGTTCTTAAATAAAATGCAAAGAGAAGGTGGCCAGCCACTTTTTCTTGGAGCATGGGAGGTTATGTGTGCTTGTTATAATTTGATGGCTTTTATTTTGCAACATCACACGATGACATGTTATTAATATTATCCTGTTTGGTTCTTCACTCCTCCAAACTTTGAAGTTAGACACACACACACCAACTCAATTCAGAATGTAAATCTCTCTTGGTTCTCATATGGAGCAGCATGAAATACTGGAATATTCCCCCCACACATGAATGGAAGTAGGGAAGTGTAAAACATGCAGACACTCTACCTGAACATTAACAAACAAGAAATTAATTTCCTGAAGGTGAAAATTGTGGTGATCTAGTAGGGCCAGTGACTGATTTGTCAGGCATATGCTCTGAACTGAATCTGGGATCCCTGTAAAAATAGTTCTGTAGTAATTAGAAGGGAAGAGAATCTCTGGTGGGGTTGGAACTCTGCACTGAGTAGCTAAAGAGTTAGTTAGAGCTAGTTTTCTTCCCCTTTTATGTGTTTGTAAAAAACATGTTTTTACAGCTGATGAATCCTTAAACCTGTAAATCTAGCCTTTGGAAAAATACTCTTTTGTAAAGCCTTTAGAAATGTAACATGTTATTCTTCTTCATTAGTTTAGGGAATCTCCAAGGAGTCTGTAAACACAAAGCATTACCAGGAGAACTTATAGGCTCCAGTCCAGAACCCATACAGTTGGTTGCACATACAGAGAAGGATATTGACTTTGGTGGGGCTCCACCCATGGCTCTCAGTGCAGGGTCAAAGCCATAGTATGAAAATAAATACTTTCCCAGGAAACTCTGACTTAGCTGAGCAAAGAAAGAAGAGATGTATTTGAAATAATAAGGGTAAAATACAGTGTGAGGAATGCATTAATTTTCTGTATGCCAGCACATGATGCTACACAGGAATACCAAAGTGTGATATCTGTATTTACGGATGTCTTGCAAGTGAACTGACTTAGCAAGGGGGAAGATCCTAGAGCCCAGATTCCAGCCAAAGCCTGAATGTTTGCACCTCTATTAAACAGCACCGAAGCCTGAACCTTGTGAGCCTGAGTCAGCTGACATGGGCCAGCGAAAGGTGTTTAACTCCAATGGAGACATACTCTGAGAGGCGTCTTGTATTAATTTATAGAAAATAAATGGGCCCAAGGTGTTAACAACCCAGTCACTGTCTAACATTAAACAGTGTTAAATAAGGTTCGGAGTTTGGTATGCAGAGACCTCAGCCTGTTTAATACCATGGCAAACACACCATTAAAAATCCTTTTAACATTTTATTAAAGATATAGAAAAGGCCAGTCAAAGCATTTTAAATGTGAAGTGTTACATAAGGCTTCCATTTTAACAACATTTTTTGTTCCTTTTCCCTTCAGCTGAACAGAGATTTAGAAGGAACCCTCCCACTCCTTTGTTTGAAAGTCTCTGAGGTGGTATCAAAGATGGTAATAACTGCCCTTTTAGGGAAAAAAGAAGAAGTTAATTGAGATGGGTGGGAGCTGTTTCTGAATTTTGAGACATCTTTCTGCCTTCCTCTGATGCCTTCTTTCCTCACTCAGGAGTCGAGATCAGTCACCCAGTCTCTCAGAACTTTACCACATGGTGTGTCTTCTCTATGGCTCTCTTCCCAGGCCATGTTTGAGTTTCAGCTGGAGCTGGTGGTGATGTCATCCGAGTCCCTCTGTTTAACTTGGCATGATCAGCATACCTCTCAGGATCAGGGTGATGAAGTCCTGAGGTCAGAAGAAATGATGAGGCTGGCAGCCAGGACAGTGAAGCTCACTCTAGTAGCCTCCCTCTGCTCTCCTCTGTTTTTTCCATATAGTTCTCTTTCTTTAAGGACCTAAAATGGAATGATGGATGTAATCCATCCCTTCATTATTTTGTCGACCCATTAGGCCTAGTTTCTGACACAACAAACTTGATTCATTATTTTCTGGTTCCACATCTGCTTTTATCAAACGTAATTTCAACATAGTCCTTGAACCATATCAGTAAGCTCTTTTGTTTAGCATGATTCAACCTGTCTCCTTTCCATACCTTTTTCCATCAACCTTTGTTATAAATTATTATACCAGGTGTATCTCCTTTTCATTTACATCTATGCATCTTTTTAGCTTCAGTATTGATATGTAAAAACATTCTACCTCTTGTGCTTATTTGAGTAGCTCTTGAATTCATGGCTTAAAAGTGAGCCCTATTTTCACTGAACATTAACTGAGTACAGTACATTAAGTTATTTGAACACCATGATGAACGCAGTCAGATTTCTGAGCACAAAGTCGATTTCTGGCAAGAGATGTAGTAGGAATGTATAGTACAAAAAGGATTAACAGAACAAAATAGCTTTTAATCTCTATCCTCTCTTCCTTCCTCCAGGGAATAAATGAAATCCTGTCATTCCCTGACACATCAGCTATTATAGTATGGCACAGATTCTGAGTGAGTTATTCAGCACTTTTATAATTGGTACTAAGAACCAGTTATGTCTCTTGTGTGTAGAGAGCTGCTAACAACCAACCTATTACATCCCTTTTTTTGTGTGCCAATTTTAAATAGAAAAATTTAATGGAGAGTCCCTTGACTGATTCAACAGCCATGTACATATATGTGAAACTTAGTATTCTTGGAAAATGAGGTAGAAGCACTACTTATGTCTAACTGCTGTTGGGTAAAGGAGTCAGTTGCTATATCTTAATCAACAAAAAGAAGGACAGTCTTCTAGTAGAAGTATCCACCTGTGACATAGGAGTTCTGGTTTCTATTCCTGGCTCTTCCCTGAGCTTCCTGATTAATGTGGAATTCAGAGGAAACTTTAGGAAGGAAGCAAGGCTGTGGACATAGACTCACCTTATCATGGTAGAACACCATATGTGATGGGTCCTTCATCAAGGCTCCAAGCTCTCCTACTCTCCTGGTCAATGTATTGGCTGTGAGGAACAAGTCTTGAGGGACAAATCAAGGGGAAACAACTCCACATAGTCTCAAAGGGGGGATGGAGTTCTCAGTGCATTAAAGACTAGGTTGAAGACCCAGGGTGAAGTTGGTTCTTTGATAGGAGGGAAGATGTTGAATAAGTCTTTGATAACTCTTGTAGTAGTGGGTCAATAAGGGAGGATGAGGCCCTCTTCTAGCAGCTGAGGTGTGAAAAGCAAAGGAGGAGAAACCGGTTTTGTAGTTGGCAAGCCATTCACAGTCTTTGTTTAATCCTGAGCTGATGGTGTCAAATTTGCAGATGAACTGAAACTCAGCAGTTTCTCTTTGAAGTCTGGTCCTGAAGTTTTTTTGTTGCAGGATGGCCACTTTAAGATCTGCTATTGTGTGGCCAGGGAGGTTGAAGTGTTCTCCTACAGGTTTTTATATATTGCCATTCCTAATATCTGATTTGTGTCCATTTATCCTTTTCCATAGAGACTGTCCAGTTTGGCCAATGTACATAGCAGAGGGCCATTTCTGGCCTATGATGGCGTATATTACATTGGTGGACGTGCAGGTGCGGCTGATCTGGTTAGGTCCTGTGATGGTGTTGCTGGTGTAGATATGTGGGCAGAGTTGGCATCGAGGTTTGTTGTATGGATTGGTTCCTGAGTTAGAGTAACTATGGTGCAGTGTGCAGTTACTGGTGAGAATATGTTTCAGGTTGGCAGGTTGTCTGTGGGCGAGGACTGTCCTGCCACCCAAGGCCTGTGAAAGTGTGGGATCATTGTCCAGGATGGATAGTAGATCCCTGATGATGCGTTGGAGGGGTTTTAGCTGGCAACTGTATGTGATGGCCAGTGAAGTCCTGTTGCTTTCTTTCTTGGGTTTGTCTTGCAGTAGGAGGCTTCTGGGTACACGTCTGGCTCTGTTGATCTGTTTCCTTATTTCCTCATGGGGTTATTGTAGTTTTGAGAATGCTTGGTGGAGATTTAATAGGTGTTGGTCTCTGTCTGAGGGGTTAGAGCAGATGTGGTTGTACCTCAGTGCTTGGCTGCAGACAATGGATCGTGAAGCATATTCTCACCAGTAACTGCACACTGCACCTAACTCAGGAACCAATCCATGCAACAAACCTCCATGCCAAATCTGCCCACATATCTACACCAGCGACACCATCACAGGACCTAACCAGATCAGCCACACCATCACCGGTTCATTCACCTGCACGTCCACCAAAGTAATATACGCCATCATATACCAGCAATGCCCCTCTACTATGTACATCGGCCAAACTGGACAGTCTCTAAGGAAAAGGATAAATGGACACAAATCAGATATTAGGAATGGCAATATATAAAAACCTGTAGGAGAACACTTCAGCCTCCCTGGCCACACAATAGCAGATCTTAAGGTGGCCATCCTGCAGCAAAAAATACTTCAGGACCAGACTTCAAAGAGAAACTGCTGAGCTTCAGTTCATCTGCAAATTTGACATCATCAGTTCAGGATTAAACAAAGACTGTGAATGGCTTGCCAACTACAAAACCAGTTTCTCCTCCCTTGCTTTTCACACCTCAGTTGCTGGAAGAGGGCCTCATTCTCCCTGATTGCTTGCATATATATACCTGCCCCTGGAAATTTCCACAACATGCATTCTACGAAGTGACTATTCACCCACGAAAGCTCATGCTCCAAAACGTCTGTTAGTCTATAAGGTGCCACAGGACTCTTTGCTGCTTTTACAGATCCAGACTAACACGGCTACCCCTCTGATACTTGAATAATAGAGGCATTGAAGATAAGCATATAGTTGAACATGAGGTCTCGTAATGACTTGGGCATCTCCCATTGAGATGAGGCTGTGCTTTCCCCTCAAACAGAATCATCTGCAGTTTGCATTGGTTGGAGTTTCAGAGAGATCTATCTGCGGATGGCCTCAGATATGACATATCTCTTAGAATACCTCGTTGTTCAACCTTGACTCATATTCTGTCCTGAAATGTCTGCTGAGGGAATCTCTCACTGTGTTCTGTAGGCTGGATAGATAAACTGCTGAGATGTTTATGCAGTGAGATATGCGCTGAATCTCTAAACTATGGAACTGGTGCATTAGAACCAGGATCTTGCTCTCCCTTGCTGATTGATATAATACATCAATATAATATGTTGTCCAGTATTATTCTCTTTGGGCAGCCCTTGATGTGTGGAGGGCATTGCTGGCAAGCATAACAAACTGCTCTGAGTCCTTAGGGGTCCACTAACCGTCAGCAGGGCAGTTCTGGAATTGTGTGCCCAAATTATCGGAAGGCATCTGTAGTGATAATTTTCTTGGGAGGAGGTTGTAGGAAGTGAACTCCCCCTGATATATTTATGGATTATTCCACCAATTTAGAGAAATGAGGATCTTCCAAGGAACAGACACCCACTTGGATAGACTGTGTCTATTGGGGGTGTAGACAATTATCAACTGTCCTTGAAGATGCTGAAAGGGAAGACTTGCTACAGGATTCATGAACTGCCATATGACTCAGAAGTTATAAGCAAGTCTTTGCAGTGGTTTGTTGGCTTTGTTGAGACAAAGTTGGACATTGTGGTGAATCTGTCCTTGGGTAATTATGCTCTGGCAGAAGTAGAAGCTAAAGTGGCCTCAGTGAAGTCTATACATTGTGTGAGTGTTAGGGTAGACTTCTCCACATTGAGGCCAAGGCTCAGAGAGGGAAACATAGCCAGGACCCTTCTGGCTGAACTTTGAGAAGTGAGCGGTCCTTCAGAAGCCAGTCTTTCAGGTAGGGGAAGACAATTATGACCATTTGGTGAATATAGGTTGCTATGTCCATCAGAACTTTGATAAAAATCCATCAAAAAGCTGAAAGGTAAGACACAATATTGGTAGTGGTCACTGTCTACCACAAATAGTAGGAATCATCTGTGCGAGAGCTGGATGACAACATGAAAATAAGCATCATGAATGTCAAAGGAAACAAACCAATCTCTCACATCTAGGGAGGGAATTATTTTTGCTAGCATTCTGAATCATTGGGTGGGACAAAGGAGTTTTAAATCCTGTGGTGCAGAATTGGTCTCCACACCACATTTTTCTTTGGGAAAAGGAATGGAATCCTTAGTAGATGAAGTCCAGTGGAACAGATATGATTGGCCCCAGAGCTAGGAGAGATTATACCTCCTGCCTTTAAGAGGTCTTTGTGAGAGGGACAGGGGGGAGGCTGGGAGGGAATAAGGTACTAAACTGGATGGAGTAGCCTGTAGGAATCACTTCTAGGATCCATTTGTCTGAGGTAATGAGTTCTTAGAAAGATAGAAAATGGGAGAGATGATTCTCATAAATATGAGGGTGGGCATAAGTGCAATTTAAGATCTGGGGGTAGATAGTTCATGACTCTCAGCCAATGAGTCAAAACAGGACTTTTGAGGATATTGCCAACTGAGATATTTCAGTAGAGGAGGCCCCATTCTACGTAAATCAGAGCTTCTTCCTGGGGGCATTCAGCTGGTCTGGTGGGCTGATAGTGGACAGATTGAGACTATTGAGCCATCTGTGATTTGCTGTATTTTCTTTTTGTTACAAGTGTATAGATGCCCAAAGAGCATCTCCCAAACACGTCAAAGTGAATGAAGGGACCTTTCTGTGGCATCATTAAATAGGGAGGTCTCCTCAAATGGAAGGTCTTCAACAGTATTTTGTACATTCCATGGGGAGGCCAGAAGTCTGCAGCCAGGAAGTTCCATGCATGACTACTGCAGTAGCCATGGAATTTGCAGCTGTGTCAGCAGCATCGAGCAAGGCCTGGAGAGATGCCTTGGCAACTGTCTGACATTCTGTAATGAGGGCCTGACTTATTGTCTCTGCTGCTGAGGCAGGTGTTCAATAAAATATGCTAATTTTGAATAGGCTCTGAAGTCATATTTTGCCAGTAGGGCTTGATAATTGGTTACTCTGAACTACAAAGAGGCAGAGGAGTAGCTCTTGTGGCCCTGAAAGGTCCAATGGTTTTAATGCCTCATTAAAAACAATGTTCAGGAGAGTTGGCTGTTTTTAAAGGAGACAAGAGAAAATGATCTCAATGTGTAGGAAAGATAGAAAGTATGGTAAGAGGACACCCTGTCTTAACCAGGAGCTCTTCCACAACCTGAAACTCAAAACATGGAAACAATGGCAAATTATGAAGGATTAATATTAAAAAAAATCAAACACAAAATTAGAAAGCCAAGGCACAAAACAAGATTAAATTAAGTAGGGACATAAAGGGTAACAAGAAAAACATTTTACAAATACATTAGAAGCAAAATGAAGACCAAGAACAGCATAAACCTATTACTCAATGAGAAGTGAAGGACAGTAAGAGAAAATGCAGCAATGGCCCAAGTGTTAAATGCCATTTTTGTTTCAGTTTTCAACAAAAAGGGTAAGAATGATGGGATGACTAACAGAGTGAACATCAGTATAAATGGGGTAGGATCTGAGGCTAAAATGGGGAATAAAAAACTAGTTAGGAATTACTAAAACAAGTTAGATGTCTTGAAGTCAGCAGGCCTTATTAAATATATACTAGAATACTTAAGGAACTGACTAAGAAATCTCTAGGCCATTAGCACTTATGGAGGATAGGAGAGATCCCAGAGCACTGGGAAAGGGCAAATATAGTATCTGTCTATAAAAAGGGAATAGGCACAATCCAGGGAATTATAGACCAGTCAGGATACTTTTGGTACCCAGAAAGATAATGGAGCAAAAAATCAATTTGTAAACACCTAGAAGACAATAGGGTGATAAGTGTAAGAGGGCTTTCCCTTCTCCTTCTCTCCTGGTTCTTGTCATGCAGACAGAAAGCAGAAGACTAGAAGTCCAAAGTGCAGGCAATGCAATGTTTATTGGGCTTAGTTTCCAGCATGTCTATAACTCTGACACGGCAAAGCTTTGTTTCCCAGTGTCCCATTCTCCCTCATCCTTAGCAGGCATAATTATAACTGAAATGCATGCCCTCAGTCCCACCCCTTACAATTTATGGTCATGTTCCATTTTGGGGGGTCATGAGTCTGGGGTATTCGTCCCACCTCTTTTGGATCCCATGGGAGGGGTAAGGAGTGAAATTGTGCTACAGTTAGGGACCGACATTTCTTTGGTCTTTTAGTATTTTATATTTCCCCCCCCAATCTCCTCTTGCCCCAACTGGTTGCTTGACCTTGCCTTGAGATAGGAATTGAGGCAGTTTTCAAGCATGCACTTGTATATTATACTCCCACCACGCCCAGTAACATTTTAACTGTTCTTATCTGTTCCCATTATATTAACAAACCCATCTGACTAAGGTAAGGGTCTTTGGTCTTTGTTTACACATATTAATAATAATATAAGTGTATCAAGAATCAAACAGGCAAACAAGACCTAGAATTCTATCTCAGGCAAAAATACAGGACTGAATCCTACACTGTCACTATCATGCCTAAAAATGAGTAGCAGTCAACATGGATTTGTTAAGAACAAATGTGGGGAGGGATAGCTCAGTGGTTTGAGCATTGGCCTACTAAACCCAGGGTTGTAAGTTCAATCCTTGAGGGAGCCACTTAGGGATCTGGGGCAAAAATCAGTACTTGGTCCTGCTAGTGAAGGCAGGGGATTGGACTCAGTGACCTTTCAAGTATCCTTTCAGTTCTAAGAGACTGGTATATCTCCAATTATTTTCTTTTTTTTTAATGTCAAACCAACCCAATCATTTTCTTTGACAGGATAATAAGCCTTGGGGATGGGGGGTGGATTGGAAGGAGGGAGCAGTAGATGTAATATATCTGGACTTTACTAAGGCTTTTGATACTGTCTCACATGACTTTCAGATAATCAAACTAGGGAAATATAGCCTAGATGAATCTACTATAAGGTTGGTGTACAACGGGTTTGAAAACAATATTGAGAGTAGTTATCAATGGTTCACAGTCAAGCTGGATGGCATATTGAGTGGGATCTTACATGGATCTGTCCTGGTTCTGGTTCTATTCAACATCTTTCTAAATGATAATGACAGAGAGAGTACACTTATCAAGTTTGCAGATGACACCAAACTGGGAGGGATTGCTCTGGAGCACAAGATTAAAATTCAGAATGATCTTGAGAAATTGGAGAAATTGTCTGAAATAAATAGGATAAAATTCAATTAGGACAAATGCAAAGTACTACACATAAGACAGAATAATCAATTGCACAGATACACAATGAGAAATGACTGCCTAGGAAGGAGTACTGCAGAAAAGGAGCTGGGGGTTATAATGAATCACTAATTAAATGTGAGTCAACAATGTAATACTGTTGCAAAAAAAAGCAAACATCATTCTGGGGTGTATAATCAAGAGTATTGTGGCAAAACATGAGAAGCATTAAAAGGCCTCAGCTGGAATACTGGGTCCAGTTCTGGGTATCACACTTTGGGAAAGATGTGGACAAACTGGAGAACGTCTGGAGGAGAGCACCAAGAATGATAAAATGCCTGCCAAACATGATCTATGAGGAAAGATTTTAAAAACTGGGTTTGTTTAGTCTGAGAAGAGAAGACTGAGGTGGTATATGATAACAGTTTTCAAAAATGTAAAAAGTTGTTATAAAGAGGAAGGTGATAAATTGTTCTTCTTATCCACTGAGGACAGGACAAGAAGTAATGGGCTTAAATTGTAGCAAGGGAGATTTAGGTTAGATATTAGGAAAAACTTCCTAACTGTAAGGGTAATTAAGCCCTGGAATAAACTACTTAGGGAGATTGTGGAATCTCCATCACTGGAGGTTTTTAAGAAAAGATTAGACAAACAGCTGTCAGGGGTTGTCTAGATTAGTCCTGCTTCCGTGCAGAACCACACTAGATGACCTAATGAGGTTCCTTCCAGTCCTACATTTCTGTGATTCTATGATGCAGAATGGGAAGAGTGTTGACTGTTCTGTTCATTGACCGTTTCCATAACCAGACAGTTCAGACTAGTATGGGAGAAAAAAATACTTATAGACTCTAGGGTGGATGCATTAATTTGTGTTGGCTCATTTACATGTGAGTGAGCCATTAGCTGGAATTTGCCACACCATGCAAGCTGGGCTAAGCACAGCAACATTGAAGGGCAAGACAATGTTTCCCTGAGGAGGTGCATGAAGGATATCCATAAAGGAATATTGGGCTCCCTCCAATGGGACTGTAAAGGTGTCTTCTACTCTTTTTATAAGATCTTGAAAAGCCTTGAAGTCATCAGGGTAAGATGGTGTGGGAGTCATGATGACCTCATCTGATGATGAGAAAAAAAAACTTGTGGAAAGGTTGTTTCCTGCACTGAGAGATGCACGTGTGGGGCAGGACCTGGGGGCACTGGTGGATGCTGCAGATGAAACCTTTTTTGAAGTCGCACCCTGTAGAAAGGGTGGCCATAAGGAGCCCCTTGTGGTAGGGATAAGGGAATGGAGCAGGACCCTAAGGTTGTTCTTGACAGTGTAGCCAGGTATGCTTCCTGCTTGGAGTTTACCTTTCAGTGTGAACTTTGAAAGATGGAGGATGGAAGGTGGAGGAACTTTGTATAGATATCTCTGAGTCATATGAGGTGTCATCTCCTATGTCCATGGGAGAAGGTAGTCGTGTTGGTACCAGTGGTCAACTTGGTTCTGGGCCCCAGGAAGAGACTTGTACTTGTATTTGTACCAAGGTGAAAAGGAAGACTGGTGAGGCTGTTCCAGAAAATGTTTTATTGGTACCTGCCAGAAGTATATCTTGGAACTCTCTAAGACTTTGTGTGGGGGACCATGTAGGTACCAGTGGGGAAGTCATTGTTAAAGACGTGAATGAAGAATAAGTAGATTCTGGGAGGCGAGGTGGTACTGCTGTGGAGTACCTCTCAATATCTCTTATTATAGATGATTCAGGCTCCTTGAGGATTTGGAGGTTCTCATCAGATAGGATCCTGTATGGTACAAGGGACTCTGGGTGGGGCTTCTCAGATGTGAGAATGTTGGGTGGTATCAGAGACTGCACTGGAGTGGGAATGGTGTGTCTTTCAATTCTGGCTATGGAAGACAGTACCAATGAAATTTTCATCTTGGCTTTGGATTTCAGAGTCACTGAGCCTAATGCCGATGTTGGTGCCACTCAAGATTACTTCTCAGTATACAGTATGGTCTTCTTAGCTGATACCATGGTCACAGTACCAGATGGAAAAGGAGCCTGTATTGGGACATAAGGTCTCCTAAAAGCAGCAAAGAATCCTGTGGCACCTTATAGACTAACAGACGTTTTGGAGCATGAGCTTTCGTGGGTGAATACCCACTTCCTCAGATGCATGTAATGGAAATATCCAGGGGCAAGTATATATATATGTGTGCTAGCAAGCAAGCTAGAGATAACGAGGTCAGTTCAATCAGGGAGGATGAGGCCCTGTTCTAGCAGTTGAGGTGTGAAAACCAAGAGAGGAGAAACTGGTTCTGTAATTGGCAAGCCATTCACAGTCTTTGTTCAGTCCTGAGCTGATGGTGTCAAATTTGCAGATGAACTGCTGAGCTTCAGTTCATCTGCAAATTTGACACCATCAGCTCAGGATTGAACAAAGAGTGTGAATGGCTTGCCAATTACAGGACCAGTTTCTCCTCTCTTGGTTTTCACACCTCAACTGCTAGAACAGGACCTCATCCTCCCTGATTGAACTGACCTCGTTATCTCTAGCTTGCTTGCTAGCACACATATATATATACCTGCCCCTGGATATTTCCATTACATGCATCTGAGGAAGTGGGTATTCACCCATGAAAGCTCATGCTCCAAAACGTCTGTTAGTCTATAAGGTGCCACAGGATTCTTTGCTGCTTTTACAGATCCAGACTAACACGGCTACCCTCTGATATAAGGTCTCCTGAGATCCTGATGGAAGTGGTGAATTGCTTACTGCCAAAGCAGAGGTGGTTTATAGATCTGATGTACAGGGAAGTGATTTGGATGGGTCTCAGAGAGCAATCCATAAGCAGGAGATTAAGTAAGTCTGTCCTCCCTTGACTTTTTAGATATGCTTTTAAATCCTAAGCAGATCTTGCATTTGGAGGGCATATGAGAGGAACAGTCTGATTATCTGGTACTCAGGAACTCGAGGAGGACAGATTTGGGGAGGGTCAGCACTTGCCAGCCTGCAAAGAGTAGCTAGGCTGCTGGAAGCCAGAATGAGACCTTATGCTTGTGAGCAGGCTGCTGGTGTCAGTGCTCTGCCACTGACAGCATAGCATAAGAGTACCCAAGCTTACAGGGCAGACAGTTTCAGAACCCTTACTGGTCTGAGTGATCCTCGAAACATCACAGGATCCCATTGTAGAGATCCCTTCACATCATCCCATCAGAGAGGTGGAGCTTGGTCTCATGTAGGAAAAGCCACATGGCCTGTCCCCAAACATGGTGGTTATGGCAGGAATCCCAAGCCTACTACAGAGAGAACCTTAGTCTCTACAATTTCTTATTGGAACTATGGGACTCTCAGGCTGCAGTTTCTGCCAGTGTCCCTCAAGGGAGGAAGGGTCCTACATTGAAAATATAAAACAGTCCTGGACTGTATTGTCTTTTCTTGTGAATTTTTGTGGAAGTGGATGGAGAATGATGAGTGCTATCACCAAGCCACCTACTTCTTTGCCCAGTCTGTCTAGGCTCCATTATCTCTTCCAACATGAACTCTTAACATAAGGAGCAAATTAGCAACTTCTCTGGGATCCAGAAGGGAGGAGACTGGGTCTCAGAGGCAGCTGAACCTTCCCTTCCATGCATGTGTCCTTTTTCTTGCGTTCTTTTTGGAGTTCTGATGGAGTTCAAAGCCTGTGCGCAGGAGGATTTTTTATTGAAGTTAACAACCAGCCTGTAACAGCACATCTAACTTGGATAGAGAGCTGCTAAAAACAAAACTGAAACCTCTCGGGTAAATGTATCAAGTATTACAGCTGCTAAGGAGAGAGAGAGAGAGAGAGAGAGAGATGAATCACAGCCAACTGTTAAAGAGACATGATCCTGACACTTTTTACATGCAGATTTCAGGAGGGTGATCTAGGTCAAATGATTAAGGGGGGCACATTAAATAACAGACCTGAAACTTTCACCCAAATCTCTAACCAAACTTAAACTGAAGGTGTCTGGAGGGTTTAAAATGTCCAGGTAGCATTAGTTTTTTGTTTTATCTTCATTTTCATGAAACTCCGCTCTCCCAGGTTCCAGAGAGTTGTAGAAATACAAACATACCGTTTCCATCCCCAGAAAATTCTAATTTCAATATTTATTTCCATTCTGAATCAGGATGAAAGTCAAAATATTGAAATTTTTCTCTCAACTAAAAGGTCTGAAACAATATGATTTGGAAATGTCAGAACATTTGGTTTTGACTTTCTTTGACACTGAACTGCATCCACCTGAACTGCCACTTTCCCTCCTGGGAATTGTAGTTTCATGTCCCCAGTCTTTTCTCTAGGGTGTGCTCCCTGGCCAGACTACATTTCCTTGGAGTCACATTGATAGTTCAGCCAAACTGCAACTACCTTGGGGATCATGGCAGACACAGATGAATGTGGAACTGGCCAAAAATTAAATATCTTGATTCAGTCCAGCAAACTGAAAGGTTTTAATTCAGGATGACCCATTCTGAAACAAAAGTTTTTGTCTCAAATTTCCCATGGGAAAAAAAAAAACCAAATTGTGGCAAAAATCAAAAATATATATTTTGTTGAAAACACATTTTCCAGCCAAAAAACAAATTAAAACAAAAATTAAGGAAAATTCCTAACCAGCTCTTCATGGGCCGAAACCTGTTCTTACAAAATTACCTGCTCTATTTCTGGCTCAAATTAAAGCAGATAATCACAACTTGTTTCTTCTCCAAATGCCGAAAGCTTTTGTGGTTAACATGTCACTAGGTCAGACAAAGCTATATTACAAGTATGATAAATGAATTCTTTGCATTTGCGTCTTTCTTTACAGCAATAGGTACTGTGTGAATTAGACTTCTTTAAATATTTAAGAGATTCAGTGCTCAGTACTATGGACAGTATATCAAATTCAAATATGTAAAGAAAGAAAGAAATCATAATCCTGTTTCCTAACAATGGAGCAAAATCATTTTCAATTAGAATAGCAACATTTACAGCTGTTTTGACATCTCATTTATATATAAATATAGAGGTAACATAGCTCCTTTTAACAATACAAGAAGATGCTGATAAAATTCTGGCCTTTCAATTGTACATCATATATAAACGTATGAACACTAAGGAGCAGATCCTCAGCTGGTGTAAATTTTCATAGCTACATTATAAAGCTATGACAATTTACATAGGCTGAGGATCTGCTCCAAACCCCATGCAATATACAGTCTGGTACATACATGGTGAATGCACAGATTTCTTCTGTTGATTCAGATTTTCTTTTTAAAAAACAGCTGAGTATTTTTACAAATAAAAAGAAACAGAGCTTCCTTTGTGAGATTTTCAGAGAAAATATTGCATTCTGAAAGGCTTTATGGTGGTGCAGAGTACATGTTTCCAATTGTGCCAACAGAGTTCATTTTCTTTGATTTTACATTATTGCTCTAGGCATCCACTTTAGCAGATACAAGTAGTTTTTGATAGCTCACTAAGGTTGTGATAGCACCTACCAAACAATTGACCTAGAAGATTACATTCAATTGTGAAGAATCCATTCTAGACAGTAGTGCTCACTGGATGTTATTATACTAGCGGTAGTGTGAAAGGGCTTGGTTTACCAGTAGTGCTCCTAGTAGTTAAGTTGCTGGGCCTCCACTGACCCCCATCTCTGGGGCCTCTCACTGGCCACCAGTCCAATGTTGTGACAGCCCACCATTGTAGGCAGCAACATAACCCTCTGGCTGGGTCACTCTTCCAGGATAACAAAATTCAATGAAGTATATAAGAGTCCCGCATCCTCTCAACAGGGAAGGCTTTAAATCCACCTCCTGATCCCTATACATGGTTCACCCTTGCCTCGGGGCTTTTAACATCTTTACCCTCTTGTGAAGGGGCACGCCCTCACACTGACAGACTGGAGATGAATAAGCTCTTCTGGGTCTGTCCATCACCAATGAGGCTCAGCTGCAAGGCTTGTTCTGCCTAGGGGCAGGGGAGGAGCTTGAAAGGGAATATCCATTAGAGAAAGAAGAACTGAACAGGAAGAGGGCAGCCCCCCTCACACAACTGAGATAGGCTCACATAGAGGAAACCAGTGAGAAGACTCACTGATCCTGACCCTGCATGACCCAGACTCTGAGCAGTACACTCCACAAAGAGGGGCTGGAGGTAGACCCCATTTAGACTAAGCCCAAAAGGCTGACCCAGGAAGACTGCCTGAGTTCCAGGTCCCTCTTCTCTTTATTTTCCCAAAGTCTCCCCCTTCCCATAAGGGAAGAAAGAGGGGTGTTTCGTTTGTTTGCTCCAAGAACCCCCTTGGTCATCTGCTGGGGAGTGGGGAAAGAAAGACCATATAAGGATCTGAAGTGGGGTCTTAAGGGGATGTGAGGGAACCCCTGCTCCCCACACCTGATAGAAGGAGTTAAGAAAGCCCTAGAGGAAATTGAGCACAGCTGCTCCGTACAAGACGGAACTGAAGCTGTGGTATACAAGATTAGTGGAGATGCAGCAGCAGCAAGCTACTCAGAAACAGCAGTTGATCACCCAGCAGCAAGTTTAGACCACACTGTTAGAGGGCTTTCCCTTCACTTCTTCACCTTGTTCTTGTCATACAGACAGAAAGCAGAAAACCTGAAGTCCAAAGTGCAGGCAATGCAATGTTTATTGGGTTTAGTTCCAAGGAGGCATATCCATAGTTCTACACACCAGCAGAGTTTGTTTCCCAGTGTTCCATTCCCAGCTCTGATGCTGCAGAACATTTACCCCATGTCCCCCTTCCCAGCTCTGATGCCACAGAGCCTTGCCCATGTCCCTTTTCCTCATTCCGCCCTCCCCATTCCCATTTCCCCTTCCTCCTTCTTAGCAGGTCCAAATATACCTGCAATGCACACCCTCGGTCCTACCCCTTACAACTTATGGTTATGTTCAGTTTTGGGGGCTCATGAGTCTGGGGTCTTTATCTCACTTCTTTTGTATCCCATGGGAGGGGTAAGGAGCAAGGTTGTGCTCTGGCCAAAGCCAGACCTTTCTTTGTTTTTTAGTGTTTCTTATGCCTGCCTCACCGCCCCCACTCCCATTCCTCCCTTGCCCCTCCTAACTGGGTTGCTTGACCTTGGCGTGAGAGAAGAGCCACACAGACTTCCAGTGTATGTTTGTATATTAAACTCCCACCATACCCTGTAACACTTTTGTTCCATCTTTTATCTCCTTTCACCCCATCTGACTGTGGGCAGATGTAACACACACTGTCTTTGTCCTTTGTTCACACATATTAGAAAGGATATAAGAGTATCAAAAAGTCAAATCCTAAATTCTATCTCAGGCTGACAAACAAGCCTACTAACACACACAACAACAACAGCTGCTGAGGGAACGGGTGGCCAGTGGCATGGGTTTCACAGGAGACGATGCAGCAGATGGGCCAGTGCTACACCTCTCAGGGAGTGCCAAGCAATTTATGCATCTTGAAAGGGTGTTCTCCCACCAGAACAAGTAAAGCTAACCATGATGGGGCTGGACAATGACTCTGAAGCCTTCCTAGTTACATTTGAGAGGGTGGAGCTAGCAGCTGAGTGGCCCACAGAACAACAAGCTTTGATCCTGGCCCCATACTTGAATAATAATATAAATAATAAAATCAAATAAAGTCCTCCATTTTGGACTACTTGGATATTTTGAGACCCTCTGTTGACACTTTAGAACCGAGAGCTACCCCAGGGGGACAATACCTCAGATAATAGCACAATGTTTGAGAGAATACCAACCCTTGGAAGTGGCTCCATCCAGAGGAGTGATCGGGACCCACATGGCTGAGGCCATAGTGACAGTACAATTCATAAAGATATTATGCAAGGAGTGAGTGCTATGGCACCACCCCAAGATGTTATCCAAATTGGTAAAGCTAATGGAGGACTTTGTAGGAACTGAAGGAGCACTAGTTGCAGAATCACCCAAGGTCTCAATGAGGAAAGGAATGGGGAAAGGAGACAGAGTGGTGAGAGACCAGGGGATTGGGGATGACTCAGAATCAGCAATGACCTCCCTGAGGGCCCTGGCTCCAAAGGGGCCTCCCAGACAGTCAGACCATACCTTGGAACAGAGGAAGTCCCGTGGAGACAAGGCTGTCAGGTGCAGATACAACATTGTCCATGGAACCACCAGAGACCTCAAAGAAAGAAAGAAGAACGTACAGGCAAGGGTGCAGCCACCACTCTATGACTGGGTCCATCTTCACCTTGGAAAGATGCCAGTGGCACCAGCCCATTAACATGCTATTTTTGTGGCCAAACCAGATGCATATGGAGAATGTGTCCTCTGATGGAATGTAATATGCCCAAGCTAAATGGCAGAAACCCAGGCATGGAAACAGTCTCCCACTAAGTTGATGGTACTGGTGATCGTCCAAGGGAAGATGTTTTGAGGAGTCTTGGACTGTGGTTGTAGCCAGATGGTGGTTCAGACCTCCATGGTGAGAAGTGATGACACCCCTAAGCATACCATCTGACTGCAGTATATACATGGAGATATCAAAACATACCCCAGCCAGTGTCTACAACTGACAGTGAGAGTTCCTACTGCAGTAGTAATGGTAGCCCTGGCCAAAAAATTGTCCTGCCCCATGATCATAGTCTGGGACTGGCCCTTTTTCTGCCAAGTCGTTAATGCACAAGCCCAGATCATGGGCAAGGATCTAGGTCCATTGGTACAACAGTTCCCCAGACTTTGGTAAGCCTTGGGGAAACCTGAAAAAGGAACACCCTGAGCAACTCATCCACCAACACACACAAGGAAAGAAGAGATAAACAGTCAGGACCTAGAAGCATCCTGCAGAGCAGGAATTTTATGCAAGAACAGAGGAACGATCCTATGTTGAGCCATGCATATGAACAACTGGCCTTCATTAAATGACGAGGTAATGAATGGTGTGAGCAGTATCTGCACTTTGTGCTCTGGAGCGCTTGTATTGGATTGAAAGAGTTCAACAAACTGCCAAGCTGCCCAGCTACTGGTGCTGCGCAGGTACTGCCAGGTGATGTTACACTTTGCACACATTATCCCATGTGCTGAACACCTTGGTAGGGAGACTTTGTCTTGGGTATTAGCCCTGTTCTACTGATCAAGTGTTTATTATGAGAATATTGTTCCTCCTGCCCAGAATGACAGCTTGGCTGCAGCAAAGGAGCCCTTAAGGCACCTGTGGTCCTTCTGTCCTAGATCAAGATGCCCTTCGAGAAAATCAGTATGGATATGGTTGGGCCCCTAGAGAAAACTGTCTTAGGACGTCAGCACATATTAGTGATCATCAACTATTCAACCAAGTACCAAGAGGCTGTTCCTCTGCAGTCCACAAAAGCTTCAGAAATAGCTCTGGAACTCTTGAAACTCTTTTCATGCTTAGGATTTCCCCGTGAAATACTAACAGATCAAGGGACCAACTTCGCCTCTCAGCTGAGGAGTGAACTATGCTCCCTTCTGAGAGTCATAATGTACCATCCAAAGACTGATGGCCTAACTGAGTGATTTAATATAACCCTGAAAGTAATGTTGAAATGCTTTTGACCGGCTACTCCCACCCCTCCTGTTTGCCTTAAGGGAGGTTCTGCAAACCCCTATGAGGTTCTCTCCAGTTGAATTGCTTTATGGTCATCAATGAAGGGGAATTTTGGAGTTGCTACATGAAGATTGGGAAGCACAAGACATAGGGGCCTTAAGCACGACCCAATATATTTTGCAATTAATGGAACAACTCACTTTATTGAGCATGGATCTGAACTGGAAGCAGCAAATTTTATGCAAATATTAGAGAAATTTCACTGGAAGCAGATTTTGTACTTGTGAACATGAGTGCTTATACCAGAAACATGATTCTAAAGTCCATGCTCATCCAGTCAGGGTCAGAAAAAATACCTTTTTCTGACTGACTTGCGTGTAATGAATAATTTACGCCCCCTTTAATTTCAGTATTGAATGTGGTCATTCTCTCTCTCTTAAAAAATCAGCAGATGTGCAATATATTGTTTTATTGCATTTAAGTGGGTTTGCACTGATACTTGAGAAATACATGGGACAATATTCCAGGGGCTTTGCAAACTACCCTTCAAGAAAATGTACAGGTTAAAGTGACTTGGTGTAAGTCTCCTATCATTTTTTTTTCAAACAGAGAGACTCTGAACAATTTCTAGGTACAAATGTCACCATGGTCAAAATTACTTGAGCCACTATGGTGATAACTCATGAATTCACTGTGTGAACCACCACTATGTGATTCACTATGTTGTTTGATCCTAGAAAATACTGGTACCAGGGTATGGCTTCTAAGCTTCTGCTGTAGCTGTATCTCTGGAGAATTATCATCTACTGTATCACATGCATAAGAAAATACTGAAATTCATTAAGCCTTGCCTTATCTTAACAAGATGTAGGATCTCACATTTAAAATGGTGACCCAGTATAATTGTACACAGGGTATCATCTCAACTCTTTTATCAGAGTTCACCTTTATTTTTACTTCCATGCTAGAGCTGGGATTTGCAGAGAGATCTATCTCCCATTGTAGAGCAATTTTGTCCTGTAGCAAGTGTTTCTTATTTGTGCTCTGAATCACCTGCTTCTAGTGCAAGGCAGAGCACCATCTAGTTTAATGGAAGAGACATGGGAAAAGCAGTGGGGAGTCATTCTGTGATTTGGAATGAAGTGATTAAATTTTCAGAATACATAATTATAGGGAAAAAGATCAGGTGATTATTATATTTTTCCCTTACACACAGAACAAAATAGGTATTTTTCGGACCAGATAACTTTTACATTAAGGGTATGTCTACACTATAAAATTAGGTCAAATTTATAGAAGTCAGTTGTTTAGAAATTGATTTTATACAGTAGAATGTGTGTGTCCCCATTCAAGACCATTAAGACCATTAACTCGGCAGAGTGCGTCCACAGTGCCAAGGCTAGCGTCTACTTCCGGAGCATAGCACTCTGGGTAGCTATCCCACAGTTTCCGCAGTCTCCGCCGCCCATTGAAATTCTAGGTTGAGCTTCCAATGCCTGATGGACCAAAAACATTGTCGAGGTTGGTTCTGGATACTTATTTCCAGAGTTACCCATGCAGAAGCCATACCATGGCAAGCATGGAGCCCGCTCAGCTCACCATCACCGTATGTCTCCTGGGTGCTGGCAGACATGGCACTGAATTGCTACACAGCAGCAGCTCATTACCTTTTGGCAGCAGATGGTGCATCACGACTGGTAGCCATCGTCGTTGTCTCCTGGGTGCTCTTTTAGCAGACCTCGGTGAGATCAGTCAGAGGCACCTGGACATAAATGGGAGTGACTCCAGCTCATTCTCTATTTAAGTTTCATCTTATGAAGATTCAGTCCTGCCTGCAGTCATACTGCACCATATTCTGGTGAGCAGCCAGGAGACAAGGATGGCTAGCAGTTGTACTGCACAGTCTTCTGGTGAGCACCCAGGAGATGACGATGGCTGGCAGTCATACTGCACCGTCTGCTGTCAGCCTAAGATGTATAAGAGAGATGGAGTGGATCAAAACAAGAAAGAGACCAGATTTGTTTTGTATTAATTTGTATTCATTTGTTCCCCCGTCCTTCCCTCTCTGAATAGTAGGGGGAGGGATAGCCCAGTGGTTTGGAGGGTTAGGAGCCCAATCCTTGGGGGGGGGGGGCTTCTGTGTGACAGTTGTGTGTGTTTCTCCTTGATATATGCCCCCCTTTGTTGATTTTAATTCCCTGTAAGTCAAATTGCCCCTCTCTCAATCAGAGCAACAGCAGACAATTGTTTCACACCCTTTTTCAGCGCAGACGCCATAGCAGACGCAGACGCCAAAGCATGTCAGACATGGAGCCCGCTCAGATCACTGCCACAATTATGAGCACTGTAAACATCCCACGCATTATCCTGCAGTATATGCAGAACCAGAACCTGCAAAAGCAAAGCCAGACGAGGAGGCAATGGCAGCATGGTAACAAGAGTAATGAGGACATGGACACAAAGTACAGGCCCCAGCAATATGGACATCATGGTGTTAAAGGGGCAGGCTCATGCCATGGAATGCTGATTCTGGGCCTCGGAAACAAGCACAGATTGGTGGGACCACATAGGGTTGCATGTCTGGGACGATTCTCAGTGGCTGAGAAACTTTCGCATGAGTAAGGGCACTTTCATGGAACTTTGTGACTTCCCCCACCCTGAAGCGCAAGAATGCCAAGATGAGAGCAGCCCTCACAGTTGAGAAGCAAGTGGCGATAACTCTGTGGAAGCTTGCAATGCCAGACAGCTACCGATCAGTCAGGCATCAATTTGGAGTGGGTAAATCTACTGTGGGGGCTGCTGTGGTCCAAGTAGCCAACGCAATCAAAGAGCTGCTGATATCAAGGGTAGTGACTCTGGGAAATCTGCAGGTCATAGTGGATAGTTTTGCTGCAATGGGATTCCCTAACTGTGGTGGGGCGATAGATGGAACCCATATCCCTATCTTGGCACTGGAGCACTAAGGCAGCAAGTACATAAACCGAAAAGGGTACTTTTCAATGTTGCTGCAAGCACTGGTGGATCACAAGGGACGTTTCACCAACATCAACGTGGGATGGCCAGGAAAGGTACATGATGCTTGTATCTTCAGGAACTCTGGTCTGTTTCAAAAGCTGCACCAAGGGACTTTCTTCCCAGACCAGAAAATAACTGTTGGCGCAGTTTACAGACTCGGATAGACCTCAGCGAAATCAATATTCCTATTGTTATTATTGCTTGCTGTGTGCTCCACAATATCTATGAGAGTAAGGCGGAGACGTTTATGGTGGGTTGGGAGGTTGAGGCAAATCGCTTGGCTGCTGATTACGCGGCGCCAGATACCAGGGCAGTTAGCAGAGTACAGGATGGCGCAGTACGCATCAGAGAAGCTTTGAAAACCAGTTTCATGACTAGCCAGGCTATGGTGTGAAAGTTCCATTTGTTTCTCCTTGATGAAACCTTCCCCCCCGGCACTTGCTTCACTCGACTTACCTGTAAGCTAACCACCCTCCCCTTCCCGCTTCGATCACCACTTGCAGAGGCAATAAAGTCATTGTTGCTTCACATTCATATATTCTTTATTAATTCATCACACAAATAGGGGGATAATTGCCAATGTAGACTGGGAAGGGAAGCACAAGGCCACAATGCACTTTAAAACTTATTGAATGCCAGCTTTCTGTTGCTTGAGCAGTCCTCTGGGGTGGAGTGGTTGGGAGCCCCCCCACCGCATTCTTGGGCATCTGGGTGAGGAGGCTATGGAACTTGAGGAAGAGGGTGGTTGGTTACACAGGGGCTGTAGCGGCAGTTTGTGCTCATGCTGCTTTTTCTGAACCTCAGCCATAAGCTGGAGCATATCAGTTTGTTCCTCCAATAGCCTCAGCATTGCCTCTTGCCTTCTGTCACCAAGCTGACGCACCTATCATCTTCAGCCCGCCACTTATTATCTTCAGCCTGCCATCTATCCTCTCATTCATATTGTGTTTTCCTGGACTCTGACATTGTCTGCCTCTACGCATTCTGCTGGGCCCTTTCAGTGTGGGAGGACTACATGAGCTCAGAGAACATTTCACCATGAGTACTCTTTTTGTGTCTTCTATTCTTTGCTAGCCTCTGGGAAGGAGAAGATAGTGTGAGCGTTGAAACATTTGCAGCTGGTGGAGGAAAAAAAAGGGAGAGTGGTAGTTGAAAAGACACATTTTAAAGAACAATGGGTAGACTCTTTATTTAAAGTGGGTTGGCAATTTAAAAGAAGGGGCTGCGGTTTTCAGGTTAACATGCAGCACAAACTCAACTAACTCCCCCCCCCCCACATGCACCGAGTTCTCTGGGATGATCACTTCACCCCTCCCCCACCACGTGGCTAGCTACGGGAAACATTTCTGTTCAGCCACAGGCAAACAGCACAGCAGGAACAGGCACATCTGAATGACCCCTTAATAAAATCACCCTATTTCAACCAGGTTAGGATAACACAGAGAGATAAAGAAAGGATGTTGTTTGAATGCCAGCAAACACTGGGACCATACGCTGTGTTATGCAATGATTCCAGACTACATGCGACCGGCCTGGCTTGGTAAAGTGTTCTACCATGGAGGATGGAATAAGGCTGCCCTCCCCAGAAATCTTTTGCAAAGGCTTTGGGAGTACATCCAGAAGAGCTTAATGGAGATGTCCCTGGAGGATTTCTGCTTCAACCTCATACATGTTAACAGATTTTCCAGTAGCTGTACTGGTCGCGAATGCCAGGGCAAATTAATCATTAAACACTCTTGCTTTTAAACTATGTATAATATTTACAAAGGTACACTCACCAGAGGTCCCTTCTTTGCCTGGAGGGTCCAGGAGGCAACCTTGGGTGGGTTCGGGGGGTACTGGCTCCAGGTCCAGGGTGAGAAACAGTTCCTGGCTATAAGGGAAAACGGTTTCTCTGCTTGATTGCTGTGAGCTATCTTCCTCGTTCCCAAAACTCGCATCCTTGTTGCGTGCTACTCCATTGACAGAGTCAAAGAACAGGGGTGAGGTAGTTGTAGGGGCACCTCCTAGAATGGTATGCAACTCATCGCAGAAGCAGCATGTCTGGGGCTCTGACCAGGTCCCAGAGCGCCGTTTGCCTCTCTGGTTTTTTGGTAGGCTTGCCTCAGCTCCTTAAGTTTCACGTGGTACTGCTGCAGGTCCCTGTTATAGCTTCTGTCCTTCATCCCCTTGGAAATTTTTTCAAATGTTTGGACATTTCATCTTTTGGAACAGAGTTCTGATAGCACAGATTTCTCTCCCCAAACAGCGATCAGATCCTGTACCTTTCATTCAGTCCATGATGGGGCTCTTTTGCAATTCTGGGACTCCATCATGGCCACCTTTGGTGATGAGATCTGTCTACCTGGCCAGTGCATCTGAGTTGAGAGTGCTGTCTAGAACAGTCAGAATGGAGCACTCCAGGATAGCTCCTAGTGGCCAATACCATCAAATTGAGACCACACTACCCTACACTACCCCAAATTCGACCTGGCAAGGTTGATTTCAGTGCTAATCCCCTTGTCAGGGGAGGACTACAGAAATTGATCTTAAGAGCCCTTTAAGTTGGAAAAAAAGGCTTCCTCATGTGGACAGGTGCAGGATTAAATCAATGTAATGCTGCTAAATTCGACCTAAACTCATAGTGTAGACCTGGATTAAGAAACTCTAAACAAAGAAAGAACAAACATAAAGTCTCCAATAGCTAAAGCTGCCGCAGGCTGCTATAATAAGTAGAGATGTGGGAAACATGGTGATATTTTTTCAAAGTTCATTTTTGGGTATAAAAGTCATAAAAATGCTTCATTACATTTTGTATATACACCCAAAGACTTTTCATATTCTAAATGAAAATCAGATCCTTTTAAGGTGCCTCAGTTGGGGCAGCCAAACTCACTGGTCACTTTTCTTTCTAGGTGTATTTCCACATAAACATGCACCTAATTTGTTTATGCAATTAATGTAATTGCATGCAAAAACAAGGAAACTGAACATGCAAATGGGGATAATTAGCCATCTGTGTGCACAAGCAAGTGAATAGCTGAACATTTACTTTACAAACCCCACTTATTACTCAGATATAATTTTCCTTGCTTTTTCCCATCCTTTCACATCCCATTTGTCTTTCCCTCTATAAAGCTTGACATCTTTTCTATGATATTTTTAAGTACCTCCTCAATATATTTTTTTCATATATAATTCCTTTTAATACACTGAATTTAAGTTTTGTTCTAAGATTTTTCTTCTCTCATCTCTTCTTTCTCTTCAAGGACTCTTTCTTTTCTAATTCTGCCTATATTTTGCTTCTTATTTTGCTTAGATATATTGTTCCCTGAAATTTTTATTTTTTATTTTTAACATTTTTGCTCTAATTTTATTGTATTTTATTTCCCCTTTATCAAGCTTCTCCCTTCTTTGCCCTGAGTAAGTTGCAAGTTCTGATATAGGAAATATAACATGGTCTGGCTATGGTCTGCAGAGATCCCATTTCATCGGTGGCTTGATGTAAATTATATATAAAAAAGCTGTCATCTAAGTAATTTACTTTGAAAGTATGCAGTTTGAATGGACAAAATTAAAGAAGCTCCGAATCAACATGTAATGAGTTTAACAATGACATTGCAGCATTCCAAGATACAGCAAAGGACACATCTAAAGTTGTCATCAGAAGACAGTATATTAATCTTGCATTGGGCTTAAACAAACAGCAAAACAAGCCAGATAAATTCTAGAATATGATGATATGCCACTCTAAAATTCTGAACTGCTCCCTACAGAAATTATTAAGGAAATAAAATTATTTGGTTGTATTTCAGGATTTAGTATTAACTCTAACTGAGAGAAAAAGTCCACCAGTATTTCAGACCAAAAAGAAAGCAAAATAATTCTCTAGCTTGATTGCCACAATTATTGTTAGGCTTTGTAATTTGCATAAAGCATGGTACGGAGTTGCACTCCTCCTTGAAGAGCTCCTTGAATTGTGCCTTAGGTGTCACAATCTCTCTCAGGGCTGCTCCGAGCATGCGTAGGGGTGTTCACTCAGCTCATCATCTATTAACAGGCCACAGACCTCTTCCCCAAGGCCCTGGCCCTGATCTATGGGACGCTGGGATGGCACATGCGAAGGGGCGGCATTCCGTCCATTCTTGGGGCGGCACAGTCCGAGGGACTTTTTTGTCTTGCTTCAGCAGTTCGGACTTTTTTTTTTTTGCTTTGGGTGGCAAAAATGGTAGAGCTGGCCCTGCGTGGCAGCAAGAAGCGTTGTCCTATTTCTCCCCATCATCATTTGGGCAATTTGCTCCCTGCTGGGAAAAAGGGACTAGCAACCCCTTCTCACAGGGACGTCCAATTTGATCAGTATTTGCGTGGGCAGTACAATGTCTTTTGCCAGTGCATGCCTGCACAAAAGCTAATCATAGTCTTGCCCTTTTAATTAGTATCATTCCTAGCATAGTGGTTCCTCTTGAAAAACGCCTTGTGCTCAACCAGGGTAAAATGCCCCATCAGCATGATCTGTGTGACAGTGTAGCAGCTGACCTACCCAACGCTCCATTCTGCAAAACTACTTGCCTGAATTAAAATATAATCTTATTTTAATAAAATACCAGTACCAGTGACTACTCTAAAACCCAGGTTTTGCTTTTTGCAGAATTGAATCTTTGTGCTCAATCCTAGCCTTTCTCTAAGAAATAAAGATTTTAATCCAAGAAGGGAATGGGGTGCTTTAAGCAATGGACTCCTTTCAAAAACTATTTCAGGAGTGTACCCTTTTAAATGCTGAACAGATTAAAAATATATATATAAATGCACCAAGGTGCCCCCTTTTCACTTTAGACAACTCTATTATTTCAAAATGGAACAGTAAGGAATCTCTGACTCAAAATGGCTCCAGAGTTGAAAATTGTATTCGTGATTGTAGACCCTCACTCTTTCATGCAGAAGGAGGCCCCTCATTCAGGTTACTCTGAGCTTGCCACTCCATCCTGAGGTCATGATGGGAGGTCCCATGACATTGGCAGGTCTCTTGATCGGGCTTATCTGGCCAAGCTGCAGAAGGGTCTAGGGCCCTTGCCTCCCTCCCAAGGTGGAGCAAGACCCTGCATGTCCTCCAGTTCCCAGCCCCACAATAGGGCTGGGCACCAAACAATCACGGTCAGGCTTTAGCCTCGGCTTGGGGAAGCTCAAGCTGCCAGCAATTAACACAGTCTACCAGTGGCTCACTTCGGCTTGGGTGGGGCTCGAGACACCTGCAAGACATTTATGGTCTATGGTGCTGGTGGTGGCCTGGGCTTGCAGCGGCTCAGGCTACCCACAACAAATTCAGTCTCAAGGGCTGGCTTTAGCCTGGGTGGGGCTCAGGCTGCCAGCAAAGCACCAGTCTATAAGGGAGCTGGTAAGGATGGCTCCTTCTCCAGAATGGGAGCTTCCTCGTGAAGTGTAGGGCATCAGCCATCCTGAGGTGGGGCGTCAGGGGGATGCAGGCCCATCTTACTCTACTGCATACCAGCCGAGGGTCCCGGCAGGGGCAAGATTGGCTGCCCCTGCCTCAGCGGGTGTCCAGCCGCAACACGCTGACTGAGTCACACCTTGCTCTGAAGCCAGCTCCCCTGGGACCCTTCCTGCCTTCCCAAGGTTTGGTACCTCTCACTTCCAGGGTTCCTCGGGGTACACTGTATCCAGCACTCCAGGCCACTGTTCGTCAGGGTCTCCCACTTCTATGGCTAGGGGACAGCTGGGTGTATGTTCCCATCCTGAGTATGGCAGGGGCATCCTTCTCCTCTGCAGATTCCACCCCGACTTAGCTGCTGGGCCTTTCTCTTATACTTCCGGCCCCGCCCTGGCACTTCTGGTGAGGGGGCAGGACTGGCGAGGCTCTGCCCACCAAGGGGCATGTAGCGGACTCTCCCTCTCCCATGCAGAGGGAGGCCACTCGGCCTCACTACAATGTTTAAATAAGGAAAGGAGCAGTCTAAAACATACATTCAACTACAAACTGTCCAAATCCAAATAAGGAGAGACAATCTATGAAACAGTGGGATGGAGCTGTAAGTTAAAAGATTCTATTAACAGAACGGAAAGCAAACTAGGGGAAACCTTACATGGGAGATCCATGCACATATCTATGGATATATCTACACTCCATCTGGAGGTGCAATTGCCAATTCAGGTAGAAGTACACACGCTAGCTCTGATTGAGTTAGCACACTAAAAATAGAAATGTAGCTGCCATAGCACTGGAAGGTAGGATGGGCTAGTCACCCGAGTAAGTACCTAGGGTCCCAGCTGGCATTGCACTTAGGGTGACTATACCCTCCCACCACCTGTACCGCCTCTGTTTTTAGCATGCTAGCTTGATAAATTTCGTGTATGTATGTCTACTTAAGCTGGAAATTACAACTACAGCCTGAGTGTAGATGTATGCTAAGCAAGTTTTTATAAGTTATCCATTACTCTGATATCTGAAGTCCAGATCTCCAAAGGTATTGGTATGGATATCAATGGGAGTTAGGTGCTCATATATCTTTGAGGATCTGGGCCAGAGTGCCTAGATAGTGAAGGGGAGTGGGAGAGGAATGTGCCACAGTCAAGGGACACTACCTAATATAAAGTTCTCTGGGGACTCCAAGCCCAAAAGCTTCTGATTGCTGGAGAGCTGCAGTAAGACTTTGCCATTTTGATAGACAGGCCTTTTGGTTCAGTCATGCTGGAAACAAACATGAAAGCAGATTAAAGTAGTAATTGATCTAAACTACTGCTACCCATCCAAGGCACAATTCTGCCATCACTGATAAAGGATTCTGTATTCCAACCAATTTACATGGACTCAAACACAATATTTGACCATAAATTACATTGTGTATATTATAAATAGTAGATAATGAAGAGCATAGAAACCTTTTATAGAATATCAGTGCATTACTAATTGGTGTTATTGTTTATTTCTATAGAACCATCCTCTAAGTGTGCATTGCAGTTTGCAGATGATCACCCAAAAAAGAAAAAAAAAAGAGAGAGAGAGATTGAGAGAGAGAGCTGTTTGTTTAAGTACAGAGCTGTTTCTTATTGGAATGGTGGGTATTTGGCCTTAAATTCTGTTTCCTACTCCATGATGGCAATGTCATGACTCACATTAGGTTGTAACTTTATTGCTAGATAGGCTATTGAACCACCAAATAATTTGTTAATGCTGATTCTCTGCATCTCTGACATCAGCTCTCTTCCAGTGGCCCATAATTACAGTTGTATTTTTCAATTGGATCTGCAAAGGAAGACCTATGAGCTCATGTGGAGCCCTCATTGGATGATTCTGCCCATGCAGTTTTTCTTAAAGAATCCAGGCCTAATTTATAAATAAATATAATAATGCCAATTCATCATGGATGCAGGTATAGAGTTATTGGACAAATTCAGCTCTCTGTTACACTGGCATAAGTCCAGAGTAATTCCATTGACTTCAATACCTATGAGAGAGCAGAACTGAGCCCACAATTTTTTTTTCTTTGTGTATATTTGTGCTCTGAGCTTGTATAAATTAGTGAAACAATGTTTTTTTTTATTTTAATAGCAATGCTGAATACAATGAATAAACATCACTGGAGACAATGAATTCATGGGCAGAGTTCAGATATAAGGCATAGGTTTCTTTCCATTCCTACGCACATCCCTCTTTACCCCCATCTAGGGAAATCACCTTTTCAAAGGGTAAGACAGTAAATCCCTAAATCTCCATATTTACTCAAGTTCTGTGTCTTTTCAAGGCAGAAGCTGTCAAGTCTATAGATTTACAAGTTTTTTATGATAATGATTTCCTCCATGGGCTAGCTCAGGATGAAAAGATAAATTAATTTATCCTCTTCTATCCACTAGCTAAAGTTTAGACTATATTCAGAGCACACACATTGTATTATTCATCACGATAGATTAAAATTTAAAATCAACTCTATGTAGCCTTCTTGAACTGGGCCTGTAGAGGCTGGGTGCATTTCAAAAGGGATGAGTTCAGATCCCTTAGGAAGATTATCATTCTTCTTCTATCATTAGCCAGTTTGCTGAGTATTCCAAAGAGAGATTCAGTTTATCTATTGACTGAGGGTTTTATATAGACATATTCTAACTATACAGAAATGAGTGTACTTGTGATTATTGCTTAACAGTACCTAATTATTTACCAAGATTTTATTTCCTTTTTTCCTCTTTTGGGCATGGCTTACCACTGTATTACTCTAGTTTTATGCCGATGTAATTCCATTGGGCTCCACCACCATATAATGGAAGTAACACTACGGTGTTATTTCTTTTTACCTTTCTACATGGGTCAGCTATTTTCACATGAACGCTTCTACCATTACAACATTCAAACACCGCTGGCATATTTTTAAATCTGAAAGACCAGTTATTGATTTGGACAGGAAAACTTTGTATTGGCTGAATGGTTTTTATTACAAAAATTACATCATGTCTTCATTCTCCCTCACTTTCATAGATGTTTTGCAATGCACGTTGCAAAAGTTTCCCCTGGTCCACCTATCAACATTGAAAGTTTTCTGACTAGTAGTAAATCTGGAGTGATCTACAAGAGGTGCTAGCATCTAATTGAGCACAGTGTGTAAGAAGCTTAACCATAGTTGAAGGAAGCAGATCTGATGCACGGCACGTGGAGACTTTTAAAAACTAAAGCATTAAACAATCTAAGAGGTCTCAATTGTCCAGCCTTCTGCTCACCCTCAAAATTATATTTTGTAAAGCTTCAAGTGATCAAATGATTATATTAATTGCCTTTTATTTAGAGACCTGGTAGTTTTGCATCACTTTCTAACTGCTTTCTGTCACATTAGATAACATTTTTTTCTTAGCCATCTGATCAGAATATTTCAGTATAGTCTGTTTTTTTATTTTATTTTTTTTTTAGAGCAAACTTCTGGTTACCCTCAATTTCCTGTTTTAAATCCCCAGTGCACTTTTTTGATATCACCACTGATTACAGAGCTATAAGCACAAAAGGATCCAGAGCCCCAGGGATTCACATAAGTATTTAACTTCATCTTCAATGTATTTTTAGAAGGAGACTATTATATTTATTAAATACAATATTTGAGAGACTCGGGTGAAAGAGGAGAAGAATTAAGCTGCAAAGTTATAAGGAAACTAGTGTTGAACAATGACGAGGCTTTGTTCAAAATCGTATATCTATGAGGAAATTACCACAAATGGGTCATACTGTCAGAAAAACTAAATAAACTTCATACAATTGCTCAATAAGGTACGAAGAATGTCTTGTATGGTGGTTTGGCCTACTGAGTCTCGAAACTGACGAGGTTACAAATTACTGGACTTTCTTATGCTTCGTGCAGATAAAATTTTCTGTAACATTCTTTATCTCAGTAAAGCTGGTCAAACATTTCTGCCAGAACAATTTTCTGCTGGAAAATGCTGATTTGATGGAATTAAAATGTTCCATAGTATTCTGAGTGTCTCAGGCATCCAGGATCTCTATCTACATGGTATCTCAAGGCCTGATTTGGAATGATTTTTTTTTTTAAATCTTGAAATTTTTCATAATGGACTACCCTGTTCATGCACAGCTCTAATATGGAGAGTGTGGCACCATGAGAATTTGTACCTGGTTCAGGTCACACATAAAGTTTATGGCAAATCTTCTTTCTCACTTCTGTGTCTTAATCATCCATAACACTGGCTAACAGAGACATTTATCAGTATAAAAGTCCTATTTATGCTTCTGTGTGAACCGCTGCTGAGCACAGAGACACTTTCTTCAACCCCCTTATGGGTTTGGGTGACATGTATTTTTATTTGGAGGCCATGGATTTAGTTATGTTGGTTTATGATCAGTTGGTCATGTTGTCTGCTGGACTCTTGGACTTAAGTCATATTTTTGTGTGAAGCATTCATTAGGCCTTTGTGTTTTGAACACCATAAGTAAATCATGTTGTTTACTGGTAGTAAATAATGGCTGTTACACTCACTTATGTTATAACCCCTGGGTCTCAAATCTGGGCCTATAGAGTTTCTAGGACGAGATACACTTCAGCCCTCTATCTGGCAGTGTGCTGATGCTTGTGTACCTGGGATCCGTAAAGCCCATCCTCAATTTCCTGGTCTGCCCCTGCAGTCCTATTGGTGGAGTCCCAGAGCAACTGATTGGCTGGCTGGATCTACTTAAGCCTGGAGCAAGAACAGAAAGCTATCTGAACAACCGGATTCTACTCTGTTCTGTTTCCCTTCTCCTTTGTGCACCTGCTCCTTGATTTCCTGACTTTATTTATAAGTGATTAAGGTTGGTTAAGAATGACAAGCTCTCAATTCAAACTAGTAAGGTCTGATTTCCCCCTTCCTTGTATCTATTCTATTCAGGTTCTTAAACTAGCCTCATCACTCTTGTATCTGAATACCTTCCAGTAGTGAAAATGGAATGGTGTCAGCATATAGGGAAAAAGCTAAGGAATGAGAAGTAGTAAGTGAGTCAGTAGACAATGATCAGAAGAAATATGTTACCACCTCTCTTCAATACTTATATGGCCCCTGTCCTCATAGTCTCTGAGTACCTCCGAATCTTAGGTGTTCTTATCCTCCTAAGACCTTGAGCTGTAGGGAAGTACTGTTATACCCAGATAGATAACTGAACACTGAGAGATTAAGTGACTTCCCCAAGGCCACCCAGGGAATTGTGGACCCACGTCCCTCCTAGCCCTAACCACGGGGAGCATCCTTCAATTGTGTGTGATTATTGACAGCTTGGTGAAGTGTGTGAAAAATGAAAATATTCTGATTTGATAGTGTTTTACAGTCACTTAATCTCATGGGTGCAAGGCAGTGGACATGCCAGAACCTCAGGATCCATCATAAAACTGAACATGACAAGCAATATATATATCATAATTCCATTCTATTTTTTCTTACTATTTAAATCTCAAGCTCTGTAAGTTCAGTCCTTTTTTCCCCACTAAAAACACAAAATACAACATCAGCAACTCGCAGAGAGCTTCTAGTCTTCAGCATGCCAGGCAATTAGGTCATTCCTTGAAGGGCAATACAATGTGTTAAGATATCACATCTTAACAGTGGCTAACATTAGCAGAGGACTTGCTGAAATGTCCTGGTATATTTTTGATGCTGCTTGGGGATGTTATCATGTCTAGCAGTGAGCAAAAGGCTGACAAAGGGGGAAGAAATAAGAGGAAAAAATCTAGGATAAAACTAATAGCAATAAAACTCTTGACAAGTCAGATTGCTGCAAGTCTCAGTATCTGAAACAACTTTGACAATAATGGGATTCAAATGTCCATAAAATTAGTCAAGATATAAGGATATAAATGTCTACAATTTGCATAAAAGCTTTACTTTAAAGATTTAGCACTGTGTACCAAATGAAGGGAAAAAAAGCACTGCCATAACAGTAACACTCTAATATAGGTATCCATTATCTAATGCTTATATAATGGAAGCCAATGAGTTCATTATTATTGGTGCTATTACACTGAATACCAAATGAACTCATCATCGAAGCACATTTGCTTTAAAAACTATTACTGCACCATCAGTAACAAAAATAAATAAATAAAAAATACATACAAACTTCTTTAGATGACTAATTTGATTTGTGTTAACTGCTAATGTATTATTAATCGACAGTTCATTATACTTTGAGATAGCATTTAGTTTATTTGTACACAATTCATTTCTGTAATCTTTCACTCTGTTGCCTTTTATTCCTGTGTAAGCAGTGCTGGTTTGGGCTGATACAGACCTATAGTAAATGGCAGGATGGTATGTTTGTGTGCTATTCAAATTTATTCTGTTTTGCAAAACCAGGAAAGGTTCAAAAAGGTTGATGAGATCCAAAGTAAATGATAGCATATGAGAACAGTCTATGAAAATTAGAAAGTGCTGAGGTCAACAGCTTAGACCGTGCTATCTCAACATCAAAACAATTTTGAACATATTCATCAAATCCTTTCAGTTTACATTGTTTGAAGTCGTTTGTAGTAATGGTAATTCAATTTCCCTGCAGCATATATCTATTTGAGCTGTTATTTTGATTTGCTAGGTATACACATCAAACGCTCAAAGCAGATTCAGGAGACACAACCCCCTGAAAATCAATAAGCAGTCCAAAGTTGATGTGAGGTAGCAGAACAAAGCACAGTATCACATCTCCAACTTTTTGAACTGAGAAGGTTCTTCAGTGGGGAAGCAGAATACTTAAAAAATAGAATGTCTGGAAATTACAACAGGCAGTATGATTGTTATGGATAGCTACAGCCAAAATGATAGTGAAGGGAGCCTGATCAATGTTGTTGGCACTTCAAAAATGTAATCACTGATACCAATTCGTTAGTTGCTTCACACACTTGTGTATAAAGCCTGTCCACTTAAATTCCCTTAGTAAATGGGAAGCTGCTTGGGCACCATTTTGTTATGCCAAAAGTCATTAGGCCTACATTGCAATGTGAAGGATTGCTGACATTTTATATTATTGGGCTTTCTAATGTGCTTTTACCAATATAAATTTAGTTTATGCTCCTAGAATTCCCATGGATCATTTGTTCACTGCAAAAGACTTATCTTGTTATGCATGTAATATAATCCTTATGCCATCCAGAGCCATTAGGAACATTTGCTATTTCCTACCAATGGGCTTAAAGTCCAAATTGTGAGAGTATATGTGAATGCTCACGGGATCTGATCTTTAGGAAATAGTATATGAATATGTGCATAATATGCAACTAACAATTTGTTATCCAACAAAGCAATGTGTTTTTTAACAAAATTGTAAAAGAAAAATGGATTTAAGCTTATTTATATTCCTGAGGTATTAAGATGTCTTGATATGTTCTGCTACCATAACAATGCTAGGTTGATATTACAGTAAAATATACAGCAAAATAAACATTAAGCCTGGGGTGCAGAAGCCCTGGTTTTCACGGCTATGTTGGAAACATTGCTTTGGGAGTATCTTTATGTCTGTGGTCTGGGCTGCTAACTGGTGGGGAAACTGCACAATATAGAACTAAGGAGTTGAGGTGTCATTTTTCAACCAGTTCTAGGCAGTAATGCCAGTTTCAGAAAAGGACCACAAGGACCTAGCAAAAGTTCTGAGGGATGTGGCTTAGGAATGATCAATCAATAAAATTGTCTTTTAGACAGTAAACTCTTCACAGTAGGAGTTGACTTCATTTTTTATCCTGTGGAGTCCCAATCTTGTTGTCATGCTTAGCAGATTAAAATAATACTTCTGTGCCTAAAATGGTCTTTTGGCTAAGGTGCTGGACTGGAACTAAGGAGAGAGAAATTCTGTTCCCAGCTCTGCCAGACTCTGTGTGACCTTGAGCAAGTCACTTAATCTGTCTGTCTCAGTTCTCCATCTATAAAATGCAGATACAGTGACTGTCTGTGATGCTCCGCAGGGTTGTGAGGTAGCTGTTCACTGCCTGCCATTAGTGTGATGCAGTCTTGTCTGTGCCTGATGCAGTTCAGCTCCCTGAAACCACCAACCTATGATCAAACAAGCTCTAACTTCCAAGTGTCCACAGATCTTGCCCTCTCTGTGCAGGCTGGTGATAGCCACACAGCAACCTCTGAGTTCTCCGAACGTTCCTCTGCAATGTCCTGCTCTTAACCATGGGACACTCTGTCATAAACAGATAGCTAAGGGTTAATGTCTCTTTCACCTGAAACACCTGACCAGAAAACCAATCAGGAAACCGGATTTTTTCAACTTTGGGTGGAGGGAAGTGGGTGTCTGAGTCTTTTGTCTGCCTGCCTGCTTCTCTGAGCTTTGGAGAAGTACTTTCTACTTTCTAGTCTTCTGTTTCTAAGAGTAAGGACAAAGAGATCAGATAGTAAGTTCTATGGTTTCTTTTCTTTGGTATTTGCATGAATATAAGTGCTGGAAATGCTTTGATTTGTATTCTTTTTGAATAAGGCTGTTTATTCAATATTCTTTTAAGCAATTGACCCTGTGTTGTATCATCTTAATACAGAGAGAACATTTGTATTTTTTCTTTCTTTTTTATATAAAGTTTTCTTTTAAGACCTGTTGGAGTTTTTCTTTACTTCAGGGAAATTAAGTCTGTACTCACCAGGGAATTGGTGGGAGGAAGAAATCAGGGGAAAGCTGTGTGTTGGATTGCTAGCCTGATTTTGCATTTCCTCTGGGTGAAGAGGAAAGTGCTTTTGTTCCAGGATTGGGAACGGAGAGGGGGAATCACTCTGCGTAGTTTCACAGAGCTTGTGTCTGGGTATCTCTCCAGGAGCATCTGGAGGGGGGAAGGGAAAAAGGATTATTTCCCTTTGTTGTGAGACTCAAGGGATTTGGATCTTGGGTCCCCAGGGAAGGTTTTTCAGTGGGACCAGAGTGCCCCAAAACACTCTAATTTTTTGGGTGGTGGCAGCAGTACCAGGTCCAAGCTGGTAACTAAGCTTGGAGGTTTTCATGCTAACCCCCATATTTGGACGCTAAGGTCCAGAATCTGGGAATAAGGTTATAACATGGTGGCAGCGGCGGGATATAGACAGAATCCAGAAGCCAGTAGGAATATTATATTTTTCTTTTCTCTGCTAAGGGCTTTTTAGCAGAGAGAAACAGTTTGGTTTTAAAAGGGAACCAGAGAGAATTTTTTTTTTCTGCTCTCTAGCAGTTGTGGTTTGCATATTAAGCGAGAAGACTGTTAAGGGTCTTTTGTCATGCAATAGCCCTCCCATTAGGAGGCAAATACCAGCACTTATATGCATGCAGATAAAGTGGTTTTTCTGGTTTCCCTTAATTGAACATTAGCTAGAGAGAGAAAAGGAAAAAAGCACTGTTGCTAGGCAGACTCCAGGAGGGAACAGAGCCTGCAGTGCAGAAGATAAACACCGGAGGGCACCCCAACACAAGAAAACAGGAATCATGACTTCTAAGGCAAAAATGAGGGCCGAAGACCAATTCAAAGAAGCTGAACACAGGCGACAAATGGAGATGAAAGAAAGAGAAGAACAAGCCAAAGAGGCAGCACACAAAAGAAAACTAGAAGAAGAAGAGTTAGCCCACAGAAGACAGATAGAACTCCAGAGGGAAGCCCACCAACAGGCCATGGAATTAGAAAAGGCTAAGCAACAGACTCCAGCCAATCCTAACAACCCATCGCCCATTATTGCTCCACAGCACAGAAAATTTCCCACCTACAAGGCAGGTGATGACACCGAGGCCTTCTTGGAAAATTTTGAAAGAGCCTGTCTTGGGTACAGCATCCCCGAAGACCAGTACATGGTAGAATTAAGGCCACACCTCAGTGGACCTTTAGCAGAGGTGGCAGCTAAAATGCCCAAGCCGCAAATGAATGACTATAAACTTTTTCAAACCAAGGCCAGATACCGGATGGGGATAACCCCAGATCATGCCCGTCGGCGCTTCAGAACCCAAAAATGGAAACCAGAGGTGTCATTTCCCAAACACGCCTACTACATTGCAAAAAACTATGAGGCCTGGTTAACAGGAAACAACATTCAAACCTTGGAAGACGTGAACCTCCTCATACAAATGGAGCAGTTCTTGGATGGTGTTCCTGAAAACATCACACGGTACATACAAGATAGAAATCCCAAAACTATCGCTGAGGCGGGGGAGATTGGAGCCAAATGGATGGAACTGGCAGAAAGCAAAAAAGCTACTGTCAAGGGGAACGATTACCCCAGGGGGCACACAGACCATAAACCCTACAACCGAGGACAGCCAAGGACCCTCCATACCACCCAAGTAAAGCCACAGATACCCTACTCTTCAACCTCACCAGTCTCCAGTAACTCACCTCGGCCCAGTGACCCATCAGATGGAAGATGCTTTAAGTGTAATGAACTGGGACATATCAAGGCCAACTGTCCCAAGAACACCATGCGAGTGCAATTCATTACACCACCATCACCCCAAAGATCCCCAGGCCCGGATGCCTCTCAAATACCCTTAGAGCGAAGGGAAAATTTGAGAGTGGGCGGAAAGAAGGTTACTGCGTGGAGAGACACGGGGGCACAAGTGTCAGCTATCCACCAATCCTTCGTTGACCCCAAATTCATCAACCCAAAGGCCAAAGTTACAATTTACCCCTTCATGTCACAAGCTGTAGACTTGCCTACAGCTGAACTGCCTGTCCAGTACAAAGGCTGGTCAGGAAGGTGGACTTTTGCAGTCTATGACAATTATCCTATCCCCATGCTACTGGGGGAAGACTTGGCCAACCAAGTGAAGCGGGCCAAGAGAGTGGGAATGGTTACCCGTAGCCAAACCAGGCAAGTTTCCAGACCCATTCCTGTTCCTGAGCCGTCCACAGACGCCCCGTCTGTGTTACCAGAGACCCAGACAGAGGCAGTGGACCCGGATTCCATGCCTACCACTGAAACAGCCACAGCATCTCCAGTCCCAGGCCCGGAACTGGAACAGCAACCAGCACCAGCAAGTGCAACCACATCTTCAAACTCAACGCCAGAGGGCGCCAGCAAGCCAGAACTGGCAGAAGCAAAAGACAGCCATACCCAAAAAGCTCAGCCAGAGCCTGAAATACTCTCAGGTGCACCAGCGGAGAGCGGTTCACCAGCAACGGAAACAACCCCATCACCTACATCGCTTCCAGAGGGACCAAGCCCAAGTCCACAGTCTGAGGAAGAACTGGTGACCCCAGCCTCAAGGGAACAGTTCCAGGCTGAGCAGGAAGCAGATGACAGCCTTCAGGAAGCGTGGGCGGCGGCACGGAGCACCCCACCGCCTCTCAGCTCTTCTAATCGATCCCGGTTTGTTATAGACCAAGGACTTTTATACAAGGAAATTCTTTCTGGTGGACACCGGGAAGAATGGCAGCCGCAAAAACAGTTGGTGGTTCCAACTAAGTACCGGGAGAAGCTCTTAAGCTTAGCCCATGATCATCCCAGTGGCCATGCTGGGGTGAACAGAACCAAGGACCGGTTGGGGAAGTCCTTCCACTGGGAGGGGATGGGCAAGGATGTTGCCAAGTATGTCCGGTCTTGTGAGGTATGCCAAAGAGTGGGTAAGCCTCAAGACCAGGTCAAGGCCCCTCTCCAGCCACTCCCCATAATTGAGGTCCCATTTCAGCGAGTAGCTGTGGATATTCTGGGCCCTTTCCCAAAAAAGACGCCCAGAGGAAAGCAGTACGTACTGACTTTAGTGGACTTTGCTACCCGATGGCCAGAAGCAGTAGCTCTAGGCAACACCAGGGCTAACACTGTGTGCCTGGCCCTAACAGACATCTTTGCCAGGGTAGGTTGGCCCTCTGACATCCTTACAGATTCAGGGTCTAATTTCCTGGCAGGGACCATGGAAAAACTGTGGGAAACTCATGGGGTGAATCACTTGGTTGCCACCCCGTACCACCATCAAACCAATGGCCTGGTGAAAAGGTTCAATGGAACTTTGGGGGCCATGATAAGAAAATTCATCAACGAATTCTCCAATAATTGGGACCTAGTGTTGCAGCAGTTGCTGTTTGCCTACAGGGCTGTACCACATCCCAGTTTAGGGTTTTCACCATTTGAACTGGTGTATGGTCACGAGGTTAAGGGGCCATTACAGTTGGTGAAGCAGCAATGGGAGGGGTTTACGCCTTCTCCAGGAACTAACATTCTGGACTTTGTAAGCAACCTACAAAGCACCCTCTGACACTCTTTAGCCCTTGCTAGAGAGAACCTAAAGGATGCTCAAGAAGAGCAAAAGGCCTGGTATGACAGACATGCCAGAGAACGTTCCTTCAAGGTAGGAGACCAGGTTATGGTCTTGAAGGCGCAACAGGCCCATAAGATGGAAGCATCATGGGAAGGGCCATTCACGGTCCAAGAGTGCCTGGGAGCTGTAAACTACCTCATAGCATTTCCCAATTCCTCACTAAAGCCTAAAGTGTACCATGTTAATTCTCTCAAGCCTTTCTATTCCAGAGACTTACAGGTTTGTCAGTTTACAGTCCAGGGAGATGATGCTGAGTGGCCTGACGGTGTCTACTACGACGGGAAAAAAGACGGTGGCGTGGAAGAGGTGAACCTCTCAACCACCCTGGAACGTCTGCAGCGGCAACAAATCAAGGAGCTGTGCACTAGCTTCGCCCCATTGTTCTCAGCCACCCCAGGACGGACTGAACGGGCATACCACTCCATTGATACAGGTAATGCTCACCCAATCAGAACCCCACCCTACCGGGTGTCTCCTCATGCCCAAGCTGCTATAGAACGGGAGATCCAAAACATGCTACAGATGGGTATAATCCGCCCATCTACCAGTGCATGGGCATCTCCAGTGGTTCTGGTACCCAAACCAGATGGGGAAATACGCTTTTGCGTGGACTACCGTAAGCTAAATGCTGTAACTCGTCCAGACAACTATCCAATGCCACGTACCGATGAGCTATTGGAAAAGTTGGGACGTGCCCAGTTCATCTCTACAATAGACTTAACCAAGGGGTACTGGCAAGTACCGCTAGATGAACCTGCCAAGGAGAGGTCAGCATTCGTCACCCATGCGGGGGTGTATGAATTCAATGTCCTTCCTTTCGGCCTTCGAAATGCACCCGCCACCTTCCAGAGGCTGGTAGATGGTCTACTAGCTGGACTGGGAGAATTCGCAGTTGCCTACCTCGATAATGTGGCCATTTTTTCAGACTCCTGGCCCGAACACCTACTACACCTGGAAAAGGTCTTTGAGCGCATCAGGCAGGCAGGACTAACTGTTAAGGCCAAAAAGTGTCAAATAGGCCAAAACAGAGTAACTTACCTGGGGCACCAGGTGGGTCGAGGAACCATAAACCCCCTACAGGCCAAGGTGGATGCTATCCAAAAGTGGCCTGTCCCAAGGTCAAAGAAACAGGTCCAATCCTTCTTAGGCTTGGCCGGATACTACAGGCGATTTGTACCACACTACAGCCAAATCGCTGCCCCATTGACCGACCTAACCAAAAAGACCCAGCCAAATGCCGTTAAGTGGACTAATGAGTGTCAAAAAGCCTTTACCCAGCTTAAGGCAACGCTCATGTCTGACCCTGTACTCAGGGCCCCGGATTTTGACAAACCATTCCTAGTAACCACAGATGCATCTGAGCGTGGTATAGGAGCAGTGCTCATGCAGGAAGCAACAGATCACAACTTCCATCCTGTCGTGTTTCTCAGCAAGAAACTGTCTGAGAGGGAAAGTCACTGGTCAGTCAGTGAAAAGGAATGCTATGCCATTGTGTACGCCCTGGAAAAGCTACGCCCATATGTTTGGGGACGGCGGTTCAAACTACAAACTGACCATGCTGCACTCAAGTGGCTTCATACTGCCAAGGGGAACAACAAGAAACTTCTTCGTTGGAGTTTAGCTCTCCAAGATTTTGATTTTGACATTCAACACATCACAGGAGCTTCTAACAAAGTTGCTGATGCACTCTCCCGTGAGAGTTTCCCAGAATCCAGTAGTTAAAAAGTGTTCTTAACCTGTAAAAGTCTGTTAGTTATATACTTAGTAGTATATGTAAAGGTGCATGTGTTGTATTAATCTGTTTATTTTCAAGTTCTACACTCACAGAAATTAGCAGGTAAACTGTCCCCAAAGAAAGTGTCCACACCAGCTTGTTTGATTCAACTGAGGTTCAGCTCCAACATAACATCACAGCAGTCAAATATGTGTTTTATAAGAGGTTAATATTTAAGAGACAATGAATAATGATAATGATGGGAACAGAAATGATTACATCTACTTTGTGGTTTATGAAAAGTTTCTTAGAATCTGAACTTAAACAAGCTAAACCTTTGTCTAAAGCAGCTTATCTAACATAAAGCAGATTCCCAGGGCTTCCAGCCAAAATGGATGGGACCCGCTTTCATGAATGCAAAAAGCACTGTCCTTTTTGCTTCCTCAGTGAAGAATAAAATAGTGTCCTTTTGCCTTTTTCTTATACCTCCAAAGTTCATAGGTTTGTCTCCAGAAATAGGATGACTCCCCCATCCCCAAAGTTTATCCTCTGGTATCTTGTCTCCTGTTGACTTCCCATCTCCCTGTTGACTCATATGTAAATGGGGCTTCCATTGTGTTGGTCTACATTGCTTAATCTACATGGCTCACAGATAAACAAGTGAATCAGCATCCTTTGTCTAACCTAAAACCTGTTATCAGCTCTGCCTCAGAATCAGATTTTAAAATATGTTTTCAGTACATATACTCAACTCCTTAAATATCATCCATACTTATATCTCACAATGATTATGAGACTCATTATGACATAAGCTTTTATTAGATACCTCACTTGATGCTCTTTGGATAAAAACTATTAAAGCAATGTGTTGGATGTAGTGAGTTTATCAGACCTGTCAGGAGTTACAGAACAGATAGTCTGTATCAGTAAAAACAATGAGGAGTCCTTGTTTTTACAGTTACAGAACAGTGAACCCTTTACCTTTGGTACTGAGGCGTCTTTATGGTGATCATGACGGATATTAGCAATCGTGATAAAGACTACTTTCAGTTATTAGTAACATTTTCCCAGAGAACTGATCCCATCCCATTAGCTTTAAAGTCAATGGAATTGTAATATTAGAAAGTTCCATGCCACTTATTGACAACTTTGTTAGGAGAGAGGTTCCACTTGTCATGAATTTGCTGGCTCCAAGTCTCAGAGACCAGGACATGGGCAGACATGTTGGAGCAAGCATCAGACCTAGTAGTTAGAGCAGCCAGGAATAGGAATCCAGGGTCAGAGCTGGAGCCAGAGACCAGATGACAGAGCAAAGTCAGAAATCAGAGCTGAGGGTCAGAAACAGAGCCAGAGGCTAGAGCTAAGTCAGAAGTCAGGAATCAGCACTCAGGGTTAGAGTTGGGTTACCTGGAGTGAGGCATGGCAGGAGCAGGGCTGAAGCTTATCAGTGTCTAAGGCTGGGAAAAGCAGGCACAGATACTACCACAGTCAAGGGCAAATGCTTTGAACAGCCACAGAACTGCTGCTGCTGGGCTTAACAGCTGGCCTGCTGACTCTTCCCAACAACAGGATGGTGTAAACAATCTGAAGTTTACTACAGACCAGCTGTGCTTGTCATGTTGCCCAGAGACTGGCTCTGCTGCAGGCTCTGATTCCTGACATCAAGACAGGATGTGTGCCTCCAGGACTGCAGAGCACATTGAAGACTATGTTGCACAGCTGTGCACATCTGCTGTGTTTCATGGCTTTCAAATGTGTGTCTCTAGCTGATAAAGGTCAGGTTCTGGAGGCCCTTTATGAGCTCAGTGCTAAGCATACATGAGTGGCTAAGAAGTTTGATGCTTCAAAGTCTGTTATTTCATGCATTCTAAAGAATAGTGATGACATTTTGAAGGAGTGTGAGATCAGCACAAACCAAGGTTGCAGTCTTCAACATAATACCAAGGAAGCAGATGTTGGTGAAGTCATGTGGCTCTGGTTTTAGCAAACATTTGGCCAAGGTGGGCCAATGCTGAAACAGAAAGCAACTCAGCTGGCAGCAGATCAGAGAAAGAAATTCAACCCTTCTGACGGCTGGCTCAGTCAGGGAAAGCCTGACACAGCATGGTTCACCATAAGGAACCCAGTGAGATGCTGACCTTCTGGCAGCTGCTGAATGGCAGGCAGACACCCTATGACCTGAAGTATCTAGGGCAGTCCACAATGAAAATGCCAAGGTCAGGGTTGACTTCAAAAAGGAGAGCAGGGTCTCTCAAAATTAGTGGTTAACACTATAGTTAGATTTACCAACCAGTCACAAAACTATGCTCCTGATCTCCCATGCTGATTATCAAGAAATTAGAAAAAGAAAATCACAGCCTCCTTTATTGCATTCCAGACTCTGGCTCCCAATCAGCAAATAGGTCTATTGAAGTGAGAAATTACTTAAAACTCTATTTACTATACAAAATGTTCTTCTGATCCGCAAAGAACCAGCCACATTACCAGATCAATACTAGTTTGGATCTTACCCAAAATACCATGCTGCCAGCAAATCCTTTAGTATCTAAAACTGAAGGTTTTATTAGAAAGAAAAGAAAAGAAAAGAAAAGAATGTCATGGAAAATGAATATACTTTAAATTACAGCTTTCTGTAAAACCCAGCAATTTTTTCTCTTTCCCTCTGCTTGTGCTTATATTGTGAGCAAGTACTAAGCACTGCTCCTAACATCTTAGTTTAATTTATTGGTATAACTGTACTTCAGCTGAACCAGGTTCATATAAATCCTTTGTTAGTAATTTTACTCTTGGTGGACCTATAGAATATCAAGGGGAACAGAATTTTTATGCAATATTCAAATGGAACAATTAGAAAAAAAAATCATAAACAGTGATGCCTAACAATGTAGCTTTGGCAAAAACAGAGATTGCTGTAGTAATGCAAGATTATTAAACAAAATAGCTATATTATAGAGTGTAACTGGGTAGTTTTCCCCAAGTCTGCCCTGATCACAGAATGAGATACACTTGGGTTGAATCAGGTCCTCTGAGTTGAGCCAATTAAGGGGGGGGGGGAGGCGGAGCTGCTCCTGGCCTATAAATGATCAAAGGATATGCAATGAAGGCAAAGTTAGAAGAGGGACTGGAAAATGAAATTGCAGTGTTCCCTGAGGAAGGGGCAGCTCTTCAGAGGGAGGGACTGTGCCCAGCTTAAGCCTGGGTGGAAGATTGTTTTTGCATTTGTTTTGAGGAATTAGTTAATTTAATAAAAACAAGTAGACCCCAAGAAGGGCTGTGATTGAAAGAGAGACAGTGTGGAGTTTGCAGAAGGAACCATGAAAAAGAGAAAATGGGATAGAGCACTGCAAAGGCACTCCAGTTAGAAGGAAGCACTCCTATGGTAACTGGCCCTATTACAAGGGTTTAATAAGAAAAACTGCTGCATATTTCTCTCTCAGCCTTAGGACTCTTATTATCAAGAACATGGTTTGTTGCTCCTCAGGTCTTGGTACAATTACCTCTCTGGATAAACAGTTTCTTAAAGAACCTTCTAGTACAGTAAGTTATTCTCAACACATTGATTTTTCCAGTATTGGTCCCCTAAAGTTAAACACTTTAATCTATACTTGGGCTTTGTTCTGGTCTGGAACTCTCTGGAGCCTGCATCCCAAGCAAGGGGGAAAAATTGTGAAAAAGGCTTGCAGACCAAACTAGACGAACAAGCTTCTCAAAGAGGTTCTTAAGAGAAAACAGAAAGGCTGTGAGGAATGGATAAAGGGTGAAATCAGCAAGGAAAGCTACCTCTTGGAAGTCAGAAAGTGTAAGAAAAAAGGGAGAACTGATAAAAGCCAAGCAGAGCTAAACCTTGCAACAAAAATTTAAACCACCAGTAAAAGGTTTTTAGCAATATAGATTAAAAAAAGGAAAGAAGTGAGACTGTTAAACACTCAGGGTGGAGATTAAGGCAAAATCTAGGTATGGCCCAACACCTTAATAAAGACTTTGCCTCCATTTTTATTAAGAATAACAAGGAGCTTGATGACAGCAGCAGGGAGGCTAATGGAAATGAGTGTGGGGAAGTAGAAATGACCACATCTGAGGTGGAAGCCAAATTTAAACAGCTTAATGGGACAAAATCAAGGGAACTTTGGTAATCTCCATCCAGGGATATTAAAGAAACTGATGTATGAAATTATAAACCCAATAACAAGGATTTCTAATTAATCTGTAAACTCAGGGGTCATACTCTATGACTGGGGAGCTTCAAATATTTCCTTGTGAAGGGACTCACTCTTGTGGAGAGGAGAATAATGATTTCTTCTGGGTCTGTTCAGCAGCAATAAGGCACAACTGCAAGGGTTGTTCTGCCTGGAGCAGGGTGAATAAGCTTAAATAGGGGAAACCAACCACAAGAAGGGGTGGTAAACTGGAAGAGAGTTGCTCTGCCTCAGAGACTGCTGATAGCAGAGACAAGCCAGCTGAGAGAGAGATAGTAGTAGGCCTCACTGTTCCTGATGCTGTATGACTTAGGTACAAAGCAGTATGCCCCAAGAGGGGGGCTGCTGGTAGAGCCCATTAAAAGACAATAAACTTGCTAATAGACTAAGCCCAAAGGGCTGAATCCAGAAAGGCTGCCTGACAGCCAGGTCACTTTTGCCTTTCTTTATTTTCAAATGGATTCCCCACTTTCATAAGAGAAAGAGAGACGGGAGGGGACCTTTCTTTGTGTGTCTGTTTTATGCAGGGAACCCCTCATGTGCTATGAACTGGTGGTTGCGGGGGAAGGGTATTATAAATAACTGGAAGTGGGGCCTGGAGGGGACTTGAGGAAGCCCCTACCCCACACATTAGTTTGACCTCAATTGTATGCAAGCTCTTAGAACAAATTTTGGAAGAAAGATTAATTAAAGACATGGAGGTTTTTGGTAATTTGATTAAAATACAACATGTTCTTACAGCAGGTAGATCATGCCAGATCTCTTTCTTTAAGAAGATAACTGATTTTTCCAGACAAAAGAAATGCAGTAGAGCTAATCTATCTAGATTTCAGTAAACCATCTGATACAGTTCCATGTGGGAAATTACTCATTAAAGTGGAGAACATGGTGTTTAATATGAGACTCAAAAAGTGGGCAAGGAACTGGTTAAAGGAGATACTACAATGGGCCAAACTGAAAGCAGAACTGTGTGGCTGGAGGATGGTTACTAGTAGAGTTCCTCAAAAATTAGTCCTAGGACCAGTCTTATTTAATGTTTCCTTTAATGAGCACGGCACAAAAAGTGGGAATGAACTAATAAAATTTGCAGATGACACAGTGGGTGTATTGCCAACATGGAAAGGGACTGGAATATCATATAAGAAGACGCTTAAAAACTGGAGTAATAAAAATGTGATGAAATATAATAGAGCAAAGTGCAAGTTCACGCATTTAGGGACTAACAAGATTTTTTGCTATAAGATGGGGACTTATGAGATGAAAGTAGCAGAAGAGGAGAAAGATTGGGTGTATTAGTTGATCACAGGATGACCATGAGCACCAATACGATGTGGTTATGAAAAAGGCTAATATAACCCTAGATGCACCACACAAGGTATTCTCAGTAGAGATTGGGGAGTGTTGTTATCATTGTGCAGGACAGTGGTGAGACCTCATAGTCTTTAGATAAAGATTTGAGAACTTCAGTAACTCAGCCAGAGATTATGGGCCTGTCACGCATTGGCCAGTTTGCAGGCTGAGACATGATTGTAGAGTTTAATGAAATGGAGGTTATCTGCCATGTGTCAGCCTGTGACCTCAGTCTTATTCAAAACAATGGGAAATGGTGACCTATTCCAGAAACAAAGCCCCCCACATTACTGAAATAATATTCTGATCATCTAGTTGGCAGGATTCGAATCATATTCTTTTTTTAACACCACATTCAAAAAACACATCCACCAGACAACACAGTGTTTGTTTATAAAATGCTCAAGAATTTTCTGGTGTTGAAATAGCCACCAGATGGTGTGCTTACAATTTCATAAATAAAACACAAATAAATGGAAACTGAGGGAAGAAATAAAAGTCAGAGAGTAAACAGTGTTTGTATGTATCTGATTTGACTGCACCCTTTATCAGGAAACTGAATTCCTCAGATTCTCCAGTGTTTCCTGCCTCACTGTATAATATCCACTGTAGTCCTATCCTTATTAGACATCTAAAAACTTCATAGAGCTCTTATACTCTAGTCTATTCAGATTACCATTGGCACAATTAAAGCATGTAGGGCTAAATTTATCAATACATTACACCAGAGATGAAACTGGTCCCCATTTTTTGTAGTACCAAGGCCTATTTACAGACTTTTTAGTTTGCTTAGCCAGCTTTCTAAGCTGTTTATAGTCTATCAGATCAGCGAAGGTGCCAGACTAGAGTATAACAAATGTGTTTAAAGGTCTGACTCAAAGCCCACTGAAGTCAATTGAGAGTCCTTCCAATGGCTCCAATGTGCTTTGGAGTAGGCCCTAAATATCCTTAGGAAATTTTTGACACAAATTAATTTATATAAAAAAGACAGCTTTGTAATTTAAAACAGCAAAATCAATAGGCTTAAAAACATATATTTTGTATTATAAAGTAGCAATATGGCATGTTACAATGTTCAGTTTCTGACCTTTTTAAAATATTAACAATATGTAAAGAAATGTCTAATTTTATATTATATGTATATAATTGTCACAGACAAATATTATTTTAAGATCAAATCCAGGTTCAAAAGTACATATCAGTAATTTATGTTAAAATACATTACAAGAATGTACAAATCCAAACATGTTAATGTATGGAAATGAAAAGTTAGGTCACACAGACAACCTTAACTCTGCCTAGTAGTAACCCCAGACAATAACCATGTGATTATGATTAAGGCATTTTAGTGTTTGTGCTCCCAGGTCAGATTAAACTGAATTTTAAAAAATTAGTGCTGGTTTTTTTTTCCATGATGTCACCGAACGGCAGAGTTAATGCTGTCTAGATGCCTTCAGAACATAAGAGCGGCCATACTTCATTAAACCAATGGTTCATCTAGCCCAGCATCCTGTCTTCTAACAGTGACTGATGTCAGATGCTACAGAGGGAGTGAACAGAAAAAGGCAATTTAGCAAGTGATGCATCTCCTGTCCAGTCCCAGCTTCTGGCAGTCAGACATTCAGGGACACCCAGAGTTAGGGGTTGCATCCCTGACCATCTTGACTAATTCACTATCCTCCATGAAATTATCTAATTCTTTTATTTTGAACCCAGTTATGCTTTTGGCCTTCATGACATTCCCTGGCAAGGAGTTTCACAGGTTGACTGTGTTGTGTGAAGAAGTACTATCTTATGTTTGTTTTAAACCTGCTGCCTATTAATTTCATTGGGTAACTCCTGGTTTGTGCGTAATGTGAAGTTGCAAATAAAACTTCCTTGCTCACTTTCTCCATATCATTCATGATTTTACAGACCTCTATCAGATCCTCTCTTAGCTGTATCTTTTCCAAGCTGAACAGTCCCTGTTTTTTTTAATCTTGCCTCATATGGAAGTCATTCCGTATGCCTAAGAATTTTTGTTGTTCTTTGCTGTACTTTTTACAGTTCTAACATATCTTTTTTTGTAGGGCTATCAATTAAGCATAGTCAACTCACACGATTAACTTTAAAAAGCTAATCATGATTAAACAAATTAATCACGATTACTAGCAGTTTTAATTGCACTATTAAGAAATAGAATGCTAAGTGAAATTTATTAAATATTTTGGATGTTTTTCTACATTTTCAAATATATTGGTTTCAATTACAGCACAGAATACAAAGTGTACAATGCTCACTTCATATTATTTTTATTACAAATATTTAACTCTAAAAATGATAAAAGAAATAGTATTTTTCAACTCATACAACTATGGCAGTGCAATCTCTTTATGGTGAACGTGCAACTTACAAATGTAATTTTTTTATTACATAACTGCACTCAGAAACAAAACAATGTAAAACTTGAGAGCCTGCAAATCTACTCAGTCCTACTTCTTGTTCAGCCAATCGCTAAGACAAATAAGTTTGTTTACATTTACGGAAGATAAAGCTGCCCACTTCTTAATTACAATGTGTCATAAACAGATATGAAAAGTTAATAGCACAGAAGTACTTTATATCTCTTTTGCCTGGAAAGGGTTAACAAGAACAGTGAGCCTGGCTGTCACCTGACCCGAGGACCATTCAGAGGACAGGATACTTTCAAATCTTGAGGGAGGGAAGTTTTTGTGCTGTGCTGTTAGATTTTGGGTTGTTGTTCACTCTGGGGGCTCAGAGGGAGCAGATGTGCAACCAGGTTTCTCTCCAATACAGGCTCTTATAAGTTCAGACTAGTAAGTACTAGGTAGATAAAGCGAGTTAGGCTTATGTTTGTTTTCTTTATTTGCAAATGTGTATTTGGTTGGAAGAAGTTCAAATGTGTATTTGGCTGAAAGGAGTTCAAATTGGTATTTTGCTGAAAAGGTTTTAATTTGTACTTGTATACTTTGGCTGGGAGGGTGTTCCCAGTGTCTATAGCTAAAAAACCCTGTACCTATTCCATCTTAAATTTACAAGATCATTTTTACTGTTTTTCTCTCTTTAATTAAAAGCTTTTCTTGTTTAAGAACCTAATTGTTTTTTTATTCTGGTGAGATCCCAGGGGACTGGGTCTGGATTCACCAGGGAATTGGTGGGGAGAAAGGAGGGAAGAGGGAGAGAGAGGCTGATTTCTCTCTGTGCCAGGATTACTTTCTCTCAGGAAGAATCTGGGAGGGGAAGAGAGAAGGAGAGGGGAAGGTGCATTTTCCTCTCTGTTTCAGGATTCCAGGGGTTTGAATCACAGTGATCTTCCAGGGTAACCCAGGGAGGGGAAGTCTGGGAGAGGCAACGGTGAAGGAAAGGGTTTACTTTCCTTGTGTTAAGATCCAGAGGGTCTGGGTCTTGGGGGTCCCCGGGCCAGGGTTTGGGGGGACCAGAGTGTACCAGGCACTGTAATTCCTGGTTGGTGGCAGCGCTACAGGTTCTAAGCTGGTAATTAAGCTTAGAGGAATTCATGCTGGTACCCCATCTTTTTGGATGCTAAGGTTCAGAGTGGGGATTATACCATGACACAATGTCACTTGAAAGTGAGAACAGCTGTTTGCATGACACTGTTGTGATGGCATCACAAGATATTTACATGCCACATGTGCTAAAGATTCATATGCTTCTTCATACTTCTGCCACTATTCCAGAAAACATGCTTCCATGCTGATGACACTAGTTAAAAAAATAATGTGTTAATTAAATTCCTGACTGAACTCCTTGGGGTAGAATTGTATGTCTCCTGCTCTGTGTTACCTACATTCTGCCATATATTTCATGTTATAACAGTCTCAGATGATGACCTAGCAGATGTTGGCTGTTTTAAGAATACTTTCACTGCAGATTTGACAAAATGCAAAGAAGGTACCAATGTGAAATTTCTAAAGATAGCTAAAGCACTTGGTCCAGGGTTCAAGGATCTGAAGTGCCATCTAAAATCTGAGAGGGATGAGGTGTGGAGAATGCTTTCAGAAGTCTTAAAAGAGCAACACTCTGAGGTGGAATCTACAGGACATGAACCACGAAAAAAGAAAATCAACCTTCTGCTGGTGGCATCTGACTCAAGTGATGAAAATGAATATGCATCAGTCCACACTGCTTTGGATTGTTATCAAGCAGAACCCGTCATCACCAAAGATGCATGTCCTCTGGAATAGTGACTGAAGCATGAAGGGACATATGAATCTTTAGCGCATCTGGTACATAAATATCTTGCAATGCCAGCTGCAACAGTACCATGAGAATGCCTAGTCTCACTTTCAGGTGATATTATAAACAAGAAGTGGGTAGCATTATCTCCCGTAAATGTAAACAAACTTTTTTGTCTGAGCAGTTGGCTGAACAAGACTGAGTGGACTTGTAGACTCTGAAGTTTTACATTGTTTTATTTTTGAATTCAGGTTATTTTTACAAAGTTCTACATTTGTAAATTCAACTTTCATGATAAAGAGATTGCACTACAGCACTCGAAAAATACTATTTCTTTTGTTTTTTGCAGTGCAAATATTTGTAATAAAAATAAATATAAACTCAGCACTGTACACTTTGTAGTCTGTCTTGTAATTGAAATCAATATATTTGAAAATGTACAAAACATCAAAAAATATTTTAATAAATAGTATTCTATTATTAACAATGTGATTAATTGCACGATTAATTGAGATTATTTTTTTAAATAACGCAATTAATCACAATTAATTTTTAATTGCTTGACAGCTCTATTTTTTTGATTAATTGTGCATTTTCCATGCCTTAACATATTTTTGGATTTCTTTTACATCCAGTTTTAACTCTGAATTTAGAGGATATATAACATTTGGTCTGGGGATAATGTCATTATCCCTTTAATGCGTTTTACCTTAAATAACTGACGTGTATTCTGAACCTTCAAGCCATCTTAATGTAGTTTTTCTTTGAGAACATTTTTTAAAGATATTAAAAGCTTCATGCATAAATACTAAACAAGAAATCTAAGGAGAATGTTGTCATATGAGTGTGTACTATCAGCCTTAAACCTTTTTTTATTTTAATTTTTATAGACTGATCAGTACCTTGGCTACTTTACAACACTCTACAGCAGTGCAAAGCAACTGGAGCATGCTGGCCAGTTAAGCTAGGTTTACAGCTGTTTTATATCACTAGAGCAGTGCATTCCCCTTACCTCCTGTCCTACAAATTCCTGCTGGTTGATGTACCTCATACATACCTACATACACTCACCTCAGTTTCCTCCTCCCTCTGTACCCATCCTTGATTTCTCCGTCATGCTTTCCCACCATACATTTTCCTGTGCATACGCACACACACACGCACACGCACACACACACAAAGTTTTGTCCTTGCTCTCCCATTTTACTTTCCTTTGTATTCACACATGCACTGGTTTCCCTCACTCCTCTATCTTCCTTCTCCTCCATCTATCTCATGTTTCCTCTGTTCAGCTGATCCTGTGCAACAGCTAGCTTTTGAAAAGAAGTATTTAGGGTTAACAGTGATTTTTTCTAACTATTTTCATAACTGAAAGTTATGAGTCAGTAGAGTATAGTGCAGGGGTAGGCAACCTATGGCACGTGTGCCAAAGGCAGCACACGAGCTGATATTCAGTGGCACTGACACTGCCCGGGTCCTGGACACTGGTTCAGGGGGCTCTGCATTTTAATTGAATTTTAAATGAAGCTTCTTAAATATTTAAAAAACCTTATTTATGTTACATACAACGATAGTTTAATTATATTATAGACTTCTTATAGAAAGAGACCATCTAAAAATGTTAAAATGTATTACTGGCAAGCAAACCTTAAATTAGAGTAAATAAATGAAGACTTGGCACACCACTCCTGAAAGGTTGCCGACCCCTGGTGTAGTGTATACAAATCGTCAGAGAAACTCACTTTTTGCCCACTTTCAAAATGGCTGTCTCCCATTTTTTCAATGAGACTCAATGTGTTCTCTTTAAAAATGTACATTTTTTCCCAATGAGAGTAAAGCGAACAACTACATTTCTGAAGAACCAATTGAAAACAATGGGCGATAGATGACGGTCTCAAAACAATCAGCTAACTGTTGGCAAGCTATGATGACTTCAGTCCCATTAAAAAAAATGGATGATGACAGTCATTTTGAAAGAGGGTGCTTCTATATGGAGCTCTCTGTAGTAGAACAGTATTCATCAGCACGTGCTGAAGAGCAGTTCTAGGTACAAAAAATTATGTGAAACAGACCATTCAGTCTTTAAAAGTAATGAAATGTAGCCTATGCAGAAGAATTCAGTAAGTTTTAACTAAGAAGGAATTTTAAAATATCTGCATTATTAAGATCATTCAGTACACAGAAACATTCTGCCATGAGTCCTATATTTCTTAAATGATCCATATATTTAATTAACACAAAAATAATCAGATTTCGTGTACATTTTCATAAATATTAATTCTGTACACAGAATAAGTGCTATAACTTTTGTAATTATACTATATCATCTTCATCCATAACAAAGTGGCTGAATCTGTTTTAACTGCAAAACTCAGTTCAGTCCTAAATATGAGCTGTGCTTCTATGGTTCATTATATGAATATACGTAGCAATATATATATGCTAGGTATATATACATATAGTGGAGAGGAATCTGTTTTCTGATTGTCAAACTTTTTCTCTAAACATTATATATTACAATATAAAGCTGTTTTCTGACTGTCAAACAATATTTTCAATTGAAATGCATGAGGCAAGAAAATAATATAAAACATTAAGAAGCTCTAGAAATGAGAATATTTTGTTTAGAGAGCCTCCCAAATTTGGGACACAGCATGGGAGAGAGACCCCAAATGCAAAGGGAAGGAGACACTAAAATAATAAGAAAAATATGGCAGGAAGCTTACACTTATTTCTAATTAACTATAAAATCTGACATTCTTTTCAAATTTATTTTTTGATCATGCATAGTGGGAGTAAATAACTGCAATGATAAACATTAGATAACACCATGTTTCTGTGGGATGAACGCAGTTTATGTCTGAACTGAAAGCTGTCCACCATCATGAGAAGCAATTGAGAGATTGGCAAATCTGATGTAGGATGGGTATTATGAATTCAATATTATAATAGAGAACCATCTTGCCAAACACCATTTCTGTCCTTACTCACAGCAACAGTACTTCCAATAGGCACCAAGTCCCCGTCTTGCTATTTTTGCAATGATCTTAAATGTTTTTTATTGGGTAATGGCTTTAGTTTTGTTTTACATTTACTGATGAAGACCAGCTATAAATATCCCAGTTACAGATTCCTTATGGTTACAGAATTGATTGCAGTGAAGAAGGGAATCTAAGCCTATTGTAGGCTGCAGAAGGATACTTGAATGGAGCCATCTAGGAGCTACTTGAGAACCATGGACTGAAAATTAGGTGAAATATACTTCCATACTGCTTGATGCTTGCCTGAGCTGATGTGCAACTTCTGAGCTTTTGATTTTGAAGCTTCACTAATTTATAATCACACAGAGCATAGTATGCTCCCACACTGCTGTTGTTTTTTCAGTAAGATGGATACTGCCAACAATGGATTCAAGAAATAAAAATTAATTTTATTTTTTAGAAGTGTTCTGTGGTGAGAATTGCTGTCCACCATATGACCTTTCAGAAGAGTCCATTGTACAAAATGTTTATGGCTTTTATTTAACATCGTATGCCACTGTAGCACAGGGTAAATTGGTTAAGTTAACAGAACCAATGCCGCCATCCCTCTTCAAATGAATGATCTTGGAATCTTCTTAGGAATCTGTCACTTTGAGAGTAAGTACTCTGTCTATTGGGAAAAAAATAGTACAATCTCTAATGGTTGAGTAAATTTCCCTCCATGCATTGACTAATACTAAATCTTTTTTGATCTCTTTCAGTTTTATCGTTCCCTCTGGCATTTCAGTTGTTGACCCAGATTTATTGAGTTTCAACAGAATTCAGTTGAAAGCTTCACCATAAATAATTTTCTTGCCATGCAGGGAAAGACAATCGTATATATAATATCTCATCCAAAAGACAGCACCTCTAGCAGTACAGCACTGCACTGTCAGCAATGGAGATGAGTCCAAGTCCTGGCATAGGGTTTGAAGGCTTGAACCCATAAATTGTTGTCAAAGAGATGAGAGTGTTACTGACTGAGCCATACTGTCATCTTTGATGAAGCATAGAGAAATCTGCAATAGCACTTTGAAGAATAAACAACAAAGTGGTAGTCAATACATACAAAAAAATGAAAACTTTCCTCCAGAGAAGTTTCTCTGTGGTCCCACACACATCCCATTATGAATCCAAATGTTGTTAATGACCAGATTCTGGCACCCTTATGTTGAGTAGTGCCTTTCTCAACAAATATCTCACTGAACTAGTGGGTGGTGACCCCATCTCTCCTGCCAATTACCCCATTGTTTTGTGCCACCTGTGAAATTAATCTGTGGACTCTCTTGGACAGAGACTTTGCATATTTGTGATTTGGTGCATTGTGAGGCATCTGCTACAATTTTGTGTATAATAAATAATATCCAGGAAGGAGGATGGGATGAGGTTCCCTTCAGGGACCATCAACACTGTACTTTTCTTGATCATTTAGATTAGTCACTGGATTAATGTGAAGCATTTCTTGATCTCCAGGGAGTTGTCTGCAAAACAAATGCCTGAGGAGCAGAAAGGAGTGAGGGCCAGATCCTCAGCTGGTAAACTTTTTAAATGATGGACAAATTACAAACATGAATGAACTGACTTCAATTGGTTTATGCTTTTTTAAAGAACTGCATTCATTGCTTTTAAGTTTGTTAACGGTGTTGTGAGCAGTACAGATGAAATATATTTGGGTTATTTGGACAGCCTGAGAACGCTGAGACAAGTTTGTGAAATGAGCTGCAGTAAAATATGGGATTATTTAAAACATTAAATCATTCAGCTATTGTTCACTGCATACTTTTCTTGAAGGGAAGAATACATTTATTTAGTTATCATTATTTATGGTATTTGAGGTAGTACCTGCAATATGGTGGCCAGTTTCCCCACAGGAAAGATGGCACAATACCTTCCCTGAGGAACTCATTCTTTTGCTTATATCTGTGAAACACTGTCCTACTCTGAAACTGGATTTGTGGTTAAGGCATGGGCAGGAAGGTGGAACACCTGGGTACTCTTCCAGACTCTGCCCCAAGGTTCCTGTGTGACCTGAATAGGGCATCAAGACTGGCACCACTGTTCAAGTGGAGAAAAATGCAATAAAAAAGTAAGGTTGATATAACAGTAGCCCGAGGGTTGTGACTAAACTTCTGTTTACTCTCTGTAATGTAGGCTAAAAAGTTATGTGCAGTAAGTGGTTGGTGCAATAAAGGTTGATCTGTTGTTCTAAGAATCCTAGCATTCAAACACTGATGGATTAAAAAAGATGAGGTGAAAAAATTAATGTACTGTTGAAAAGAAGGAATTGCCTTGGTTATAGACAGTTAATTTTAACAATTTCTAGCATTCAACAAATCTGATTTAGGTGTTTGCTAACTTTATAAAGGCATAGTAAAAATACATGATGATGATGATGATGCAGATCAATATTCAAAGATTAAATCCTATCTGAATTTTCTGTTATCCCTATTCAGCAAAATACTAAGAATCAAGTTTTATTTTAAGCATGTGCTTAAGTCCCATTGAAGTTAATGCACAAGACTGGTTCAAGATGAGTGGGAATTAAGGACAATAAGAAGGATTTTTAAAAGTTTATTAAGACCTAAAGAAATCCTAGCAATGCTGTAGGCCCAATGCAGCAGGTTGCAACATCCAGAGTGTGGAGCTGGGCCCAGCTCTGTGAGATAAGAGCTACCACTGCTGGGTAAGTGCAAGGTGGGCTCACTGTCCAGCTTACCACCGGGGACCCATCAACCACCCTGGTTGAAAAACTTGGCTCCACCACTGCATGTGTGTCTGTGACAGGAACAGACAGAAGCAACTGTCAGAGAGAAGCAGCCAAAAAGCCAAGCACTCAGCACAAGAAGCACTGGAAATGTGGCCCTGAGAAAAAACAAGGAGGAGAAGGTTTTTTGGACAGTATGGTGGCTGAAAAGAGGCATGGATCTTTGAGCAAAGAAACTGCCACCTGTTGTTTGATTCATAATATATTCAGAGAAATAGAACTTTATGTACATTCTGTGTAAACAAACAGGGTTGCCTGACTCCATGAGCAATTTCTCCTAATGTAAACAGCCTGCAAGACCCTCAGTATTAGCTAAGTGCTTGTGCCAAAAAGGGTAACAGTATGTTCCCACCCATCTTGTAACATTTTCCAATAGATCTTCATTGGTAACCCTTGAAAATACATTCAAATTACCATCTCCTGAAAATGAACAATGACTTTACAATGTGCAGAATCATGTAGAACTGTACAGCAAGTGTCATAAATATGTTCTGTGCTATGTTCTGAAAAGCCATTAATCACAATGCCAATAGTCATAACAGTTCCAACAGGTTAGTCTCTTATTGATAGTCCTACAGTCAACCTGTTTCTTGTGAAATTAGACCGTTCATAACAAAGGTGTTACCTGTGAAATACTGAATTTTTCCAATTGTCTATAAATCAAGGAACCTACAAGATGTTCTTTGAAACTCATTTAACATCCAATTCATTATGAAAGTGAGAGGTGATAAGTTCCCTGCTCCTCTTGGGTACAATGAAGTGCACCAGATGGGCTCAAGTTCATAAAATAAAGAAATGAGCCCACCAAATGAATATTTTTAATTAACTGATTTCATATATAATTCACATCTAAGTTCTAATGGTACACATCTGATTTTTAATTTTTTGTACTTTCTGTATAATTAAAGTGATATCAACTTTATTTTTCCTGTGATACCTAAGTTTATGCTGTTTATACCAAACCTGGTTCTAATGACGCTTCTATTATTAATAGGATGTTTCATAATGAGATGTTCAAGCACTTTCAAAATGCCATTAGTTAGGGTTTTTATTTATTCATCACTTGCATTATGACTAATCTCTGTGTTCAGTATTTTAGTCATCTGAATAAACAGCAAAATTATATTTTGCAATGTCATGAAAATGAGGTTACTCCATGTAGAAGGCAAGTTAAAAGATCTTCTAGCATCTCAGCTGAATTTGTGAAGTAATAATAATGTAACAGGATAAACCAAAAGATTGGCTCCTGAAAATCAGTTCTGTTATCCAAAGTACACAAAAAAGATGAAAGTGTAGAGGAACTTGTAATAAGGCTCACTGTTGTGAAAACAGTGAAAATAACTACTGTATGTTGCAGTTTCAAATTAACTTTATTATCTCAGAGCTCCAAGCCACACTGTACAAAGGTGTGAAACTCTAGGAAGTCATAGTACAACTAAATCTATCAAATGAGATTTAGGAAGTCTATACAATTACTGGATAGACATTTAATTTTGTGTCTGTGCAGTCTCCTGCATTACAATTTTATGAAAAATTACTTTTCTAATATAGTGCCCTCATGATTTTTCTTTATGTAAATAGTCACCTTTATTTTTTTGCATACCTTTGAGGAGTTAGCAGCATCAAAGGGGAAAGGATACATCCTTTGGTTAGATGCTCATTTGCCCCCACCCCACCCCTCAAAATAGAGAAAAGTACTGTAAAGAATCAATGCTAACAGATACACATACACACATGCACGTGCACTCACACATACACACGCACAATTTATCCCTAGAGGATCCTTTAAGGTCCAGTCCTGCTCCCATTGAAATGAATGGTAAATTCGCCATTGACTTCTATGGAAACACAAAATGCCACCTTTGTGAATGCCTGATTAAATGGTTCATACACAGTCTCTCAGGGGATGCCTCCAGTTTAAACAAGCACACTCCCAACACAATATGAAATTTTCCGTAACTTTTAAAATATCCTGTAAAATAAATTAAGGTAAAAATATTCCCTTTTTTCCTGTAAAGAGTTGAAATCCACTTTATTAATGTAATCCCTGAATGTGCCCTACCATGTCCATTTCATCAGCAAATCAATAGCACAATTCCAGATTTAGTCCCCACTCCTGGGATTAACCTTAAAACCATGGCAAGAGACATGCATTGAGTTCTAGCTGCATGGTGCTATATCTAGAGAAAGGGTGGGGCATTTCGTCTATGGCTAGAATGGTTGAAGGGAGGAGTCCCATGGCTCAATGTGGAGCTCAGGGAGGGATTGTGCCCTAGATGACAACTGTGTGGGTATATCTCTCATAGTTATTTCTGTGGAAACATGTAATAGCTCAGACAGCTTCTAAGCTACTTTTCAAAATTGTTCAGTTAGATTTACAAAAGTTTATAAGCAGTTAAGTGACTCTGACACGAAGGAGCAATTCCAAGGTCAGAGCTAGGAACTGGGAATGAATAGTTCTTGCAAAACCTAGTATGATCCTACTCTGGGCTCTCCCGAACTTTTCATACAATGTCAGTGGAAGGAGGTGAGTAAGTATAGAAATTATTAGACCTCTAGAGGGGGAAGAAAATTCATGGTCTAGTGAGAGAACCAACCAAAGATCTTTTAAAAAAATGCTTTTCCACCTAGCTGAAATAAGGGGCAAAGCCACAAGAATACAAGCCACAAACAAACAAAAATCTTCAGGGTCCTTATATCTACCTGTAAGATGGTCTATTTGTCCATTTATAGCTCCCCTCAATTGCTAGTGGGTTAGAGAGGTTTTCTGTAACTTTATTCTATCTACTGCTTTGTTCGTTGTGTTGTGGTGCTGGCCTTAAATCACCTTGCTAAGAAATCAAAGGCTGCTAGTGGGTGGTAAATGGGATATAGGAACATAGGACTGAAGGGCCCTCCTAAGTCATCAAGTCCAGTCTCCTGCTATTGCAGGCAACCCTGTTATATAATGCAGTTCATACCTCTATCAAGCTTCATCTTAAAACTAGGTGAATTTATTGCCCCCACTACTCCTATTGAAAGACTGTTCCAAAATCTCATTCCTCTGATGGCTACCAAACTCTCTTCGAATTTTCATCCCAAACTTATTCATGGCCAACTTATACTTATTTGTTCTTGTGCCAATGTTGTCTTTTACCTAAATAGTTCTTCTCCCTCCCTAGTATTTACTTGCAATGTAATATGGTAGCCAAAGGAATGTGATCTGAGGCTGCGTAGGCAGAGGCATTTATACTACAAACCAGAAGGATTCTTTATTGCACCAGTGAGACCACAACTTGAAAACGATGTCCATCTTTAGGCATCTTAAAAGAATTTCAAAAGGCTGGAAGCAATCCAGAAGATTGGGGGTGAGGGAGGACTATGGGGAGGAAAGAGTTGATTTATGAGGAAACAAAGATTTTAAAATGCTATTTATATAATTGCTTTGCTAAATGACATTTAGTAGTGGGGAGGTTTGGCAGTCAAGTACAAGCATCATCTGTGTGGTGTATAATGAGTGGTGGTCATGGGGAAGAGGATTTGTCTAGATTGGGTCAGGATAACTAGGAGTAATGAAATGAATTTAAGCAAAGTTAAATTGAGGCTGAATAGTGGAAAAGAATGCCTAACAAGATTTAGTAGAATGTGTCACAGTCTCATAAGGACAGTAGTGTACGTGTAATAGTCTCATAAGGACCTTTCCTTGAGTAATTTAAAAATAATCTAGACTAAACTCTTGGGGCCAGATCCTCAGCTGGTGATAGTTGACATAGCTCCATTGAAATCAATGGAATTATACAGACTTCACCAGCTGAAGATCTTATTGTCTTATTCCACAGTTAACCTTATTGAAATCAATGTTGCAGGTATGTAAGTGAAATCAGTGTCACTACTCACAGAATAAGGTACTACTGCATTTGAAGAATGGTGGCAGAATATGGCCCTACAAAATATACAGCTATAAACCATCCTGCACTCAAAGGGGAAAGGATTAAAAGACCAGATAGGTCTTTTCCATCTCCAACTTCTGTGATACTGTAATAAGATTTAAACAAATTTATTTGACGCCAAAGGCACCATTGGTGGCTAACAGGATTGAGTACACTGAGCTAAAACTCTGTCCCAGAATGGAAGGATACCTCAGGACACTTCACCAGCAGAACTAGTAGTTAGGAGAGGGACTTATAAAAGGTAAAGTAATCTCTGAGGCTTGCTTGAATTCTTCAGAAAATATAGTCTGAATGAAGCATAATAAACTGAATCGCTCCATCCCATCTTTCTTTTAAAGTAGGAGACTCCGAGTAGAACTTCTGATAACAATTTACTGTAGTTTGTCATCTTTTATTTGAATCTTAACAAAATGGTTCAGAATTTAGTACTTAGCCCAATATTTAATCAGTATCTTTCAATGTTCTGTTTTGATTTGGGCCTGCTCTTTGCTTCCATTTTACAAATATGAGCTTCATTTTCTCTTTTTTTTTTTCGGCACCTATTTGTAGGCAGTAACAGTGTAACTAAAACTTTCAAAAGAACATTATTTTGGTGTAGTCTAAATATTTACTAAGCCTGTTTTCAGAAGGCTATAAGTATGCTCATGGGAAACACACTTCTAGCATTGTGTAGCTGACCCCTTTTAAAAATTCATAGATTATTCTAAAAGTTTTTGCATATGCAATAGAAGTTAGAGATCATACTATTTCAGATTAAAAAATCCACTTTCAACTTTTTTTCTCTCAGTTCCTAAGAGGCTTTTTAAACATATCTGTTAAGCCTTAAAGGTTTTGCTCTAGGAAATTAGAGCAGTGCTGGAAACTTTGCTTTTCATTTTAAATAGCATTATTTCCAAAAAGTCCCAGGAAAGATAGAGCATGAAGAATGAACAGAAGAAAATCTACTTTTCTTCTTCTTAAAACAATATTATACTTGCTATAAACTATAAAAGCCAAAAAAAATATGCAAACCAAACAAAATCCATTTTCATATTATACCCCTGGGATGACATGGTCTTTCAAATTGTAGAAGGCCACTCAAAAAGAAAATCAAGATTATATAACCAGAATATATGACCTGGCCCTAGACCTAGTTTCATTTCAGAAAAAAAGATGGTTACAAAGTTAAAAACTGATAAAAATACATTATTTATGATGAATTCACATCATTTTGCATTAAATATATTTCACTCAAATATTTTAGAAAACCATCTTCAAAACTGAGAACAATATGCATTAAATGTCACATTTAATAGCGTATATTTTCCATACAATAAATATTGTGAGAATCTGAAGATCACAAATCACAGATGTTATAGTTCATGAAAAGCAAGGCAGAATATGGAATAGATTTTAAAAGTACTGTAGAAATATATTCGTTTGTTTCACCATGCTTTAGATGGATACTGATAGTAGAACAGATAGCTGGTAGTACAGAAACCATCATTTTCTTATGAGGTCTCCTCCAAATCTCTGTCAAAGTAATACCATCTTGTTTTTCTTGCTATGCACCCCACTTCCATTCATCCAGCAGAGGATCAATTGAACTCCCTTCAGTCCACCATTCTGCTTCTTAATTGACAAGAGTTATCTCTAGTAAGCAACACAGTGAAATACCAGTTACCTGTCCTCCCAATAAATCACTTACTGGCTTTTAGTGTTGTTATGGTAAAGTTTAGCGAGAGATATGTGCCTTTGGTTGAGTGCTTCTAAAGACACAATAAATCCTATGATTCCTCTTTTTTGCTACTTTTCTCCATCCCTGCAAACTTTTTCTTATAATTGCAAGATGGGTTTTTAGTATCTCTTGGAACTGCTAGACTAGAAATGATGCCCCCTGAAACAAAGTAAATGCACCAGGAATACTGATTAATGGCATGACATTTCCAAAATGTCATGTAATTTATGTATTTTAAAAAATGTATAGCATGGACTCTGTCCCATGTTAATTGTTATTTAAGGGAATTATACTCTTGTTAGACCAGTACCACTTCCAAGATGTAGGGTATTTACTGAAAAAAGGTCCTGTTGTGCGGTCTCTGTACTTACTGAACCAACTCCTACTGACTACTGCTTGATTAGATTTTAAAGCCAGCAATAATTTCTTTCTTTCTTATTTTCTTTCTTTCTTATGGTATTTAAAAAGCAATGGGCTGAGATTATAATTGAGTCTTGAGATTCAAAAGCCACTCTAATGCTTCTGGGGTAGATATCCCCCTTATGCTACCACTTTAAATATGAATGGGACAGCTGTCCATGATGTGTCACATAGTTTGTACTTCAGCACAGTCACAATTTGGTGATTCTTTAATTTTCCATTTGTGGAGGAGATATCCACACCTTCCATGTATTGTCCAAACGTGATTGAGTACAGTTCATTGCCTAGGGGAATGCAGAAGCCTGGGACTTCTTTCATTGGATCTTCAATCAGGTCTTTGTTTGGGATGTCACAAGCAGCCCACAATTCAAGGCAGTGAGTGCTGGCATCCTTTCCATTGGTGTATAACATTGGCACATGGATCCAGAAAGGCTTCCTCTATCTGAGCTGGGAGAGTGGCAGTGACTTGAGGTCTTGATATGTTGGCAGGTTCAGAGTGCCCAGGATCTTACTGTTCTATCAGAGTACAGCAGCTTCTCCCCTGATGTTGGCTGGCCCAGGGGCTGCTAAAACTGGGAGCCATGGTATTGGCATTGATTTGAGAGAGCTGCTAACAATCCTGAGCATGGCATTGATTTCAGTGTCAATGAGACTGGGGTAGGAACTGTTGCACTAAACTGGCACTCAATACTCCACTGTTGGCAAGTCCAGGGCTTGTACTGATGTTTGAAGCATGCATGCATCACATCCCCAGAATGTTCCAGTGAGCTTCTGAATGATGTTAATACTTGTCTATCTTCTTTTTCATGTTTTCAAGGTGTTGATATCTCAGCATCTGATTCAGGATAACTCCAAGGTGCCATGGGTTGTGGTCATGAGATAGAGGCAGATCACAAAAGTCCACCTGAAGCTGCACTTTGGCTTTGTGGTTATTCAAGTGGCAGAGAATAATGTTTTCAAAGTGTTGGGTTTTCAGTTGCCAAACTTTGAAATACATCTCAGGTGTGTGGAAGTCATTGTTCATAACCTTTTCTTGGGCCTTCAGAGAGGACACTTGTATTTCTAGTGCAATGTCATCTGCATAGATTAATTTACAGCATGATGTGACCAGAATGTTGCTGGTTTAGAGACTGAACAGCTCAGGCACCAAAATGGATCCCTGTGAGTGGCTGTTGGTCAATCTCCATGATTTGCTAATAGATACATCAAGATGTGTGTTGAATCTTTTGCTACTCAACATCTCAGTGATGAGACAACTGGTACTATGGTCATCTAGTTTGACCTCTTGTATAACACAAGCCATACAATTTCAATCAATTACCTCTGTATTGAGCCCAATAGACAATTCTCAGTGAAATTATTTTGGAAAAATCTATGTCAAAATGCAGTTTTTGATTGACTGAATCTTCACAAATTTTTCAAGTTCACCAAATAATTTTGACAGAAATGAAAAAGTCAAAATGTGATGGTGATGTCAATACAAAATATTTTGTTTCAACTTGAAAATTTTCATTTAGGAGAAATCAAAAGCAAGATAGATGTCTGGATTTGTGGTCACTTAATAGTGCAGTGGGCACACAAGTGGTCAGGAGAAGAGCAGGCAGGTCGCTTCAATGCTGAAGATGTCTGTCTTCAATGGTTTGGGAGGTGGGGCATGTTGTAGGACTAACTCATGCCTCTTCTGCATTCCATTGTGAGCAAATCACATCCATATAATATCTTGATTATTCATTTAGGAAAAAATGAGGTTGGGGTTTGTACCAAGGTGAATTTGAGAGACAGGATCTACCAGGAATGTGGGCTCGGTCAATGCAATGATCAAGGCCTGGGCAGTCAGGCCCAGTACTCAGAGACAGTCAAAACCAAAGCCAGAGTCAGGTGCCAAGATGAAAGTTAGAGATGGAGACAACATTTAAATTTCTAAGTGCTAATTCAATCCTTCAAATGGAGAATTATGGACATCCAGAAGATGGCAATGATATAAAATCAGGTCTTTTGTTCCCTGAATGCAGTAGTGTAGCTTAGAAACAAATTATTATTCTTTGTATAGTAGTAGTGTCCCAAATCCCCAGGCTAGATTAAGGAGTCAGACCCATTGTGCTGAGCATTGTACAAGCATAGAGGAGCAAAGGATCCCTTCCTCAAAGACTTTACACAATCATAATTTAAGACAAAATGCAGCAAAGTGTGTGCACAAAACAATAGGGATGAATGGGAGAGGGAGCAGTGGTGTTGGAACACTTTTTATAGTGAGAGTGCTGAAAACCATTGAACAAAATGGTAAACCCTGTATATTATGGAAACCACTTCAACTGCACCTCCAGTCCCTCTGCCCCCTGGGAGGAAGGACAAGAACAATATGATGACTGGGGTAAAATGTTTAACTATTGCACAACTTGACGGTTCCAAATCATCTCAGATATCTTACTTTTTAAGTAAAATAACTAAGTGGCTACTCCTGACTGGTGTCCACTTCAAATAGCATAAGTGGTATGATTTCTTATAGGTGTGATGACATAAGTGGACTTTGGGAAGGGATCTTTAGAAAGAGAAGTTTGCGAGAAAGTTAACTTTAGAAAGATCATTCCATCAGTAAGGGGCAGCATAGAAGAAAGCATGAGAGAAACAGACAAATTCAAGGCAGGTATCACTGGCAGAAGGGAGGGAACTGGGGTTGATGGGATAAGGTACAAAATCCTCTGGTTTGTCTGGTTTCTCTATGAAATCTTCTCATCCAACAGTGATCCTTTTAACAAATCATCCCAGCATTAACAAGAATGGCATGCAGCTTCCTTTTCTCTAACATCTGTCTTCCATATTCATAAGGGCCAATTTTTCTGAAAAGCATAGTGTGTGATAAAAACAGACGGCTCTGTAAATCTCATTGTCACAAAGTACTGTATCTTACACCCTTAATTGATATAACAACATTAACAATATTGTGCTGTTTTATTCATCTCATGCTAACATAGAACTTGGCTTATTGCCTAACGCAAATAACCTAAGCTTGTCAAAAGAATTAGGTAAAAGTGGTTTTCTGGAACAGTAATTTGTTAAGTGACTATCTGGCAGATTCCAGTTCCTGAAGTCATGTACTAAATGGAGGATAGGTTTCTAACTTTTTTGTCCCAATTCTGATAGTACTGGATAGGATTATTTTGTTTTCTATTTGTACTGATGTGGACAGAAAAAAATCTACCACGTATCCTATAACTACACTAGCACTGGACTAGGACAATCATTAGCAAACATTCTCCTCTAAAAAATTTAAAGGTTTACGCTGTTTGACAAGGTTAGATGTATAATTATTATCCATACACAAAATACCAGGTTTTCGACCTAAGACAAACAGCGTTCCAAAATGGGACCATTTTGCAGGATGAAAAGTATTTAGGTTAGGTTGTATTCATCAGATTTTGTTGTTAAGCAGGTACAGGTTTGATGCTGTGTAGCCTCTGAAGGGTTAGAATTCAGGGCTGGCTCAGATAAATCTCCAAACGCTCAGTTACTGATCCAAAACTAATTGAACAATCTTAACTCCTTGAGTCTGCAACACAGAGTTTGAAATGGCACTTCAGATCCCATGCTTGGGCAGAACCCAGATATGAAAATGAGAAAAACAAATGACGAGAATGTTGACTGAAAACCTCTGGACCTCTAAAAAGAGTTACTTCTAAAAATGGATGGCAGCTAGGTGAGAAATGGGTGTGTTGGGGGATTATCTTTTCCACACCAGTTCACATATCTCTTTGCAAAAACTCTTCTTGACAATGAATTTGGGAGAGTCATTACTAAAAGAGAGGCAATCAGTATGTCACAGGGTGACTGGACCTTTTAAGAAGGAGAGGGGTATAGTGCTCCTGAACTGTTTACCTGGTGCCCAAAAGGGCTTAAGAGAAGTCACCCAGGCCTTATAAATGGGACACAGCTGCAAATAGTTGTATAGACATTGTAGGGAGTAAGAAGGCTCCTGGCTTCCTGCAGGGCCCTCAGTCAGTAGAAGGAATACAACAGCAGAGAAGGTCTGTGGAGAAGGCCAAACTCCATGTCAGGGAAAGCAGTGGGGAGCCTGCCCAGACATACATTGTGGGCAACAAGGGCACACAAGGTAGATTTTCCCCTACATGCATGATGAGTGAAAGATCTACCCCATTGCACAGGACCTCAAGAAGACTGGGGAAGCCCAACACCACTTGCCTGGATTTGGGCTTTCTCTACCAACCTTCCCTACTGGTACCTACCCCTGTTGATTTAGGGCTGTGCTGGAGCCTTCTTATTCATCACAGAGTGTGCAAGAATCAGCCAACAATCATCTGCAGCTGTCTCCTCCATGTGCCTTCTCTTTAGTCATGTTGGGCAGCAGGTAAACAGTCTATTTGCACTGGACCAAAGTAATCTTGTGCCTGTCATTCTGGGACACAGTGCTGAATATCTTCTGATGGAATTTGAAGGGTTGAGTGATTATATACTTATTTATCATGATCATTAAGGGATAAATGCTGCTCCATCCACCAAAACCCTGGAGGTGCTTAGATGTAGCAACTCCAGAGTCCAGTCCAGAATACACAGGTTTGGAGAGCTGACCACCAGGGTCCACCGTCCCTTAATGCACCAAAATTCAGTTACACAGAGCTCCCTTCATGCTGCAGCATTTAAGGGAAGACAGGGGAGATCCAGCTCCATATGGAGACACTGGCCATGGCCACTCATAGAACAGGGGCACAACAGTTGTCATGGAACAGCTTTGTTACTACTTGTCACTTACTAGGGGAGGATTCCTTCCCTAGCACCATATCTGGCTATTTAGTTTGGGGCAGGTCATATAACTTAGCCCTAAACAAACTGTTTGTTTGTTTGGCTAACTGTTTGTTAGGTCCCAAAATGTAATTAAAAATGGGGAATCAGGATCAAGCGGGTATGTTTCCAGGGTGGTCCCATGGGGATCTGTTCTTGAACCTATGCTATTTACCACTTTTATCAGTGACATGTGTAACCCTTCTGCCCCTCTGAGTTGGCAGCAACAAGGGCCGGGTTCAGTATCCAGGGGTTCCGTTTCAGTAACACAATGCATAACCGGCTCGAGCCCCCACCCAGTGACCTGGGACACTCACATACCACACTCCCCTGGGCGCCTCTAGGAGGCAATACTTCCCCTCTTGCAAGCACGGAGTCTGAGTGTAGCAAAATCTTTTTAATAAAGGAAGGAATCAATGCGGCATCCCATTGGAGAAACACCACAAACAGGGTTATAACACAAACCATAAACAAAAACCCACCTCCAAGTATGTTTGGCACTGTCCTTTTTCCCCTTAGGGTTTTAAGTCCAATCACCCCAAAGTCCAACAACCCAAAAGTCTCTGGTCCATGCCACCCCAGAGTTCGAGAGTTTATCTGTAGAGGTCCCTCCCCCCAGCCTGGGTAGAAAGGGGCACGTTACGTGGTCCGGGGCCAACTGCCCTGCCTCTCCGTGGGTTCTGCTTCCGCCTTCTCCACGAACTGCTCCACTTTACCAGCCGCTCCACTCTGCTCCTCCAGCCATCCTCAGAAACTGCTCCGCTCCACCAGCTGCTCTGCTCCATGAGCTGCTCTAGTTCTCCCTGCAAATTCCTCAGCTCCGCTCGCTCTGTGGGCCACTCCCCCCTTCCCATAGCTACTCCGCTCTGCCAGCCGCTCTGCTGCCACCAGCTGTCCCGTGATCCGCCCCAGCCATCCCCACAACTGCTCCACTCCGCCTGCTGCTCTGTTCCACAGTATAGCTTCAGGCTCCTCTGCTAGTTAGCACAGTACTCAGTGCTCTCAGCTCAGTAATTTCAGCTCTTTAGTGATTTCAAGTCTTAGTGATCTCAGCTCTTAGTAGGGGATCCCCAGTCCTAGTGCACCATTAATCCACAGTGAGTTCAGCTCAGTAACCTGTATTTAGATTCTTGAGGGAATTAAAAAAAATCAACTCTGACATTCCACAGTGGAGAGAGGAGGGGATGGAACTGGTGCTTCTGGCTCCACAAGGCGACTGTACCATCAGGCACAGATTCCTGTCCCCAGCCTCTCTCAATTCACTGGGTTTTAGAACCCATGTCCCTTGTCTAGCAAGTACCACCCAACTGAGGTTGAGTCATTTGTCACAAAGCAGTCCCACAGCTCGGCAGTCTGGGATAGGGTAGGCGTGACTATGCAAATACACTCTCTGAAATTCTTTCCACCAGATGTCAGGGTAGAGCTTATCCTGACTCTGCTTACACATGGAAGAAGACATAAAATCCTCACAGATAAAGTTTGCAGGTGACAAAAAAATGGGGAGAGTGGTAAATAAGAGAGAGTCCAGGTCACTGATTCAGAACAATTGGATCATTTGATAAACTGGACAGAAGCAAACAGTATGGCTTTTAATACTGCTAAATATAAGAGTGTACACATAGGAACAAAGAATGTAGGCCCTACTTACAAGATGGGAGACTCTATCCTGGGAAGCAGTCACTCTGAAAAAGATTAGAAGTACATGGTGTTGTGACAAAGTTCCTCCTCTACCTTGGTGGGTCCTGTGCTTATTGGCAGATTTGCTCACCTCAGTGATCTTCCCCACAGTCTGGGTCAACTCCTCCTGTGTCTGATCAGGAGTTGGGAGGTTTGGAGGGAACCGAGGCCCGCCCTCTACTCCAGGTTCCAGCCCAGGGCCCTGAGAATTGCAGCTGTCTACAGTACCTCCTGTAACAGTTGCATGACAGCTACACTTCCCTGGGCTACTTCCCCATGGCCTCCTCCAAACACCTTCTTTATCCTCACCACAGGATCTTCCTCCTGGTGTCTGATAATGCTTGTACTCCAGCAGCACACCCACACCCACACCCACACCCACACCCACACCCACACCACTCCTCTGGCTCCCTCCCCCACACCTGACTGGAGTGAGCTCCTTTTTAAACCCAGGTGCCCTGATTAGCCTGCCTTGATTGGTTGCAGGTGTTCTAACCAGCTTGTCTGCCTGAATTGGTTCTAGCAGATTTCTGATTACTCTAGTGCAGCCCCTGCTCTGGTCACTCAGGGAACAGAAGTCTGCTTCTCCAGTGGCCAGTAGTGGATCTCTGCTGTAGAGGAAGGAGGGAGAGGGCTGCTGCTGTTGCTGCGGGGCACTGGGCCCTTGCTGCTGTTGCTGCTGCTGTTCCTGCTCCTGCTGCTCCCCTGGCTGGGCTAGACACCACCACCCACCCCTGTCTCTGCTATCTGCTTGCTGGCTGGCTAGTAGATTCCCCCCACCTCGGTTGCTGCTGTTACTCCACCTACAGCCCTTGGGGGGGGCTGCTGGCCTGCTTCCCAGAGAGGTGGGAAGTGTGGGACCCCGGCTCTTGTTGCTGAGGACACCATCTGAGCGGGGTCCCTCCTGCCTGGACACCAGACCACCACCACCTGGAGCTGCTGGGGCTACTGTGGCTGTTTCTGGGGAGCTGTTGTTGCCCAGAGGAGGAGGAGGAGTAGAAGAGGACCGCCCGCTACTGGAGACCTTGTGAAGACCACTGTGGAGGGGGCATTCCGGGACTGACTCTTTTTTGAACTATGCTCTTGTGGTGGGGGTTTGGACTGTGTCTGATGGGACACTGGGGGTGTGGCGTGGAGCCTGCCCCCGGTCCATCTGTGCTCCCTTTCGCCCCCATCACCATTGTTGCCTCCTCCACCACCCCCGCTGGCTATTTTCCTTCTGCTTTGGACTCCTGACTCTGGGACTGAGCTGCTCGCCATGACCGCTTCCATCATTTGGGCCTGCAGCAGCAGCAGCCAACCATTGACTTTTGCACAAGTGCCTGTGGGTGCACCACCTCCCCCCTCCCCCTGGACTGACCCCTTTCCTTTGCCACATTTTTCCGCCCCACCTGTTTCCTTCTGCGACCCTGATAGTCCTGCCCCAGCCCTGCAGCTATCCCCGTGGTCCCTCTACCCCATTCCCAGCTCGCCCTTTTCCCCAGCCCCCACCTTGTGATCCCCCAGCCCTGATTGGTCCCTTTCCTTGTGCGCCCACACCCCCTCCCATGCGCTTGTGCCCTTTCCCCATTTAAGTGTGCCCTTGTTCACTGCACCCCCCTATGCCATTGTCCCCCCTGATCCCCTAGTGCAACTAGAGGAGCCGGAACTCCCTTCTGCGTCGGTGACCTGACGCCCTCCCCTAGGTCCTTGGTTGCTCCCTATGCCCCTTAAATCTTTCCTTTTTGGCACCCTCCTCCCCTGCCTGCAGCCTAGCAGGAAGGGGTGGTTGCCTCCTCTCCTTCCCCTCCCCTCGCTGTTTGTCCCCCTCCCCGCTCTCGTTATGGTGGGGTTCGAGGTGGGGGAGACCCCTCGCGATGCTCCCACCGCCCCCCCTCCATCTGCCCCCGTGTCCACTGCCCAAGCCTCTACCTCGACCGTCGCTGCCGATCCACCTACCACCGCCCCTGCTGGGGCATCGGCGGCGGCAAGTACCCAGGAGACCTCCGCTGCTGCCTCGTCCCTCTCCCCTTCCGATTTGGGGGGAGCCCCCCCAGCCGATGGGAAGGGTCGAGGTGGGAAGAAGGGTAAGGGCCCTGCTAGAAAGGCCAGGCCCTCCATGGCGGAGACTATCCCCGCTGCCATGGCCTCGCTACCAGCCGCGGCATCCCTCCCCGCTATTCCCTCCACCAGCTCCGCGGGTGTCCCTCCCCCTGCCCCCAGGGCGTACGCCCAGGTGGCGTTGGCCCCCCCGCCTGCCGCTGCTCCTCCGACCGCCGCTTCCACTCCCATCTACAGTGGCCGGGGCTCCTTTCCCACCTTGATCAGGAAGCACAGCGTCTGTTGCCTCCTGGTGCCCGCCTCGCCCCACGTGGAGACCTTTGTGCGGGCGTTGGTGAGGGTGGTGGGGCCCACGGCCATCGTGGCGGCCTCCAAAATGTACCCAGGAGGTGGTAGAGAGTTACCACTGGACATGGGAGAGGGCTCGTCCCAGGGGGAATCTTCCCTCGCTCTGCTGTCCCACCACTGCCTCCCCGAGTCCCTGAGCCATTGCCCTTGCCCCCGACCTGACCCCTGTTAGCCAGCCCCGGATGATGCCATAGAGGACTGGTCCTTAGTGCAGGGGAAGCGGGGCAAGCGGAAGGCTCGAGCTTCCTTACATCCTTCTGATTCAGAGGTCCCCCGGAAGAGCAGGAAGGGGGGCACTGATGACGAGTCTTACGCCTTGCCCCCGATGACTCCCCTTCTGTGGTGCCGGCTGGGGACACCATGGCAGCACTGGAAGATAACACCGCCCCTCCTCCGGGGTCCCTTCCCGTGGAAGCCCCCGAGGGAGCCTCTCTTGTCCCCTTCCCCCTTGAAGCCTCTGTGAGCGCCGAGGTGGGCATCGCCTCGGGTGCTGGCGAGGGGGGCCCTGGGGTGGTGGACGGTGATCTCCTTTCCATCTATGAGATCGAGGCCCTGGGTCTGACCCCAGTCACGCAGGGGGAGGACGACCCTTTGCTAGCGGGCCTCGATCTGGGTGACCTCACCCTGGTCCCCCTGTCTCCGAGTTCCTTTCCCCTAATCACTGCTTCTGCTCCCACCTCCGAGGGTCCCCTGGAATCTTCCATCAGCCCAGCTGCAGGTGGCACCCTGTTAACAGCCGCCGAGCCCATTGGGGCGACGTCCAGTGCCCTGCTGCCGAGCCCCGGTTCCCAGGGGGTGTCCCTCTTGGGTGTGGATCACCCGACCTCCTTCCTGGGAGGAGACCTCATTGCTGACCATCCATCTCCGGGTGCCAGGACTGCCACAAGAGCTCTAGTGGCTGAGCCCGGCATCGCTGGGTGTCTCCTTCCCATTCCCCAGATCCCTGAGCCTAACCAGGAAGGGCCACCTTCCAGTGGCCCGACTACTGGGGCTCAGGATCCCACCTCTGCCCCCCTCCCTGATTCTCTTCCTGATCCCCGCCCTACTCCTGTCCCCTGCCCCATCCCTGATGCCGGCCCAGTCCTTGTCCCATCCACCTCCTGTGGTGCCAGTGCCGCCCCTGGGAATACCCCCCAGGGAGAGGCTTCACTACTTTTTCCTTGTCCCGACCCACCAGGGGCTGCTGTTCTCCTTCCGCAGCCTCTTGTTGAACCGGGGAGCGGGGCGGGTCACATGGTGTCAGCCCATCGGACGCCACGTCAGGGATCTGCCCCCTGCCTGCCCACCTCGGTGAGCCACAGGGCTGTGATGGGGGCCACATTGGGGGACAGTCTTCGATCAGTGACCCCGCCCCCCATGTGCTGAGAGAGGAGCTGCAGGAGTTCGTTGAGGACGTCCGTGGCTCCCGTAACAAGGTCCAGCTTGCGCTTTGGCGGTCGGGGGATTTCCATCACATCCTCCAGGCCGCGAGGGCCCTCATGGAGGAGGGTAAGAGGACAGGGAAGCAGACCACCGCGGCCTACCGGCGGGCTCGCCTCTTCCGTGACTCTTTACTCACCTATGGGGTAGGTCACAGATTGCTGCGCGGCCTGCCGGAGGCTGTGGGCATGTCTGCCAGAGAAGATCCCCCCCAGCCCTCCTCATGGCACCGATCATCTTTGCCACTTTAAACGCCCGGGGCTGTAGGATGGGTCTCCGCAGGAGCCAGGTGCTCTCCTTCCTCCGGGAGGGGGGGTATTCTCTGGTTTTCCTGCAGAAGACCTATACGGATCCAGCCGCTGAAGCTAGCTGGCAGCTGGAGTGGGGGGACGGGGCCTACTTTAGCCACCTCTAGGTTTGCGTTGCTGGAGTGGCAACCCTATTCTCCCCCGACCTACTGCCCGAGGTGCTGGGGGTCGCCAAGGCTGTGTCGGGTCGCCTGCTGCACCTCCAGTTCTGCGTGGAGGAGCTTGTGGTTAATCTCGTCAACGTTTACGCCCCAACATTGGGCCCGGAGAGGTTGCATTTTTATTAGCAGGCGTCCGCCTTCCTCGGTTCCCTGGATCCTCGTGAGTGCCTGGTCCTGAGAGGGGACTTTAACACCACCCTCGAGGAATGGGACCGCTCGGGGAGCGAGCAGTGCCCAGCCGCCGCGGACATCCTCCAGGAGATCATCGAACGCCACTCCCTGGTGGACCTCTGGTGCGACCACCACCCGGACGACGTCTCGACGTTCACCTTTGTCCGGGTGAAGGCCCATCGGTCACGCCACTCCTGGCTAGATCGCATTTACCTGTCGCGTTTCCACCTTTCACGGGCCCACTCCTCTAGAGTTCGGCCGGCCCCCTTTTCAGATTACCACCTTGCCACCGTGACGGCCTCTCTCTGTGCGGAGAGGCCGGGGCCAGCTATTGGGACTTTAATAATAGTTTGCTGGAGGATGCGGGCTTCGTGGCATCCTTCCGAGAGTTCTGGCTGGCCTGGCGAGGGCAGAGACGCACCTTTCCCTCGGCGCAGAGGTGGTGGGATCTGCGGAAGGTGCGCGCCCGGCTCTTCTGCCGTGACTACACCTAGGGCGCCAGCCGATGGAGGGATGCAGCGATAGAGCAGTTGGAGCGGGAGCTCTTGGAGCTGGAGAGGCATCTGGCCACCAGCCCCGAGGATCCATCCCTTTGTGGAATGTGCCGGGAGAAGCGGAAGGAGCTCCAGGCCCTCGAAGACCATCGGGCCCTGGGTGCTTTTGTTTGATCCCGCATCCACCTCCTTCAGGAGATGGATCGCGGCTCCCACTTCTTCTATGCCATGAAGAAAAGAAGGGGGGCCAAGAATCAAGTCACCTGCCTCCTGGCGGAGGACGGCACCCCCCTCACAGATCCAGCGGAGATGTGCGAGAGGGCCAGGGCCTTCTATGCAACTCTTTTCTCCCCAGATCCGACTGATCCTAACACTTGCAGAGTGCTCTAGGACAGACTCCAAATGGTCATCACAGGCGACTGGGACCATCTAGAGCTGCCTCTCACTCTGGCCGAGTTCTCAGAAGCCCTTCGTCTCATGCCCACCAATAAATCTCTGGGCATTGAAGGGCTGACCGTGGAGTTCTACTGCATGTTCTGGGAAGTCTTTGGCCCAGACCTGGTCACCGTCTGGGCCCAGTCTTCGCAGAGCGGGGTCCTCCCTCTCTCGTGCAGGTGAGCCATGATCGCCTTATTGCAGAAGAGGGGGGACCTCCGCGATTTACGGAATTGGCATCCCGTCTCACTCCTCAGCATGGACTACAAAATCGTTGTGAAGGCCATCTCGATGTGGCTAGGGTCCGTGCTGGCGGACATGGTCCATCCAGACTAGGCCTACACCGTCCCGGGCCGCACGATCTTTGATAACTTGTATCTGGTCCAGGACCTTCTGGAATTAGGGTGTAAGGATGGTCTGTCGTTTGCCCTTTTGTCCCTGGATCAGGAGAAGGCGTTCGACAGGGTGGATCACGGGTATCTCCTGAGCACTCTGCGAGCGTTCGGCTTCGGACCCCAGTTTGTGGGTTTTCTCCAGGTGCTGCACGCTTCTGCGGAGTGTCTGGTCAGGCTCAACCGGACCCTGACCGAGCCGGTCAGCTTCGGGCAGGGAGTAAGGCAGGGGTACCCCCTCTCGGGTCAGCTGTATGCTCTGGCGATTGAGCCCTTCCTCTGTCTCCTCCGCAGGGGTTAACGGGGTTGGTGCTTCGGGAGCTGGAGCTGCGACTGGTCCTGTCGGTGTACGCTGACGATGTGCTCCTTGTGGTCCAGGACCCGGGCAACTTGGCGCGGGTGGAGGCTTGCCAGCCTGTGTACTCGGTGGCCTCCTCCGCCCGAGTCAACTGTGTCAAGAGCTCTGTCCTGGTGGTCGGGGACTGGTGGCAGGCGAACTCCCTCCCACCCACGCTTCAGGCCATCCGTTGGAGCGCGGGTCCCCTGCTCTATCTCAGTGTTTACCTTTCTGCCATGCATCCATCTCCGCCGGAGAACTGGCACGATTTGGAGGGCAGGGTGACGGAGCGGCTCCGGAAATGGACAGGACTACTCCGGTGCCTCTCCCTTCGGGGGAGGGCACTGGTGCTTAATCAACTGGTCCTGTCCATGATCTGGTACCGGCTCAACACCCTGGTCCCGGCCCCGGATTTCCTGGCCCAACCTCTGGATGGCGATTCTAGAGTTCTTTTGGCCAGGGATGCACTGGGTCTCTGCAGGGGTTCTCCACCTGCCCCTGGAGGAGTGGGGGCAGGGCCTGAAGTGCCTATGCACTCAGGTCCATGTCTTCCACCTCCAGGCTCTGAAGAGGCTCCTGTATGGTGCAGGTAGTCCGGCGTGGAGCATATTGGCGTACGCCTTACTCCGCCGCTTCTGAGAGCTCCGATACGACCGGCAGCTCTTTTACCTCCATCCAAGAGGTCTTCCGCAAAACCTCTTCAGGCTGCCGGTCTTCTACCAAGACCTCCTCTGGACCTGGAAGCTCTTTTCAACTACCAGGTCCGTGGCGGCCTCCATGGGGGCTGACCTCTTCTCAGAGCCCCGGCTACAGAATCCCCAACTTCATGTGCAGGTGGCAGAGTCCCCCGTGGTGCGCCAGAGGCTGGTCTTGGCGAGAGTCACCAGGGTCGGAGACCTCCTGGACTACGACTGGGGAGACTGGCTGGATCCCCTGACGCTCGCTCAGCGCATGAGGCTCTCCAGACTTCGTACTCGCTGATGCGTACTTCAGGAGGTGAAGGCCGCTTTACTACCTGCTGCTCAGGCTTACCTCGACCGGGTCCTGCGAGAGGGCACGCCCCACCCACCCTCCACCCCAGGCCCCGTGGACCTTTTTATAGGGCCCCTGCCCCGTGGACCCAATCGGCCCCCTCACCCTTTCACTGCGAGCCAGCTGCACGATCTGCAGCCGGTTCTGTTCCAGGCCACGCCATGGAAACATCTGTACACGTTCGTGCTCCACACTCTCCACTACCTCACCCTCATGTCCCGCCCCGATACCAAATGGCGGGACCTCCTGCCACCTCTCAAGGGTGAGAAGCCCCAGTGGGCCAGCTTATACTCTGTCTTGATCCCGAGGCCCGCCGGGGATGTCAGTTGGCAGCTCCTTCACAGGGCCGTGAGCATGGGCGTGTACTTGGTGCGGTTCACCCCTGTCCCCAACACCTGCCCTTTTTGTGGCGTGAAGGAGACCCTGGCGCACATTTATTTAGAGTGCGCCAGGCTGCAGCCCCTGTTCTGGCTCCTCTTGGACCTCCTATTGAGTTTTTGGTTGCACTTTTCCCCTCACCTGTTCATCTATGCACTCCCCATCCGTGGCCCCACAAAGTCGCGGGATCTCCTTATCAACCTCCTCTTAGCCCTGGCCAAACTAGCCATCTACAACACCAGGGAGAGGAGGTTGGCAGACGGGATTTCCTGTGAGTGTAGGGCCTATTTCTGTTCCTCCGTCTGTTCATGCATCTGGGCAGAGTTACTCTGGGCGGAATCCACTGGTTTCCTTGACACCTTCGAGGAGCAATGTGCATTGTCTGGGGTTCTCTGCTCGGTGTCCCCATTAAGTTCCCTTCATTTATCCCTATGATTTCACTCCCGATCCTGTTTTTTCATTAGTTGTCCCACGAAATCATTTGGTGTCACAGACCTGTGGATCCTCCCCTTAGGCTGGGGCGAGGTCCTTTAGATTGAATGGGCTTCGCCCGCCCACCTCCTGGATGCCAATAGGACCAGACTCCTGTACCCCACTGGCCTGGGTCTGTCACAGGTGGATAATAACCTGAACATGAGCAGCAGTGTGAGGCTATGGCCAAAAGAGCAAATGCAATCCCAAGATGCAAAAATAGGGAATCTGCAGTTGGAGTAGAGAGGTTATTTTGACTTTATATGTGTGGCACTGGTACAAGTGCTGCTGGAATACTTTATTTAGTTGTGGTGTACACAATTCGAGTAGAATGTTGACAAATTTGAGAGGGTTCAGAGAGGAGCCACAAGAATGATTAAAGGATTAGAAAACATTCCTTATAGTGGCTGAGCTCTTTCAGTCAAGCTATTTAGCTTAACAAAAAGAAGGTTAAGGGGTGACTTGCTTACAGTTTATAAATACCTATATGGTGAACAAATATTTAATTATGGACTCTTCAATCTAGCAGAGAAAGGTATACCGCAATTCAGTGGCTGGAAGCTAAAGCTAGACAAATACAGACTGGAAATAAGGCATACAATTTTAATGGTGAGAGTAATCAATCATTGGGACAGTTTAACAAGAGTCATGGTGGATTCTCCATCACTGACTATTTTTAAATCTAGATTTGATGTTTTTTAATAAAGGATAAGATCTAGGAATTATTTCAGGGAAATCCTATGGCCTGTGTTACAGAGAAGGTCAGCCTACATGATCACAAAGGTCTTTTCTGACCTTGGAATCTATGATACTATGAGTTTATTCATAGGAAATGTTATTCCATGCCCAGTTACATAAAAATGTAATTAAGGGATTTAAGAAAACAATGGGTAGCCCAGAATGTTGGGCAGGTGTAGCTGGGGTAGCTATCTGGAGGCTAATGTTCCCTCTGAAGTGCATTCAGCACAGAGGTGTTGCCTTACACCTATTCTGAAAGTAAAGGCTGGTGGGATCCATCCATCTCTAATTTCTGTGATTAATGACTACTTGCTGCTCTTATGCTTGCTGCAAGCGTGTACTGCTCCAACAGGCATGATTTTAATGTATAATTTGTCATACATTTGAACACGTTACTTGAATGTTGATATTGTATCCTGACACTTTGAAAGCTGCTGTGGTATGCGTGGCAGTTAGCACATATCACTTGAATCGTCTTTGCACTTTTCCAAAGCAAATTTCATGCTCAGATATTTTATGCTTTATGTCTTGTTTTGTGGTGTTGCCTGGCAGTCAAACTCTCTCTTTGTCTCTCAAGAATGGCTGCCTAGTTGTTTCTTGTAGAAAGTATCACTGAAACAAGGCGGCGGGGAGGATTTGAATCTATTGAGTGTGTTAATTTCACTGAGCACAAAACTGAAAAATTGATGATGATCGTAACATTCTCGTCCATTATTTTACACAGAGCAAAGAAAGGTTATTTGGGTGCTGCTGCATAGGATTTGCCTCACATACTGTGCTTCTCTTTCTTTTTATAGCCATTTGTTCTGGTATGAAGAAAGAATACTTCCAAACGGCAAATTCACATACTGATAGAACATAAACTTTATCACATTGTTTAACAGTATGAAGAACCAAGCTGCAAGTCAACCTAAGGGCACTTTGGCTAGCCTTTAATGTTCTTTCTCTTGCAAGGACAAATCTTGTTGCTGAACATCACATAGAATTGAGGGATGAGCTAGTAACCACACCTAATAAATGCCTCAGCTCACTTACAATGAAAATTGCATGCATTTTTTCCTCTTTGTCACACAGGGCAGTGTGAAATTTAGAAAAATGAAAGAATGCAGCATAGAGATGGCACATTAATGTATGAGTTTTACAGGAATTAAAAGCTTAAGGAATTTTAAATATCTGTTACAAGACAGACACTAGCTGTTCAAGTTTCCTCACAATATTTCCATAGCCTCAATGCTATGCAGGAGAGTTTGCATCTAAGTGTGAGAGTGTAAATAGTTCTCCATGCCTATTCAGTACTTGGTTTCTTTGTTGTGATTGGAGACAAAAATGTTACCCTTTATTATTATTGAGGGCAAAATTCATAGGGCCAGCATAAGGCCAATGTGCCACTTAAACCCAAGCTCTCTGTAAAGACGTAAATTTCATCTATTGAACCAAATATGTGTAAAGTGTTTAGCAAAAAGGTGGGCATGGCTTTTGTGATATAGACACTTGTCCACTAGTACCAGAAAGAGACCTCCAATCATTTTCATTTAAGTTCCTGAGCTGACTCACTTAGTAGTATTAAATTTAATATAACTTTATAATTGCAAGTGAATGCTTACATGATTTGACTTAAGCTGTTGCTAGCTGCAATGTGTAGTGGAATATGTGTCTTATAGGTGCGCAAAGTCTCATTGCTTTTCACTTGCTGCTAGGTACTTTGGCACACAAAATTTCTGATGAGAGCTGTCACTCTAATAAAGATTAATTCTGAAGTCTTCTGTGAGTTTATATTGCGGATTACATCCAATGTAAAGAACTGCAAGTGATGCCTCAGTGCAATTTTCCAGAGGAAACCATGAATAGATATGGGGAATTTGAAATACTAGAGCTGCTTAGATACGCATTGGTAACATCAAAGCTTTCACATGGAGGTAATCCGATAACCTTTCTAGAAGCCACTGCAGGTTAGATGATTGGAAACTACCCTTAAAATAACTGGTTAGAGTTTTAAGAACTACTGCTTGATCAGCATTAAGCATCACTGTAAAAGGATGGAGGTGTAAAGCAAGTCAGAAAAACATTGGAGGAAAAATTCCCTTGATTGAACTGGAGGAAAAAGAAAAGAAAAATCAGAGATGGCTCTAAGCGCACAACACTAAGGGTCAGCTTTTCTTCCTCTTTATGGTTTGTATTACATAACTTTGATCATTATCTTCTTCCAGTGACTCCTGAAATAACTCAACTGTTTGTCATTTCATTCATTCACTCTGCCTACGCGCTCCTTTAATAGGCTTGTGGCTTTCAGATTAGTCAAGACTTCTTTAACACAGGGCCTGATCCTGATTTGCGCTAAGCGTCCTTTATACCACTTTGGTAATGTAAAGGGGCCTTTAAAGTGATCTCTCAAATGTCATGTATGTGTACTTTAAGGCCTCCTTACATAGTATGAGCATTATAGAGGAGCACTGGTATAAATGAGAATCAGATCTACAGCCTATAAGTTAGAAGCCTTGCTAGACCAAGGTATTAATACTATCTAAAACAATTGAAACAGGCTAAAATATTTACCTCAAATGAAATTACTTAGCAACACATTTTGTAAAGGAACTGTGCAGAGAAAGAGATGAAGGTTAGTTGATGAGATGGGTGATGGGTTCTGCTTCCAAAAACTTTTGCAATAACAACAATGGGTTTCAGAACCAAATCTCATCAATTTTACTATTTTAGTCTGAATACATCAGCAAATATCATATAGAAAAGATCCAGTAAAGCAATACTATCCACCAAAGAACAGAATAGTGCTATTGGCACCTCTGTAGAATGCATTGTCCACCACTGTAAAACTGGTAACCCAAGTGCTAGCTCTGGCCATGGCCATAGGTATTACCTAGGATCTGGCAAACTCATAGCTGGAAACCAAACCAGCTCACCTCTATGTTAGTTTTGTTCAAAATAGATATTAGTCTTATAAGAATGTATTTAGCATCTAGACTCTGTGAAATGCTTGTAAATTTCTGCATGTGTTAATCTCACTTGTAAAGCCTGTATTCTATGCTCTAAGGAGATACGTACGTTTTGCTTTATAACTCTGAAAATGTTTGATCTGAACTTGTGAGCCCTGGCCCAGAAATCATCCCCTTCTCCTCCATTAAGGAGGCCTATCAAGATTAAATGGGCCTTTAAGAAACAACACAATATAAAGGATTTGTTAATGGCTCTATGCCCCATTGTAAATGCTATGTGCAAGGGAGCTCATAGACTCATAGACTCTAGGACTGGAAGGGACCTCGAGAGGTCATCGAGTCCAGTCCCCTGCCCTCATGGCAGGACCAAATACTGTCTAGACCATCCTGGATAGAAATTTATCTAACCTACTCTTAAATATCTCCAGAGATGGAGATTCCACAACTTCCCTAGGCAATCTATTCCAGTGTTTAACTACCCTGACAGTTAGGAATTTTTTCCTAATGTCCAACCTAAATCTCCCTTGCTGCAGTTTAAGCCCATTGCTTCTTGTTCTATCATTGGAGGCTAAGGTGAACAAGTTTTCTCCCTCCTCCTGATGACACCCTTTTAGATACCTGAAAACTGCTATCATGAACCCTCTCAGTCTTCTCTTTTCCAAACTAAATAAACCCAATTCCTTCAGCATTCCTTCATAGGTCATGTTCTCAAGACCTTTAATCATTCTTGTTGCTCTTTTCTGGACCTTCTCCAATTTCTCCACATCTTTCTTGAAATGCGGTGCCCAGAACTGGACACAATACTCCAGTTGAGGCCTAACCAGCGCAGAATAAAGCGGAAGAATGACTTCTCGTGTCTTGTTTACAACACACCTGTTAATGCATCCCAGAATCACGTTTGCTTTTTTTGCAACAGTATCACACTGTTGACTCATATTAAGCTTGTGGTCCACTATGACCCCTAGATCTCTTTCTGCCATACTCCTTCCTAGACAGTCTCTTCCCATTCTGTATGTGTGAAACTGATTGTTCCTTCCTAAGTGGAGCACTTTGCATTTATCTTTATTGAACTTCATCCTGTTTACTTCAGACCATTTCTCCAATTTGTCCAGATCCTTTTGAATTTTGACCCTGTCCTCCAAAGCAGTTGCAATCCCTCCCAGTTTGGTATCGTCCGCAAACTTAACAAGCGTACTTTCTATGACAACATCTAAATCGTTGATGAAGATATTGAACAGAGCCGGTCCCAAAACAGACCCCTGCGGAACCCCACTTGTTATACCTTTCCAGCAGGATTGGGAGCCATTAATAACTACTGTCTGAGTACGGTTATCCAGCCAGTTATGCACCCACCTTATAGTAGCCCCATCTAAATTGTACTTTCCTAGTTTATCTATAAGAATATCATGCGAGACCGTATCAAATGCCTTACTAAAGTCTTGGTATATCACATCCACCGCTTCTCCCTTATCCACAAGGCTTGTTATCCTATCAAAGAATGCTATCAGATTAGTTTGACACAATTTGTTCTTTACAAATCCATGCTGGCTATTCCCTATCACCTTACCACCTTCCAAGTGTTTGCAGATGATTTCTTTAATTACTTGCTCCATTATCTTCCCTGGAACAGAAGCTAAACTAACTGGTCTGTAGTTTCCTGGGTTGTTTTTATTTCCCTTTTTATAGATGGGCACTATATTTGCCCTTTTCCAGTCTTCTGGAATCTCCCCCGTCTCCCATGATTTCCAAAAGATAATAGCTAGAGGCTCAGATACCTCCTCTATTAACTCCTTGAGTATTCTAGGATGCATTTCATCAGGCCCTGGTGACTTGCAGGCATCTAACTTTTCTAAGTGATTTTTTACTTGCTCTTTTTTTATTTTATCTTCTAAACCTACCCTCTTCCCGTAAGCATTCACTATATTAGACATTCCTTCAGACTTCTCAGTGAAGACCGAAACAAAGAACTCATTAAGCATCTCTGCCATTTCCAAGTCTCCTGTTACTGTTTTCCCCCCCCCCTCACTGAGCAGTGGGCCTACCCTGTCCTTGGTCTTCCTCTTGCTTCTAATGTATTGATAAAAAGTCTTCTTGTTTCCCTTTATTCCCATAGATAGTTTGAGCTCATTTTGTGCCTTTGCCTTTCTAATCTTGCCTCTGCATTCCTGTGTTATTTGCCTATATTCGTCCTTTGTAATCTGACCTAGTTTCCATTTTTTATATGACGCCTTTTTATTTTGTAGGTCACACAAGATCTCGTGGTTAAGCCATGGTGGTCTTTTGCCCCATTTTCTATCTTTCCTAACCATCGGAATAGCTTGCTTTTGGGCCCTTAATAGTGTCCCTTTGAAAAACTCCTCAGTTGTTTTTCCCCTCAGTCTTGATTCCCATGGGACATTACCTATCAGCTCCCTGAGCTTACCAAAATCCTCCTTCCTGTCTCTATTTTGCCGTACTCCCTTCTACCCTTCCTTAGAATTGCAAACTCTCTGATTTCATGATCACTTTCACCCAAGCTTCCTTCTACTTTCAAATTCTCAATGAGTTCCTCCCTATTTGTTAAAATCAAGTCTAGAACAGCTTCCCCCCTAGTAGCTTTTTCAACTTTCTGAAATAAAAAGTTGTCTGCAATGCAGTCCAGGAACTTTTTGGATAGTCTGTGCCCCGCGGTGTTATTTCCCAACATATTTCGGATAGTTGAAGTCCCACATCACCACCAAAACTTGGGCTTTGGATGATTTTGTTAGTTGTTTGAAAAAAGCCTCATCCACCTCTTCCACCTGATTAGGTGGCCTGTAGTAGACTTCCAGCACGACATCACCCGTGTTTTTTACTCCTTTTAGCCTAACCCAGAGACTCTCAACACTTCCATCTCCTATGTCCATCTCCACCTCAGTCCAAGTGTGTACATTTTTAATATATAAGGCAACACCTCCTCCCTTTTTCCCCTGTCTATCCTTCCTGAGCAAACTATACCCATCCACACCAACATTCCAGTCGTGTGTATTATCCCACCAAGTTTCAGTAATGCCAACAATGTCATACTTGTATTTATTTATTAGCACTTCCAGTTCTTCCTGCTTATTACCCATACTTCTTGCATTTGTATATAGGCATCTAAGATACTGGTTTGATCCTGCCTCCCAGCTTTGCCCTGACCCTCCTTTCTCTCTGCCATTATAGCCCACGCTCCCTCCTGTTTCCGACCCATCTCCCAGGTCTTGTTCCCCACTTACCTGTGGGGTTTGCTCACCTGTCCCCGTCTAACCTAGTTTAAAGCCCTCCTTACTAGGTTAGCCAGTCTGTGCATAAATAAGGCCTTTCCCCTCCTCGAAAGGTGAACGCCATCTCCGCCTAGCAGTCCTTCCTCGAATAGCATCCCGTGGTCGAGGAAGCCAAAGCCCTCCTGGCGACACCATCTTCGCAGCCAGGCATTCACCTCCACGATGCATCTGTCTCTGCCCGGGCCCCTACCTTCGACAGGAAGAATCGAAGAGAATACCACCTGCACTCCAAACTCCTTAACCCGTACTCCCAGAGCCCTGTAGTCACTCTTGATCTGCTCAGTGTCACACCTCACAGTATCATTTGTGCCCACATGGATGAGTAGCATGGGGTAGTAGTCAGAAGGCCGGATAATCCTCGACAATGCCTCTGTAACATCTCGGATACGGGCCCCTGGCAGGCAGCATACCTCCCGGGATGAACGGTCAGGGCGACAGATGGGTGTCTCCGTCCCCCTCAGCAAAGAGTCTCCAACCACTACTACCCTACATTTCTTATTATCAGTGGTGGCAGCAGACCTCCCACCCTTAGGGGTACGAGGCTTCCCCTCCTTAACTGTTGGTGGTGATTCCTTCTCTCCTGTATCAAGAAGAGCATAACGGTTATCTATTACCACAGTTGGAGGGTTCGCAGCAGGGGGGGAGCACTGCCTGCTGCCAGAAGTAACCAGCTGCCAGTGTCCACCCCGAGCCATCTCCTCCTCCACTGGTGTGTCAGTAGTCCTGTGAACTGGAACAGCTACGTCAGCTGTCTCCACATGGATACTGTCCAGGAATTGCTCATCTCATGGACTGGAAGACCAAATGTAAAAGACAAAACAAGGTCACAAGAAAATCTGTTACCTCTTTGCTGTTTGAACTCTTACAGGGATAGAGACTCTAAACTGAGGCAGAAATCCCCAAGGTTAGCCCTGGGTCTATCCCAAAAGATATTTGAATTGATAGATCATTACAACTCTGCCACCATTAGAACTTAGATTGCAACACATTTGTGTGTATGTGTTTGATTGCTTTAACCTATAAATAACTCATTTATTTTTCCTAGTTAATAAACCTTTAGATAATATATTATTGTATTGGCTACAGGCATTGTCTTTGGTATAAGATCTAGGGTACCAACTGATCTGGGGTAAGTGGCTGGTCTCTTGGGACTGGAAGCAACATGAATATTTTATGATTATTGGTGTAAGTGACCATTTATCATGAAATCCAGCATGCCTGGGTGGCAAGATAGATGGAGAGTCTAAGGGGACTGTCTGTGATGCCATGGTAGGACTGGCCTATTGCTCCAGGAGTTCCTATTTGTTACTAGCTTGGTAATATCTAATTATAGAATGTACCACCAGTTTAGGGTGTCTGCCCTGCTTTTGACAGTTTGCCCTGAGGTAGGCAATCAGAGTCATAAGCCACTCCAGACAGAGTGTCAACAACCAGTGACTCAATTTCTCTCTTTGTCCTTGCTTCCTTCAGTCCAATATTGAATAACACTGTGTGACCCCTGAAGGGCTAAATTTGTGTAGGGTTTGCAAACCGAAATCAGCTGTTGTATTGGCTAGGGGTCTGCAGCTTCTTTGGGAGGCTCATGGTCATTATGTTCACAGCATACACACAGAGAAGTTAGATAAAAACATAAATACTCTTGCTGGAAGATTGCAGAGTAACCCTACATGATTTCTTAGCATTCAGAACAATAACACACAAATGCCCCTAAAACTGAGAGGTACAGCTCAACCCATCTAATCATAGGCTTGCTGGCTGCTGACTGACTTTTGCTGCCAGCTGCTTCACTAAAGAGCCCTTAGCCTGCCAGTTGGACCAGAAACCCACATTCTCCACTCTCAGAGTGATAGCTTGCAATTCCAACACAGTTCTCAGAACACCACAATAGTCTATTAATATGAACCTCAAAGATGACAGCTCCCCTATACACAAGAAGCTCTGAACCTTTCCTCTTTCCTTACATGTCTTTAGAGGGACTGAAGATTGCTGAAGGAAAGTTCTTGGGGAAGAAACTATAGAAACTGGCTGATTGGAGGGAGGTTTGCTGTCTTTGCAACTGTGCAGCTTGTGTGTTTATCAAAATCTGTGGCTAAGGACTTACATTTTCAAACATATCAAGGCTTTCTTTAAGTGAGTTTGATGTTTGATATAACTGTGACAGATATGACATTATCCAGCAACCTCCTGGACAAATGTAATTGAATTAAGTTAAACCTTACTGAATTAAGTTTAAATGTTTTAGGAGTTTATTGTATTAAAAATGCTAAAGTTTATGTGCTATTGACCACAGAACTCCAGAAATTACAGACAGTTAGTGGGTGGTTAGGCAAATTTACTCAAGTTGTAACACCTTTAGTGTATGATCACCACCTAGAGACAGGCTTACAAATATTGGCTCAACCTGGATTTTCCAGGGACCAACAGACAATGAAAGGATTTTTGTTTAAATAGCCTGAGTTAAAACTAAGGCCACTGAGGAGAAACTAAATGAATTATTTGCGTCAGTCTTCACGGCTGAGGATGTGAGGGAGATTCCCAAACCTGAGCCATTCTTTTTAGGTGATAAATCTGAGGAATTGTCCCAGACTGAGGTGTCATGTGAGGAAGTTTTGGAACAAATTGATACACTAAACAGTAATAAGTCACCAGAACCAGAAGTTATTCAGCCAAGAGTTCTGAAGGAACCTACTAACTGTAATCTATAACCTATCATTTAAATCAGCTTCTGTACCAGATGACTGGAGGATAGCTAATGTGACACTGATTTTTAAAAAGGGCTCCAGAGGTGACCCCAGCAATTACAGGCTGGAAAGTCTGACTTTAGTACTGGGCAAACTGGTTGAAACTATAGTAAAGAACAAAATTGTCAGATATATAGATGAATATAATTTGTTGGGGAAGAGTCAAAGGGAAATTATGCCTCATCAGACGCTGGGAATGGACAACGGGATGGATCACTTGATGATTACCTGTTCTGTTTATTACCTCTGGGGCACCTGGCATTGGCCACTGTTGGAAGACAGGATACTGGGCTACGTGGACTTTTGGTCTGACCCAATATGGCCGTTTTTATGTTCTTAAGACTCAGGAACCTTTTTTCTGATCCAGTAAATGGACAGGACTACTGGGCCCAGCGGTGGGGGGGGAATCCTTAGGGAAGAGTTAGAAGGACTTTATCCTACTAAAGCCTCATAAGGCTGGATGCTGATTCTGAACCAGTGATGAACTTGTGATTACAGAAAAAAATCCTGTGTGGGGTATGAAGGACTAATCACCAAACGGAGCCCTTGCTGGAGTTGACATGATCTCTGGCAAGCTTATTAGCATACATGTAGTTTCTTTTATTGTTTTAACGTTTTCTCTGTCATATTTTCACCATAAGAATAAATGTGCTTGCTTATAAAAGGTGGTATGAAAGCTTGTAAATGTGGCAATTACACTGTACCATCCTTGAAAGGTCTGTCTTTTGTTGGGATATCACAGCATAGGCAAAGAACTGTGCAGCCTGGAAATACACACATCTCTCTCTCTCCTGAGTGGGATATTCCACAAGGGAGGTGACTGCTGAGGAGCAGGGAGCCTAGAGTGGGAGCCCATGCTGAACCACAGATGGGAAATACAGGTGCTATTCTCCTGAACTAAATAGAGCCATCATATCTATAGTAGAATATAAAACCAATCTGCAAATACTTTCTTTAAAATTTTTTCCTCTATCCATACCTAATATCTGTGACAAATCATCATTCCTCTCACTCCATTTGCCACGCGCCCCAATTACGAACCCAAAGAAGTAGACTTTTTTACCTCCCGTCAAACTCTTGATCTGATCTTCTAATTCAAGATAGTAAGTCACCTTATCCTCATGGGCCTGCTCCAAACTCCCATCATTATCTTCCCACCGCACTGTGACATCTACCACCACTGACACTTCCCCTTTCACAAAAACAATATCTGGCTTTCGTAAATCACCTTTACGGTTCCTCAGGTGTGGTTCAATGATAGCCTTCCAACCCAATTTTCCAACCTTATCTACCAACGCCGACACCACCCTATTATGTCTCTTAATCCTCATTTCCTTCGTCTTATAACATTGACCACTAATATGCGGTACCGTCTCCTTCACCGTACCACACCATCTACATACTGCATTCGATCCCCCTCTACCTCTTGCCAGAGTCTCTCTTGTAGGGTAAACATTTGCCCGCAACTGTAAAGCCGCAATATGCACTGCAGGTCTGAACTTATCTATCTGTCTAAAAATTGAGTTACTAATCTTGTCATCCTTAAAATACTTAATCCCTATACCTTGGCATCTCATCCTAGACCATCGCTGAAATTCTTCTTCTCGCCATTTCCTCGGATTTGATGCGATAGCACCAAGCTCTATTATCTTATCAACCAAGTTCTCACCTGCATACAAATACGACAAATCGATCCAACTGTCCCTTGACACCACATGCCGTCGCCATTTACGCAGCAGCATATTAGGAACCTGTATACTAAACCTGGTTAATGCCAAACCCCCATCCCTACTTCTAGAATAAAACAAACCATCAGTTGTACATTGCGGCAAATGTAAAACTTCCTTAACTTTCCTTCTAACTAAAAGGTCTAACTCTTCTAAAAGATTAAAAGAAGGTTCCATTAAAAGCAGGTTATAAAATAATTTGGGTAAAATATATGTCTGTAAAATAATTAATTTCTGACCTGGTTTTAATGGGGCCTCCAACAATCTATCACACCATCCTTCCAATTTCTCCTTTAATCCTAATCCCTCCACTCCAATCCATGGATCAATCCTAGCACCCAGATATTTCTCAAACTGTCCTGGCTGAATATAATCTATTCTTTGCTCCCCTAACATCCAATTCTCCCTAGGGTTAACCACATAAGTCTTATATTTAGTTAAAATGTGGAACCCTTTTGTTTTACTTACATTGATCCGAAGGTTAGTACTATTACAAAAAGTCTGTAAAATCCCCACATTCCTCTGCATACCAACATAAGAACCACTTAAAATAGCCACATCATCTGCAAAAGCCAGTGATGTGACCATATTTCCCTGAACATAAAATCCATCTCCTTCTTTCTCTAACTTTGTTAAAAGCGGGTCCAACGCAATATTAAATAAGATAGGGGACAGAGGATCTCCTTGCTTAACTCCCCTTTTAATTAAAATAGACTCAGTATATTTTTCACCCACCCACACCCGTGTAAAACAATCCTCATACAGATCCCTAATAATCTCAATAAAATGTTTATGAACCCCAAATCTTTTCAAACCGGCCACTATATGGCCATGTCCTACAGAATCAAAGGCCTTGGCCAAATCCACAAAAACAATTGCCAACTCATCTCCATTTCGTTTCGCCCCTTTTATTAAATTACTAAGTATCGAAATATTCTCCTCACAACCTGATGCAGCAACAAACCCTTTCTGTCTGGGGCATATCTTCACTATGCTTGACAACTGTTTAGCTAAAATTTTTGTATAGGTTCTCACCCACACTGATCCAATCGTTAAAGGCCTCCATGAGGTTATCTTCTTTAGTTCTTCTTCATTTTTTGTTTTAGGAATTAAAATCGTTCTATTCTCTTTAAAAACACTAGGGATCTGTCCTTCTACCAACCAAATATTAAAAATTTTAGTAAGTATAAGAGAGTCTAAATTAAAAACATCCCAGAGATCACTAACTCTAACCTTATCCGGACCAGGAGCACTATCTTTCTTAAATTCCTTTAATACACTCCTCACTTCATCTGCGGAGATGGGACTCAATAATACATCATTATCCACAATCTCCGCAGATGAAGGCCAACCTACCATACTCCCATGACCTACCTCACTCAACATATCTCCAAAATATCTTTCAATATCACCCAAAGGAATTCCACACATTACCTTGTCCGGCTCCCCTAATAAAATTCTAACCAGCCGTCTCCTATCCTTTTCAAACAGCTGCTGATAAAATTTATATCTTGCCTTTTTTGCCGCATACCTCCTGAGTGCATTGGATTGTTGCTTCCTACCCTTTCCATCCTTTCTTCCCACATTACTTTGTAATTTAATCTGTCCTTCTTCATTCTTATCTTCCTTCTCTACCAAAACACAACAAATTTTCTCCAATTCAGCCCAACCGAGACCCTTGGTCGACTCCTTCTTTAATAATCTTTCAATCTCATCTAAACTACCTCTTATCTCCCTCCCTTCCCTTATCTGCCTTCCTTGCTTACAAATTTGACCTACATGATCCACATCTGGATGTCCCTTCAAGGGTAAAATTCTCTCCCGGGGCGGGGGATCTTCTAAAATGTCCAATAACAAACCTCCTACCTCTACCTCCGCATTCACCTCTCTATTAACACCTAAACGTTTTTTGGCCAATTCCCGTCTCTTATCCGAAATCTGTTTATTGGTTTTAGTTTTCAACTCCAACTCAATACATTTATTAATATTCCTCTTCCCTATATACTTCTTCTCTAATTCTATCAATTGTCTAATTTCTTCTTCTGTCCACACCTTCATACGCATTGCTCCTTCATTTCTTTTCTTTCTAATTCCCAATTTCTCTTTTCTCTGCTCATTCCTTTCATTCGGGTGGCGATGTCTACAGTGCTGGCTGAGACCCGATTGGGTGTGAAAAGCAAGCCCACAAATAGAACAGGCATGGCTTTTCTTCGGGGCATCCACCTCCCTGGGCATGCACTTGGGGTAGTGGCAAGCTATACTATGGAACTGAGAGGATTTTCCACACTTGCTACAGATTACCCTAATGGCTTTACTCTGGTGGACCACATTAATATGTTTGGCCCACTTTCCGAAGGATGCCAAAATCTGAGGACATATCGGACAATTAAATTTGTCCACGGGGTATTCTAAATAATACACTCCATCCTTTCTTTTACTAATGTCCACATCATCCTTCTCTCTCAACCTACCACCATTAAAATCAATTTGCAGTCCATTATTTAAAATAGCCGAATCTCCAATATATGGATCTTCAAATTCATTTAGATACTTAAAATTTGGCTCACCTTCATCCATATTCAAAGTATTAAAGGTATCCCCAGTAAAAACCATTGCTAAAATCAATAAAATATCCTCACCTTGGTTTTTACTAATACAATCTTCCATCTCCCAGTTCTACCATTGAGTCACTCATCTGATATAGAAGGAACAAAAACTACCTCTGCACTCATGGCATTGAGCTTGCACACCTGAGGTCAACAAAACAATCCTTGTGCAGTCGTGGAGAAAATGATTTAGTAGTGAGGAGAATAAGTGAAACTCTTGTCCCAACCAAATAGGAATCAGTTCCCATACCCCATGAAGGCATACAAACACACATACTATTTGTCTTCCTTACACAGTATGGAGAGTTCTGACCTCCACAGAACAAAATATTGTGTGATGGCAAATATAAATTCAAAATATATATTCACGTTAGACTTTTTACTTTTGAGTATTCAGTGATCAGTGAGGTGGCCATGCCAGCTGCTTAATAACAGTGAGCTGGAAGGGTAATTAGTTAGAGATAATGCTGTTCACTTCAGTGTTATGAATTTTTCTTCTTGAGTCCTTCTGTGTGCTATTTCCCATCTTCTTTTTCTTTTTCGTTTCTCCTCCCGATGATCAGTATTGATATGCTATTAAAACAATTCCAAGCTCTCATATTCCAGTCAGCCATTTCCTTATATTGTATCTAATTTGAGTACAAAATGTAAGTCAGGGGGGAGAACTTCTGGCTCCATTAAGGTTAATAGAACTTTTACCGTTGTCTCCATTTCGACCAGGACTTTACCCAATGTATGTAGTTTGGGTACTACATTTTCCTGCTATTGGACTGTAAAGTCCATCAGCAAGGAGATCTTAAGAGGTATGAGACTAGATGAGAAAAATTCAGTGGCAGTTGTATTTACTTCTTCATTCCCTAAGAATTCCACGACCAGCCAAAACCCTCAAGAACAAAGAAACAAAACCCTATAATAGTCCCTTCCCACACATTTATCTTGCCACATTTACAAACTTCCCCATCTGTCCACACCTTACCAACAATCAGAGATATTATACCAAAGTTCAGCTCAGCAAAACAGATATTGATTTTATAAGTTGGTTGAAAATATACTGAAAAATCGTGATAAAAAAAACATTCTTTTAATTCAATTTTTGAAATTTCAAAATTAAAAACATGTTGACTAGCTCTATAGTAGTCAAATAGCGAGGGGAAAAATTATAATCTAATAAATATTTTACCTCTCTCTCTCTTTCTCTTATCTATCTATATATATAATGTGTGTGTTTGAAATTTTTAAAAAAAGAATGCAGAGAACTATTTTTGCTTTTTTGGGCAGAGGGATCAGAGGAGTAAAGTTTCTCTATCATACATTGTTTCAAATCAGGATCATCCTGTAGTTCTTAGATCTCTGGAGAGTTCATTCCTTATTTCTCTAAAGTTTATAATTAAATAAAATGAAAAGTTAAAGCCAATTTATTTCATGCTCTCTATTAATACTGAGCCAAATTTTCAACAACTAAAGAAGTGAATATCCACAAAGAAGAATTCATGCCCTGATATATACCTGAAACTGTACATAATTTACTGCCATCTTGCACACAAAACAAATAATTGTGCACATATAATCCCTGCCTTACACTCCATATCTTAATTTTTATCCTGGGTTTCATTTTGCGTATGTTGGACTGAAAGTTCTGCAAGGGTGGATATATATATATAATCTATGGCTTCTAAAATGCTGTGTACTTTTTTTTCCCTGAGCCTGCTCTCATTAAAGTTAATGGAAAGACACTTATTAACATCAATGGTGAGCAGGATCTTATGGCACAATAGTAATACCATGCATGCTCAGTTACCTGATTTGCATATAGAATTGTCATAGAGGGCTCTTTTCCTTATGAAAATATGCCCCACTAAATTTGTGGTTGAGCATTAGTTACAGGCATGCTTCGAAAATTCAGACATTTCACCTATAAATATTCTTATTTTACAATATAGAGTCTTGAAAAGCTTTCTGTTACTTCACCAATAACTTGCAATAAATCACTACAGAACTTGGTAATAATCTTATTGATGTTATAAACAAGAGAGGAAAGGAAAAGCTACACCAGGGGCACATTTTCTGTCAGTCTAAGTGCACAAATGGGCATGTACAGAGCAACATGACCATAAAACTGCCCTCGTTCAACATTCCTCTTCATCACTAATCATAGTCTGCTGTAGTTTGATTGTAAGAGAGAGAATTACTCCAGTCCCTGGACCCAAATGCCTTCCTATACCTCAGAATCTGCTTCATATCTCATACATAAATGTGGCTATATTACTGGAACCAGTTGTGGTAGTTATATTAACTTTTGTTCACCTAAAGACAAAGAAATCTGGGACAGAAAAAGTTATATTTATGAGCACATAAAGAAACCAGACTAATCTGTAAGGTAAGGATGGTTACTTCTGTCTATCTTAATAAATGTTTATCAATATCTTGTTTCTTTTCCAAAGCCTATACTTTGAAATATAGCATAGTTTGCGTATTAAATTTAATATATTTAGGCATAAAGAGTCCTCTTTCAGTGTACTAAAGGTGAAATGTTTTGGCTTCTCACAGGAAATGCATTTATTTCTGAACTTGACCAGTGGTTAGGGCACTAACTAACTTGAGAGACCTGTGTTCAATTCTGTGCTCTGACACAGAGTGTATGACCTCAAGCAAGTCACTTAGCTTCTTTGTGCTTCACTTTCTCATCTGTCAAATGGGGATAATCATACTCCCTTACCTCACAGAAGTGTTGTGAGGAAAAATACATTAAAGATTATTAGATGCTCAGATACTATGATAATGGAGGACATGCAAGTACCTAAGTAAGTGCGGCAGCGCTTTGAAGTGCAAGTGTGGTCGCAGCTCCAGTGCTGCAGGTCCTCCACCTCCCCGTGGGGATTAGCTTACAGTGCTGGAAGCCATGCTCCCAGCACTGGGGCACTGTTTACACTGACGCTTTGCAGCGCTGTAACTTGCTGCGCTCAGGGGGATGTTTTTTCACACCCCTGAACGAGAAAGTTGCAGCGCTGTAAAGCGCCAGTGTAACCAAGACGATAGGTAGTTCTCCTTAGGAACTTGAGGACTGTTTGCTTTCTTATGTTACATGATGCTCAGAAAGGCAAATCATAAAAGACTTTTCCAGATGCGTATGGTCACAGTGTCTGAGCTGAACTCCACAAGGCTGACAGGATCATACCCAAGCAGAGATGGGAAGGAGTCAAGTGACAGCCACTGGGATAAACCACTCAGGACAGTGTAAGTCGTAGTACAGTTTGAATCTTAGGTTTCTACATTCCTCAGCAGCAGTAACACCTTCTCTGAAGCTTTGCATACACCTGGACAATGTCGGAGCATGAAGCTGTTGAGCGCCAACAAATGGCATCATGTTTGCTGGTGATAAGGGAATGCTGGGGGAATTCAAAAAATCTGTGGGGTGTGACTCTGGCATTCCTGCACATCATGGCCTTCTGGAAGAATGGGTGGCCTTGCTCATGGCCATTTCGCTTTGTTGCCATTTATAGCAAAGGATGATGTAGTTGATTGGAAGTGGCCAGTAAATCACAGGTCATTTCAAATTAGGTCTTTCCTTCCATAAGATTTTGTATGGATTTGGGAGGATGGGGGTCTAGACATAAAACTGTAAGACAGACATAAGCATAGAATGGCAAAAGGGAAGGGAATCAGGACTATATCATGATGGTACTGCGTATCTTAGCCATAGCGACTACCTTCTAGACAAAGGAAAAGCTATTATATAAAGGTATTATACTGAAGAATGTATATTAGGGTCTCATTAAATTCCTGATAGGAATATGCAATGGTATGTATAATGGGAACAGTAAAGGAACCACAACCCTTGGAAAACTAGCTAGTCATCTGAGGACCAGCTAATGTCCAAGGTTTTGCAGGTATAGTGAAGACAAGGAAAATGCCAGTCTGCTAGAAGGTGAGGTTTGCCCAGGATTCTTTTCCGGAGAAAATCTCAGTCACCCTTTCCTATCAGCCTTAGCTAACTCAGCCTTTCCATCTTTACCCATTTTCCCCTGCTGCTATTTCCTACTCCATTTTCTGAGGCTAGAAGCTAGCAGTGGATGAATGGATCATGTTAGGATCATGTTAGGCGGTCAGGTCAGAAATGGGAAAGTATTGTTTCAAATCCCAAATCAGTATCATGCCATGATGTAGGGGGCTGGGTACATAGAATGGGTTTTCTTTTCACTATGAGGAGAGCCAGAATGGGCAGGGATGCAAAACCAAAACCAAGCCATGAGGTGTGGTTCCTAATAGGGCACTGATGAAGCATGACTCTCATTTGATGACCAAATATTTTGAAACTGTCAGATATAGCCCATGTCATGGCTAAGTTTTAGGCTCTGTCATTTTTGTGCCATTTGCTGGGAATTAAGCTAAAAACAGTTTTTGAAATGTTAATTTTCATGTACTTAGAAATCAAAAGTGTTTGAAGGAATCTTGTGGGTCACCTTGTGATGGACACCAAAAATGGAAAAATTCAGCCCATTACGTATAAGGTCCAGGAAGACCTGAATGACTGAATGTGGGTTATAAAAGTAATTGTTTTGGAATGTTAACTATAAGAGTTGCTACTTGGAACTGCTATAATACTCTAATAGTAAAATGATGTAAGAAATGGAATTCAGTTTCTTAAACAGCAAATTTTATTTTCTATTCTCTGCTGTCTTTTGATACCATAGTAAAATTTAAAAGGTCAGATGTACAAAATAATTTAGCTGCAAATAATTGAAGGTGAGGACAATAAGAAGATAAAAGAAGAATTCCTTAGCTTATGTAAATTGGCATTGCTCTACTGACTTCAGCAAAGGTATGTTGATTTATACCAGCTGAAAATCGGGCTCACTGGTTGCCAGTATGTCTTTTATTTCTACTGTTCCAGCTAATTCCTCTTCTTTGAATCATTAGTTCATTCCTCAGCTTCTGACCTCTTTCCCCTCTATTTTTTTTCCAGATAAGGAGTTAGAATTTTCATGGGGGAAGTGGCCAGTTTGCTATTGCAAAATATAATCTGCATGTAAATGAGACCATGCTATCTCAGAACTTATACGCTCCTATTGGGAAGTTTAGGAACTGAAGTCCTACCCACACACGTTATTCAGAAATGGCTTAAAAAAAGAGAATATAACTCATGAGTATGTATGCAGTCCCATGTAAGTTCTCTTTATTCTGGGAAACCCTGCTGTCTGCTGTGGGAAACGGAGTCCTTGGATGCTTAAAATCTATAAATGTTTTGCTCTATCACCTTCCATCTGAAGATCTCAAAGCTCCTTGTGATTATCAACAAATTGAGTCTCAGAAGAATCATAGAATTGTAGGACTTGAAGGACAAGTCTCCTACACTCAAGGCAGGGCTGAGTATTATCTAGACCAGTAGTGGGCAGCCTGTGGTCTGTCAGGGTAATCTGCTGGTAATCACCTGGCAGGCCATGAGACAGTTTGTTTACATTGACCATTCTCAGGCACGTCCTCCTTCCTGGCCAATGGGATCTTCAGAAAGCAGCATGGGTTGCAGGGACATGCTGGCCACCACTTCCCACAGCTCCCATTGGCCAGGAACGGTGAACCACAGCCACTGGGAGCTGTAGGCAGCCATGCCTGCAGATGATCAATGTAAACAAACTGTCTCACAGCCTGCCAGAAGATTACCCTGATGGGCCGCAGGTTGCCCACAACTTTTCTAGACCTTCCCTGATAGGTGGTTGTCTAACCTGCTCTTAAAAATCTCCAATGATGGAGATTCCACAACCTCCCTAGGCAATTTATTCCAGTGTTTAACCACTTTGACAGTTAGGAAGTTTTTCCTCGTGTCCAATCTAAACTGTCTTTGTGGCAATTTAAGCCCATTGCTTCTTGTCCTATCCCCAAAGATTAAAGATAATATTTTTTCTTTCTCCTCCTTGTAACAACCTTTCATGTACTTGAAAACTGTTATCAGGTCCCTCCTTAGTTTTCTCTTCTCCAGATTAAACAAACCCAATTTATTCAATCTTCCCTCATAGATCATGTTTTCTAGACCTTTGATCATTTTTGTTGTTCTTCTCTGGATCGTCTCCAATTTGTCCACATCTTTCCTGAAATGTGGCACCCAGAATTGGACACAATACTCCAGTTGAGGCCTAATCAGCGTGGAGGAAAGCGGAAGAATTACTTCTTCTGTCTTGCTTACAACACTCCTGCTAAAACATCCCAGAATGATGTTTCCTTGTTTTGCAGTAATGTTACACCATTAACTCATTTGGCTTGTGATCCACTATGACCCCCAGATCTCTTTCCACAATACTCCTTCCTAGGCAATCATTTCCCATTTTGTATGTGTGCAACTGATTGTTCCTTCCTGATGGAGTACTTTGCATTTGTCGTTATTGAATTTAATTCTATTTACTTCACACCATTTCTCCAGTTTGTCCACATCATTTTGAATTTTAATCCTATCCTCCAAAGCACTTGCAACCCCTCCCAGCTTGGAATCCTAAGAAATAGATGAGGTAGTATTTTTTTTTTCTATTTTATAGGTTGGAAAAATTGAGGGAATTAGAATGACTTGCACAAAGGCACCCAAGAAGTATATGGCAGAACTGAGAATAGAACTCCAAATCTCCTGGCTCCCAGTTCTGTGTTTTAACTGTAGGACTATCCTTTCCTCTAGAAAAAAAACATAATATCATCTTGAGACATATCCTACAAAACACTTTGGCAAACATTCTTTTTAAATCAATGGATGTTTTGCCTCAGTAAGAGCTCAGGAATGCAAGCTTTGGTGTTTATTTTAGAAATTTTCTGTACAGAGGCCTATGTCCATTGTGACCTTGGATAGCAACATACAACATATTATACATTAAAGTAATTTAGAGTGGTGTAGATTGTGACTGACGTGTTTTGATTAAATAAATAATGTTTTTTTAAATGCTTGTTTTGATCTTTCAAGGAATGTCATACTTGCTTTGTCAACTGAATGAGAACTACATTGACCTAGTAAGTATTCAACCATTAGCATAGCTATAGCATTCAGCGCTTTTCCTGATAAAACAATTCATGCTGTGATCTCATGAGGAGAAGCCTGACCCATTTAATTCAAGTAGCGAATCCAGCTGTTTACTTCTGGTAGCTGGTCCAGTATCACATATGTAGGAATAATTCATTAAGGCTGCCCTGCCTCAGTTTTCTTGTATGACCATCATATAAAAATATTTCATATTCAAAAGGTGTGTGGGGGGAAACTTTACAAAGAAACATAGGTAAAAAGTACTTGGTCTCTCTTTACTGTGGCAGATTGTATTTCCTTTTTAAAAAAATTATGACAGGGCTGTTCTAACTGTCACCAAAGCTTTGTATTAGTCAAGAGGAAATTTTTCTGAATATTTATTTCATCAGATTACTCCATTCGCTTATGCCATCCATTCATCCATAATGAAAGATTTGGGCAGAAGAACTTCCAGCATTGGTTGTCAAGAGCATGACTCAATAACCTGTCAATCTTCTCTTTGCTACAACCTCACCAGCTATGAATTAGTGTCTCTGATGTCCAGGTAAAATTGTATTGGACAAAAATATCAAGTCATCGCTTGCTATTTGAGTTTTTTTATCCAACATTGAGAGTCTACAATACATTTATATACTCTACAAAATGAGTTTCCCACTATGGGTTTCATCCACCTCCACTGAAGTCAATGGGAAATGGATCAGAGCCCATCTCCTTTGGACTGTGCCTTAAACTACATAATTTTGGGGTTTAATAAATATATTAGAAATGGTGAAGCTTTTAGATCAAAATAGTTCCTTAGGTAGGTTGAACATTCTCATCTATTAATTTTTTAGCTTAAAAGCCAACCAAAACTTTGTAGCAAACTGTGCTGGTTTTAATTTATATTGTATTCTCAAGCAGAATTTTCAAAAGCACTCAATGTTGACCTACCTGTCCTCCCACAGTAACCCACCCATTTACTTCTATGACATAATTAGACTAGTGCTGAATGCTTCTAGAGAAACCTACCCTTTAAATATAGCAGTAGAAAAAAATTATGGATGGGTTTAAGGAAAAATCCTACATTTATTTGGCATTTCTTGTCCTGAAGAATCCAAAGCAATTACAAATGTCATATCTATATGCATTACTTTACCCCCTCTGATAGGCAGCAACCTTAGGGATGAAATTTGACTGGTAGTCAACAGCACACAGCAGCACTTCACAACAGTTTGAGACAGGAATTAAGGTATTGTCTCTGGCTGTAAGCATTTCTAGTGAATTGTACAGTGGTCACCCTTTAAAAAGTCCATTATTTGCTCACATGATGGTTTATGAAATATGATCGTTATCTGCCCATTCTAATGATAGGAAAATATAACTGTTGTATCTTAGATACCTTGGTGTGGTGAGTGTTAGTAATATTATGATATGATTGTTACCTGGCAATTACTTTTTAATGGCAGCCATTGTTTGTCGCATATTGAGATGAAACTGCAGATGATCCTTCTGTTGGAAAACTATAATCACTGTAATTGGAATATGGACAAATAGGCTAATACCCCTGATCCTACTCTGACAGAAAGAGTCTTGGGATCCCTAATGGCCTCCTATTTAATGTAGATCATGCTCTTACCCCTCCTTTCTTCAAAAATCTTCTGAAGTTTAACTTGTCCCATGAAGCTTTCCAGTTTCCATACACACACACCATTCTGTTTGTTTTTTTATTGTATTTTACTGAGCTGTATAATACCTGCTCTACTTCTACGTTGTAAGCTCCATGGGGCAAGAAACTGTAGTTGGTTAGTCCATTTAAAATAATGATGATAAACATCCAGGATCTCAGTTTTATGTCTGTCATAACAGATAGCTAAGGGTTAATGTCTCTTTCACCTGAAGCACCTGACCAGAGGACCAATCAGGAAACCGGATTTTGACAAACCATTCCTAGTAACCACAGATGCATCTGAGCGTGGTATAGGAGCAGTGCTCATGCAGGAAGCAACAGATCACAACTTCCATCCTGTCGTGTTTCTCAGCAAGAAACTGTCTGAGAGGGAAAGTCACTGGTCAGCCAGTGAAAAGGAATGCTATGCCATTGTGTACGCCCTGGAAAAGCTACGCCCATATGTTTGGGGACGGCAGTTCCAACTACAAACTGACCATGCTGCACTAAAGTGGCTTCATACTGCCAAGGGGAACAACAAGAAACTTCTTCGTTGGAGTTTAGCTCTCCAACATTTTGATTTTCAAATTCAACACATCACCGGAGCTTCTAACAAAGTTGCTGATGCACTCTCCCGTGAGAGTTTCCCAGAATCCAGTAGTTAAAAAATGTTCTTAAAATGTAAAAGTCTGTTAGTTATATACTTAGTAGTATATGTAAAGGTGCATGTGTTGTAGTAATCTGTTTATTTTAAAGTTCTAGAAGGAAATCGCCGCCAGTGAGCTTCCCCACTGTCTGCAATTTGGGGGGGCGTGTCATAAACAGATAGCTAAGGGTTAATGTCTCTTTCACCTGAAGCACCTGACCAGAGAACCAATCAGGAAACCGGATTTTTTCAACTTTGGGTGGAGGGAATTTTGTGTCTGAGGTCTTTGTTTTCTGGCTGCCTGCTTTCTCTGAGCTTTGGAGAAGTAGTTTCTGTTTTCTAATCTTCTGTTTCTAAGTGTATGGACAAAGAGATCAGATAGTAAGTTATATGGTTTCTTTTCTTTGGTATTTGCATGAATATAAGTGCTGGAGTGCTTTGATTTGTATTCTTTTTGAATAAGGCTGTTTATTCAATATTCTTTTAAGCAATTGACCCTGTATTTCGTCACCTTAATACAGAGAGACCATTTGTATGTATTTTTTCTTTCTTTTATCTCCATTTGTCGCCTGTGTTCAGCTTCTTTGATTTGTATTTCGGCCTCCATTTTTGTCTTGGTAGACATGGTTCCTGTTTTCTTGGGTTGGGGTGCCCTCCGGTGTTTATCTTCTGAACTGCAGGTTCTCTGTTGCCTCCTGAAGTCTGCCTAGCAACAGTGCCTTTAGCTAATCTTCAATGTTAAGTAAACCTGAAAAACCACTTTATTTGCATGTATATAGTGCTGGTATGACTCTCAGTGGGAGTGCTATTGTGTGACAAAAGACTCTTAATAGCACCTTAATGGTTTCTTGCTTAAGATGCAAGCTACAAACTGCCAGAGAGAGCAGAAAAAAAAATTCTCTCTGGTTCCCTTTTAAAACCAACTGTTTCTCTCTGCTAAAAAACCCTTAGCAGAGAAAAGAAAAATATAATATTCCTACTGGCTTCTGGATTCTGTCTATATCCCACCACTGCCACCATGTCATAACCTCAGTCCCAGATTTGGACCTTAGCGTCCAAAATATGGGGGTTAGCATGAAAACCTCCAAGCTTAGTTACCAGCTTGGACCTGATACTTGCTGCCACCACCCAAAAAATTAGAGTGTTTTGGGGCACTCTGGTCCCCCTGAAAAACCTTCCCTGGGGACCCCAAGACCCAAATCCCTTGAGTCTCACAACAAAGGGAAATAATCCTTTTTCCTTTCCCCCCTCCAGGTGCTCCTGGAGAGATACACAGACACAAGCTCTGTGAATCCAAACAGAGTGACTCCCCCTCTCCGTTCCCAGTCCTGGAAACAAAAAGCACTTTCCTCTTCACCCAGAGGAAATGCAAAATCAGGCTAGCAAATTCAACACACACACAGATCTCCCCCTGATTTCTTCCTCCCACCAATTCCCTGGTGAGTATAGACTCAATTTCCCTGAAGTAAAGAAAAACTCCAACAGGTCTTAAAAGAAAGCTTTATATAAAAAAGAAAGAAAAAATACATACAAATGGTCTCTCTGTATTAAGGTGACGAAATACAGGGTCAATTGCTTAAAAGAATATTGAATAAACAGCCTTATTCAAAAAGAATACAAATCAAAGCACTCCAGCACTTATATTCATGCAAATACCAAAGAAAAGAAACCATATAACTTACTATCTGATCTCTTTGTCCATACACTTAGAAACAGAAGATTAGAAAACAGAAACTACTTCTCCAAAGCTCAGAGAAAGCAGGCAGCCAGAAAACAAAGACCTCAGACACAAAATTCCCTCCACCCAAAGTTGAAAAAATCCGGTTTCCTGATTGGTCCTCTGGTCAGGTGCTTCAGGTGAAAGAGACATTAACTCTTAGCTATCTGTTTATGACAATGTCTTACCTGAAAAGATAGCACCTCCACCAACCCAGTTCCCCTTTCATCATGCTGGAACACTGGCAAAAATGGAAGAGTACTACCTTTTTTTCTATACCCTGCTGTGTCCTTGGAAATCTCCTATGCTATCACTAACCAAGCCCAACCTTGATTAGCTTGTCAGAGCTGATAAAATCAGAGCATGAGTGAATGCTCCTGCCTTTCCTGGTATCTCACACTACATTTCTTATTATTTAACAGGACTTCTTTTTTTTTATGGCTTCCTTGTGAACCAGAAATTGTTAGAGTGGGAGGAAAGGTCAGAGAGCAAGGAACTGGAATCAGTGCCTAAGTCTCAGCAAAGATTATTGCTATTCCTGGGCACTGAGGATCAACACTATTCTGTGAAATCCACATGTGATAGATTGAAAGCAAAATGGAATAGAAATATTGTATTATGCTGTAACATGGATTTGGTGAGAAGAAAGAAAATCCATATCTTTTTATGGTTATATAGAATGTGCTATCAAAAAATAATAAGCATTTGTATTAGTATCTAATGACAGAACAAATGAATAATGTATCCAGTGTTGCAGTTGTATAGAAATAACAAAAGTGGTCAACATGTTCAGCTGACATAGGATAATGTCCATCAATGGAGTATGACACTAGAGTAGCAAAGAGGTTGGTGTAATGTTTGAAACATTTCTAAAGCTTCGAAAGAAGTTCAATATTGTAATCTAAGTAATTTGATAGGCAATTGCTCTGTCCATTGTATATTGAAGCAGCAGATACCATGTTATCATAAACAATGTATTAATTATAAAATATTTATCAAAGCGAGCTGATTAGACACAGTAACTCCTGCCTATTCAAATGCATAGTTCAGAAGGAACATTGCTGTACCTTATTTGATTTCCCCCAGAGCAGTACATGATGTGTTATTTGATGCCCTTCAAAGGACACTATTAGCCAAGCTATAAAGTGTCTGATTTTATTAGCTTTGCTGGGTTTTATCAGTTTGTAAATGTGTTATTTTCTCCATTTATTGTGCCTATGGGATCCAGAGATAGAGTGAGCTTCAAGCTAATATGTTTTGGGAAGCCAGCAGTGGCCTTACTTTAACACTCTATGCCATATTGCGATGACATTGAAGGTGGAGTCGTGAAAACTCTAATGTCAGGGCCATTTATCAAGGCAATTCCTCACTGCTATAAAACTCTGCTGTGACATTGAATTCAACAATAGATTTTTGTCTTAAATAGAACCTAGTGTTCTTGCGCTGTACAGCTAACACTCCCCAGTAACTGAATAACATGAAGTCAATAATAAGAAAATAGTCCAGACAGATGTTCTAAACAATAAGAATGAGGTAAGTTCTTGGCATGGACTTCAGGGAAGTTTTTTGTTTTGTTTTGCTTTTCATTATCTTCTGTATTTACTTTAGGAGACTTTTCATGCATACAGTAGAATCCACTTTAATCAGCACCCTTAAAAACAGCATGCACATTTTTGCTGGAATGATTATCAGAGAACAGATTTGATGCAGTGCATTTCCAGTGGCACTAAACAATATAGTAGTATATATGGCCAACCTAGTACATTTTAATGGCATGCTTGGTGTTCCCTGAAAGCCTTTGTAGCATAAATTTCCTGCTCTGTGATCCTATTTTCACATCAGACCACCTTCCCTCTGTATTATGATTGCTAAATGAGTCATATTTACATGAATATAAATTTTACAAGTTTTTTAATTCAAAATTTTATTTGCAAATGAACACACACGAAAGATGAACAATATCTAAGGAAGAAGAAAATATTTTCCTAAAATCAGGAAGCAAATTCTAAATTCACAGATTTGACTGCAAATTGTTTTCTTTATAGTAACATACAAAAGTACTTACAGAAGAGACCCACAAAACAAATATGCAAGGAAATGTAAATTCACATGAGTTATATAAAGCATTTATCAAACGAAATAGCATTTAGTGTGCTTAACATAAACAATACAGAAATGAAATTTGATAAGGCCCAGATTAAGAAAGATAATTAAGCAGGTACATAACTTTAAGCTCATGAATATTTCCATTGATTTCAATGGGTCTGTTTGTATGCTTAGAGTCCTTAAGTTCAGAAATTCAGCATTAAGTGATTTGCAGTTAAGCATTTATTTACTAGGGGAGATTTTAATGTGGTGAGGGAGGTTCCTGGGGAAACAGGTTTAGGGAGGGCATTTCAAATATAAGAGGCTCCATGGAAGAACACAGGCAGATGCTTAGGAAACAGTATTCAAAGCTGGAACCACTGCTGAAGTACATGGAGAAACGTGAAAGGAGGCAATGTCAGACAGATAGGCAAGAGATGCATAATAAGAGAGGGGCCTGAAGCTATGGAAAAAAATAATAGAACCATAGAAATGTAGGGCTGGAAGGGACATTGAGAGGCCCTCTAGCCTATTCCCCCACACTGAGGCAGGATTAAGTGTACCTAGACCATCTCTGACAGATGTTTGTCTAATCTATTCTTAAAAACCTCCACACACACCCTCTGTAAAGACACATACCCTTTATGTGCAGTGCAAAGAGGACCCTTTGCCATGACTGAAAATGGGGAGTCATATTGTCAAAGCAACAGGTGAGAGGGACAATTTTTACTGTAGCAATTTCAATGGACTACAGTGGCAAGGTTACCCATAGAAAGGGACTGACAAATATTATTTATCATGGAGACGTGGCTCCCCAAACTAGTTGCTACACTGTGACATTTATAGAATGATAGATAAGAGAAAACAGGCTCCACAGCTGAGAACAAGCAGATGCAGACATGTAAACAGCAAAGGGACTTGGTGACAGAGATAAAAGGGATGGTAGGTGTGGACACTGTTAGACTCTTGTTACTGTAAGTTGTTATGGCTGCCACTGCAACTGCTGCCCCTTTGCCTGTCTGACACCACCACACTCATCAGTGGTGGTGCAGGGCCCAGGCTGTATTTTATTCACTATCGAATTCCCAGCTGGGCTTTTCCCTCACTCCATTTGGGGCCTCCAGCTAGGGCCAGCCCTAGACCAAATGGTGCCCCAGGCTAGGGGGTCTTTGACACCTCTTCCCCTGCATTTGTTAAACTTTTGAATACCTTATTTTTATTGCATTTGTAGCCCATTTCATAACTTTGATGCATTATCTGCAAGCACGATTTATCCCTGTCATATAAGACAATACATTTGCACTGTTTTTATTCACATCATTAGGAAAAATGTCCTTCAGCTCTGCATCATGAATGAATTTGAGAACTTGGAGTGGAGAATGCTTCCCATGTTGCAAAATTTGATGGATGTTGTCCAGTTCAATACAGAGGTCTTTATCATTGACGTTTGAACATTCCCCATGTATCAGCATCCGGTGAAGGTCCAATATTGTTTTCTTGTCTGCCGGCAGCTTACTAAGGTCTTTTTGTGGTGCTTCATTTGTCCAAACCTTTCTTTGATGGACTCTTGTGCAATGTCAATGAGCGAGCAAAAAACCACTCTCAGGCACTCTTTCACAGTATGACTTTGAGAAGTGTTGTTTTTGTTCATTTACTGGAAATGTTAAAGCCTTGATTTTGCCTGGCCTGTTCTAAATTGTGTGAGCAATATCATCAGAGTTTAGGATCTCTGGCCATAAAGCAGGATCTAATGTATCAGTCCGTGGTTTGCAATTTTTCTCACTGCTGTTTCTGTCATCATGCGAGGCTGATTCTTCTTTATTGTTTCTCTCCTTTTCATGTAAACCAGATTTTTCTTTGTTATTACTCTCCTTTCCATGTTAGCCACGTTCTTCTTTATCATCACTTTCCTTTACACTGGCAGGAAAACTAAACAATTCTCCTTCACTTTCTTCTTATTTCCATTCCTTATCTTCAGGTAAATTCAGGTAATACTAATTCCTTAGTAATAGGACTTTCATCATTTACACTTCACTCCTCAATGTTATTTTTTTCTCAATATCTCCTGTTGTAGCTGCTCCATTTCGTACAAATACTAAATCTACATTGTGCCAAAGGCAAAGCATGATAATGACTCTATAGCCTGGGTGATTAAGGCTCTCAGCTGGGAAGTAGGAGATGTGGATTCAAATCCCTCCTCTGAATCAATCAGAGAGAAGATTTGAATGATTCAAGTAGTGGCATGACTAATATTGTCCCTTCTGGTATTGTGTTTTGTAACCCTGTGATGTTTCCCAGTCATCACAGTTCCCTTCACAACTCCTCCCACATACAGTTCTGGAACCTAAAAAATCCACCCCTTTGTGGCAATTTTCCATTAACTAATTTTGAGTTTTTGTTAAAACACACATTCCTGCAGGAAAGGGAGAATTTTAAGGTCCTAGAACTGTATTTGATGACAGAACTGATGACATGCATGCCCTTGTTATAGAACTCACCTTCAGTTCTCCTGTTCAGTAAAAGAGTCTATAATCTTTTCTGACCTTTTTTCTTTTAGCGTTTTAGTTTAGTTTATCATATAAATCACCCTCTTTCTCTTGACTGAAGAGAACCTCTGTGTGTTTCTGGATTACACTTAAATACCGACAGTAAAGGACATGGAAAAGTCACTTAGAGACAAGGTGGGTGAGGTAATATCTTTTATTGTACCAACTTCTGCTAGTGAAAGAGATAAGCTTTCAAGATACAGAGCTCTTCTCACTCACCTTGTCTCTTTCATATGCTGGGACCAACATGACTATGACAACACTGCAAATGGAGAAATCGTATCTATCAAACAGCAGGGACAGAAAATTCTGAAATCAGGATTTCAGAAAATGCTGAAGAATTAGCATTATCCTCTGCTAAATGTATATTGGGAAGCTGTAACTCTTACAATATGGAGTTTCTTTATTACCAAAGATGATGATAAGCTGATGTTTCTCCATTCATTGAAAGGATCAATAGTACTTTAAATCCCTCTGAAATACCAGTGAGAAAAAACAAACTGTGCACAAAGACAGAATAAAATACACTTGTAGGGCTTTTTGGAAGTTTTGTTGTTGCTGCAGATGTTAGGTCTCCTGGCACAATGGATTAATAGATGTTACATTAAAATAGTTAATTGTATTAATTAATTAAATAAAGCATTCAATATTAATAGTCTGATGACATGTAAGAAACTGACAAGAAAATTTTGATTGTCTGTTATAGTGAATAACAATTCACCAGAAACCAAGGAAAGAATTACAAACAGGGCAGTGCTGCAATATTTAAAAATGAAAGGACAAATAACTACATATACTGAAAATACAGATAAATAGGAAAAAAAAAATCGCTTTCAGATGGTGAGGAGTTAGAAACGTGCCCCCAAATGATTTACAGTACCAAACAGTAAGTATAATAACCTGTAACAATTTAAAAGCTCTCCCCACTGTTCCATCTTTCCCCTTTCTCTAATCAGCCATGTTATGCTTAGTTCTGACAATGATAAATCATATTTGGCCTCCTGCTGTGAAATATAGAAACAATGGGCCAGATTCTGCACTTAGAATGAGTTATACCTATGCAACACTATTGAGCTTAATGAGGCTCAACAGCATTTGGCTCAAAATTAAGAAGTTACAAACCAGTTCATATAAAATAAAATCTATCCCAATTTTTTTTCCCTTCCCACCAAGTTTAACTGAACCAAGCTCAAAGCTTTTTTTTTGATATTCAAAGAAATTTGGTTAACTATTGTTTCTTTTAATTATTGACTTGGTCCTGTCTGAAACTGCTGGGCAGCAGCAAACTTCAGAGCTTGAAGGCTGGCTTTGCAGTGGAGGAGAAATCCGTGACATGGTCTCTGAATATACTTTAAGTGCTTTTTTTACACACAGGCCAGAAATGAAATGGTCTAACACCATGCGGGGCAATTCCTTCTTCCAGGAATCTCAGTCTGCCACCACTGTCCAGTTCCCAGGACCAATTCTCAAGAATTAGCTATAGCTATAGATAGATCCACGTGTGGGGAGGGAGGATTGTATAGTTTGGATGACCTTCACTTCAGCTGAAGGAGGATCAATTTCCTCAAGGACAGTCTGGCTATAGTTGTCAAGAGTGGATTAAACTAACAGCAAAAGGGGAGGAGGAAAAAGAGGGAAGATCTGAGCACTCTGCACAAAACTGAGATGTTGAGAACAAAATTAATGAAGGAACCAAAGGGGATAAAGAGAAGAAATTCTTGAATTGCCTATTCATCAATGCTAGGAGCCTGGGTAACAAACAGAAGAAATGGAATTTCTCATTTATGAGCATAAATTTGATGTAGCAGGTGTTACTGAAATGTGATGGGATAATTCACACTATTCAAATGTTAAAATCAATGCTTATACCTATTTGGGAAGAACCAAATGGGCAAAAGAGGAGGGGAAGGGGCACTCTATGCAAAAATGGCATTACCTATTTCTGAATCACTGATAATTTGGAAGAAAATGATCTTGTAAGTTTATGAATCAATGTCCTAATAGATAAAGTACAAGATCGGGTACTAGTTGTTGTCTACTACAGACTTCCAAATCACAGTAGGAAAAAGGATGACCACCTTCTTATGCATCTGTCTATAATTGAAATATCTAAACATTATAGATGACAATTTCCTAACTCAAAAAGCATTGCAGCCAACATTGCAGAATTCTTTATTTGACCTTGTCTTAACAGATAAAGAGGAACTGAGGTAAAAATAAATGGTACCTTAGGTACCAGTGATGGTGGCTTAATAACATTTATAATGTGCAAGGAATATAAAGGCCAGACCAGTAGTTTATATAATTGGTGCTTTAACAGCTGAAACGAATTATGAGCCAAATCATCTGGGAGAAAGAAATTAAACAGAAAAAATGTGGATGACAATTTGGAATAATTTAAAAACACCTTCCAAATAACCTAAAAACCAAAATCTCACAGTTGAGGAAGAAGGCCATGCTGATTAGAAAAAAAAAAAAAAGAAGAAAACAAGATATGGTTTAGAGAGTAAATGAAGCCAGCTGGAAAAAAAAATTAAAATTAGATAGCAAATGGAAGAAAGGGGAAATTAATAATCATGAATATAGATCTTAAATTAGGTATTGTAGAAAATTGAGAAGGGAAGCCAAGAACACAAGGAAAAATTCTATGGTCAGCAGAGTTAAGGAAAATAAGATTTTTTTTAAAAATGCTGACAATTGTATTGGTCTAGTACTAGATGGAAATTGTAGAATTATCAATAATAATGCAGAAAAGGCAGAAATATTCAATAAATATTTCTGTTCTGTATTTGGACAAAACACAAATGGTATAGTCTCATCATATGGTGATGATAACCCTCTTTCCATTTGACTGGTATTTCTGAAGGATGTTAAACAAAAGCTACTAAAGTTAGACATTTTTAAAATCACAGATAACTTGCACCCAAGAGTTGTAAAAGAGCTGGCTGAAGAGCTCACTGGACAGCTAGTGTTCACTTTTCAATAAGTCTTGGAGCATTGAGGGAAATTCCAAAAGCCTGGAAGAAAGCTAATGTTGTAACAATTTTTTAAAGATGGTAAACACAATGACTCAGGTAACTATAGGCCTATCAGTCTGACATTCATCCTGGGCAAGATAATGGAGCAATTATTATGGGACTAGACTAATAATGAATTAAAGAAGGGTAATGCAACTAATGCAAATAAATATGGATTTAAGAAAAATAGATCCTGTAAAACTAACTTGATTTTTTTTAAATACTGCATGAGATTTTGATTAAAAAACTAGAATGGTATCAAATTGAAATGGTACACATTAAATTTAAAACTAGATTACTGATAGGTCTCAAAATATAACTGTAAATGGGGAATCATCTTCAAATGGCTGTGTTTCCAGAGGGGTCTCATAGGGATGGGTTCTTGGCCCTATGCTATTTAACATTTTTATCAATGACCTGGAAGAAAACTTAAAATCATCAAAGTTTGTAGATGACACAAAAATTGGGAGGGGAGGGGGAATATATAATAAAGAAGACAGGTTACTGATTAGGAGAGATCTGGATTGCTACGTAAACTGGGTTCCAGCAACAACAACAACAACAACAACAAAAGTTTCAATATGACGATTGCACATATTTACATCTGGGAACAAAGATTTTAGGTCATACTTACAGGATGGGAAACTCTATCTAAGGAATCAGTGACTCTGAAAAATATTTGAACATGAGCTGCTAATGTAATGCTGTGGCGCAAAGAGCTAATGTGATCCTGGAATTCATAAACACGAGAATCTCGAGTAGGAGCAGAGAGGTTATTTTATTTGTATTTGGAATTGGTGCAACCACTGCTGGAAGACTGTGTCCACATCTGTTATCTGCAATTCAAAAAAATTGTTAATAAATTCGAGAAGGTTCAGAGAAGAACCATGAGAACAATTAAAGGATTAGAAAACATGCCTTATAGTGATAGACTCAATAAGCTCAGTCTAGTTAGTTCAACAAAGAGAAGATTAAAGGGTAACTTGATTGCAGTCTATAAGTACCTACATGGGGAACAAATTTTAATAACGGGCTCTTCAATCTAGGAGAGAAAGGTAGAACCCAATCCAATGGCTGGAAGTTGAAGCCAGACAAATTCATACTGGAAATAAGGTATAATTTTTGACAGAATAATTAAAAATTGGAAGAATTTACCATGGATCATAGTGGATTCTTCATCACTTAAAATTTTTAAATCAAGATTGAATGTTTTTCTAAAAGATATGCTCTAGGAATTATCTTTGGGAAAAGTCTCTGGCCTGTGTAATACTGGAAGTCACATTAGATGATCACAATGGTCCCTTCTGTCTTTGGGATCTATGAATCAATAAAAGAATTTACTCTAATCAAAACCCAAGGCAGAGAGAAAATGCTCCTGTTGCTTGAACAGTTCCCTTTCTCCTAAGCTGCCTATGCACAAAAGCATTGAATAGCCTAAAACTAACAACATCTTCCCTAGAGTCAAAACTTTCTCATATGCCAAAAAAAGAGGAAGAACCACTTGAAAGATTATGTCAGGAGTCAGCAACCTTTCAGAAGTGGTGTGCCGAGTCTTCATTTAATCACTCTAATTTAAGATTTCGCATGCCAGTAATACATTAATGTTTTTAGAAGGTCTTTTTCTATAAGTGTATAATATATAACTAAACTATTGTTGTATATAAAGTAAACAAGGTTTTTAATTTTAAATGAAGCTTCTTAAATATTTTAAATTAAAATGCAGAGCCCCTTGGACCGGTAGCCAGGACCCGGGCAGTGTGAGTGACACTGAAAATCAGCTTGCGTGCTACCTTCGGCACGTGTGCCATAGGCTGCTTACCCCTTATTATGTGTAGCAGCCTCACCGGATGATATCTGCTACTGCAGTATGTGTATATGGTGGGAATTATTTGTATCCTACTATATGAAGCAGTCTAGTTTTCAGTTGTATAATGCCTACAACAACACAGTATTATTTAATTCTACACACTATAGTGGCTTTAGTATAAATTGTTTCCAAAGATCCACTACAAAGGTGAATAATAATTACAGATTGAAAACAAAAAGACATTGACTAATCTTTATGTAAATGAAAGGGTTAACAAACCTGCTTAGAATTGGATTGCATTTTCTTCATCAGCTCTATCATGGACATCCTAATTCCACCCACCACCCCATCTATTTTCCTTTGTTTTCAATAACAAAAGGGCATACTATCCATTCATGTAATGAGTGGTATAGTAGTTTAGAAAAGCAATATAAAGCAATACAATAGAACCTCAATTAACTGAAGATCTTTGGGAACAACAGAAACTTTGCCATAATCCAGAAATCTGGCTATTAGGATCCCCTATGGTAGTTTGCATCTATTATAGCTTGTTTTCTGTGGGGTACGCAGTTTATATCTATTGGGACCTGTTTTCTCTTCATGGTGTAAAGTGAGAAATCCCATCTCTGCTACAGAGGCAGTTGACATTTTGTATTTTGTATTGACTGCACTTTGTGTATGGAGATGTGTAACACTTTGTATGCTGAGCACAGGCTTCAAAACTTGCTAATCCGATTATTCAGTTATACACTGCAGGATAGTGGTAGCAACTGTGCTCCAAATCGTCAACCCTTATGATCTGATCAGATGTCAGTAAGGTCTTTGGCCTGACATCTCTCCTGTCCAAGCAAGAGGGTAGAGAAGCATCAAGAAGGGACAGGCATGAGTAAACCATGACTCCACCTCCCTAGATGCCCTACATAGTGGAGTATGTGAGTGTTTTAAAGGGCAGACATAGCATTCTTAAAGACTAATAGATTTATTTGGACCTAAGTTTTCGTGGGTAAAAAATCTCACTTCTTCAGATGCAAGTGAGGTTTTTTACCCGCAAAAGCTTATGCCCAAATAAATCTGTTAGTCTTTAAGGTTCCACCGGACTCCTTGTTGTTTTTGTGGATACACAGGTGTTACTCTGAAATAGCTACCCCCTGATACCTGCTAGTATTCTTGTCTTTGCCACCACAGAAAGTGGGAGCTCTGGAGATTTGTGCCTGAGAAGGGTGTGGCTTTGAGTCACATTTCCTTCTTAGTGTTCTTCCTGGAGCTGTGCAGCTATATTCTACCTCACATGCAGAGTTGTGCATAAAGGCACAATCTAACATTAAATGGACAACTGAGGAAATACAGCTAAAGAAGTGTGAAAAGCGAATAAGAAATGAGTTAGATCAGGAAGGAATGCATAAAATAGGTTATGGATGTGCATGGAAGGTGCAGGGCATATATTAGTTCATCATATTTGTACATCCTTCTTTGTACATGTAGATGTGCAGCAGCATTCTGTACATTTTGGAGCCTGAAGGGATGGGATTTAAGGAGACCAAAGAGAAAGGAGATGCAGTAGTTAATACTTACTGCATATTACTTTTATTATTCTGTTAATCTTATTGAACAAATTACCATAGTATATAAAGTACAAAATGATTATACTACAGTATTATCACACTTTGAGGACAGTATGAAATCCAGATTGCTGGTAGCTTATGCAGAAGATTATTATGAAATCCCATAGCAATGTTTTAAATATAATTGAATATGTTGTATGCATTTACATGGAATACCAGGATCTTCGCTGGAGATTAGGACTGCTGTATAGCCAAAGCACACAATAAAGACTGCTGTTTCTACAAAATCCCATCTTTGCATATTACTTATATAGTATCTACAAATTAAAGCTGTTCAAATGTATCATAGTTAGGTTTTAGTTTGTTATCTGGTGTATTTGTTCCTATTGTTTTCTATCAGTAAAAAATAATACAACGTTTTCTACTGCAGTCTGCTATTGTCTAGTCACTGGAATCTAGTTGTGAATTCATCTAAAACAGATTTTTTACAGTTAGTGTGATTCAAACAATCAGTCTACAGGAGAAACAGTGTAATTTATGAAGAATAAGTTATGACTTTGAATTATAGTAATAATGTACTTTTACTAAGCTATTAATTTTGAATCACTTTTATATTACTTGTTCTGAGTATAAATTAAATTTTGCAGGACAGGTAGTAAACAATCTGCAATGCATAAGCATTCTAATTTATTTTGTTTTCATTAAGAAACAGGAAGCAATAAAAAATTAGTTTTAATGTTTTTTAATTTTTTCCATTTCTGCAGTCAGACTACTTTGCCTCTGGTTATATCAGAGAAAATAATTCAGTAGAAGATACCACCATGACCTATTTGATTAGAGGGCCAGGAAACTGAAGTTGTTTAACATTGCCCTTGCCATAAAAATAATGTGGGAAATTAAGATATTTGTTACTAGAATCTCTATATAGTCTGTTATAATTTTCTGTCTCTATTTCTGAGCAACAAATCAAACTAGAGTTGGTCTACTCTAGTTTCTAAAACCAGTGCAAGAAAATCAGTTTTAGAAGAGAGGAGGAAAAAGTCTCAAATTACCAAAGCTGAAAATAAACGTTGCCTAGTTCTTTTCACTTTATGTTTAGAGGTGAAAATAAAAATGTTTTCAGTTTGAGGTAGTTTTCACTTGAGACAAAGAGGACTTTGCAAATTTATTTCACTTTTCTGCCTCCATTACAACCATCCTGCCCACTGGCTGATATCCTTGATGTCTGTCATCTGGTTTTGATCTCTTTCTCCATTAGTGTACAAAGTAGATCAAAACTAGGCAATGAGCCATTTGGAGTCTGTAAGGTCAAACATTTTCACTGTGAAGGATATGAAGGCAAATACTTGCCAATAATTTTGACAAAATGTAAGCGATTTTAGAACAAGTACATCTTTGATTGGATTTTATCCATAAAAGCATACAACCTCCACTGCAGTGCTATAAAATTTGGAAACAGATATCTAACAGAAGGCTAACTGAGATTATGAGGAGACAACTGTTTGGCTCATTATAAAGTCAGATGTGTTCTATGGCATTTGAGTGGACAGCAGAGACACTGACATTAACACATGGCTCATTAGAAGTGAATTTGAGCTTGGCCTTTTACTTCGTTTAAAACAAAGTATCTAATATACACAGGAATCTCCTTGAAAATACCAGTGGCATTTCTTAAATGCATGTGATTTAAAATAAAGGTACTGTGCATCCAGTATTATGCCATCAAGAATATGGTGTGGGTTACAAAACTATTAGAATAACAATGACACTGCAAGAGAGGAGAGCAATCCTATTTAATCTCCCTTGTTTCTGATGATAAATACATCAGATTTTCAGCTTTTTCCTTTATCCTTGCTAAATTGTTCATCACACTGCAGAACTGACAGAAATAAGAACATAAAAATGGCCATATTGGGTCAGACCAAAGGTCCATCCTGTAGTATGATTTTATAGTAGAAATATTTACTGGCACTTAACTATTATAAGCACTAGTATTAACTCAGCTATTTTAATTTGTATTCACCTGAAACTTGGCATGCAGTGCCATCCACTACCCTACAAGTGAAATCCTGTCCTCACTGAAGTCAATCACAAAACTCCTGCTGACTTAAATGAGGGCAGAATAGCACCCTTGATCTATGCAGCAGAATTCCCATTGAGTTCCATAATAATTCTGTGTGTGGATTGAGGACAAATAAATGATGTTGCAGACAGCTGTTTAAAAATAAAATGGTTTGCATCAGTAAGATGTTAATTTTGTTGCAGGGTAATACAAAGTAGGTTTGGGGGCATATTTAAATATGGAGTAGTTTGAACCATTTTTTTTAACATTTAATTTAAAAAATGAAGTATTGCATTTACATGTGCTATCAAAATGCCACCGACCCACATCAATGGGTGGGTGAACTTGATGGGGCTGGCTTGAAAGGGTTGACACCACTAGCAACAGAGAGAGCTACTTGCCAAGGGACAGTAGGTAGTTCCTCTCCCTTGGATTCTCTGGCACCATTGGCCAACTGGGAGACAGGGGTGCTGATTGGTCAGAATGCCCCAGCTCCCAGGACTTTATCCAGTGTGGAAGCCATGTGGAGCCTCCTTTGATTCCATACAAGCAGCACACCCTACCCAAGTGAACTAGGAATGAGAACCTGGACTGACTGATGCTGTGGGTCTAGCAAATCATCTTTTTAGGGAATCAGGCAGGATTTCTTTTCTCCCATGGGCCAATTGTCAGAGGATAAGAGAGCTTTTTGCCTTCCTCACAGTACCTTAAAGCCATAGTGGGTTAAGTAGGAACACATTTATTACCTGACTGAGATATTGGGGTGGTGGCGTTTACTTTTCGCAACTTGGTTTCCAATGCGGTTAAGAGAATAAAATGAACAGTTCCCAGAGGAAACAGTGATGGGCCTTGGACTCATGTGATAGGGTGAGTCTCTGTGCCCTTTGTAGGTTAAGGTCAGACCTTGTGGTCCTCATGGGCCAAGATCCCCATCCTGCTGGACCCGGGTGGCAGGGGTGGATGCTACACAAACTGAAATTATGGTACATAATTCTTATCAAACATGATTCTTCATAGATAAATCAAGAAATGCATTTATGGTAAGTCTTTGTTTAGCCTGCTGTGAATTTTTTTTCTGTAAATAACAATTATATCAGATTATTTAATCGTTGAGTAGTATATTGTATATGGTGCCTACCAATCCCTAAAAAATATCTTAGGTTGCAATATGGCAATGTATTATTTCTCAAAATCAAAATGATAAGCAATTAGCTATTTCTAATAAAAAGGAGAGAGAAGCCACTTTCTTTGCAGTTGTTTTTTGAGTTGTGCTGTGCTTGCCTTTGCCACAGCTTGAACCTGTAAGTAGATTTCAGCACTGCTTGAATACTGTTCTGACAATCTTAAAAGGAACTTCATTGTTTAGAAATTAAACATTATACCATTCCTACACTGAAATATTGTAAAAAGTGTAATTCTGCTGACTTAATTGATTTATAACAAATGAGACCTGGACCCTTTATATAAATATTTCCAATAGTCTTTTGATTTTTTTTTTTAACCTCTTTAGCTTTCATAAAGCTGTTTGGAGTTTTTCCTTTAAAATTCTGCTGTCACTCTAATTCTCTCTCTTGATGTAAATGTTTCAGAGTTCCTTGTGCTCATGTGATTGTTGCTATTATAGACTTTTCATCAGCTGTTGTTGCACATCTGAGTTTTTGTTCTGATCAATTGTAATCACTACATCATCAGTAAATTCAAGATAAATTGACTTAATTTGATATTTAATAAGGCCAAAAATTGAGACTCCTATACGACTATACATTTTATTAAACCAGATTAAATGGGATTGCAGTATGGAAGCCCAGATTTACTATTCCTTTTATTTTGACCTAATTAGTACTTGTGAGTTACAACTACTTGTGCCTGTCACTGGTTTACAGCTGATTTTAAAAAACATATAGTTATTGCTGATTTCCTGGGGTAAGGGAAATTGTAAGAGATGATCAGAAATCTGTGGAAATTGGTAGTATTCATGGCACAGTAAATCCAATTTGGATAGTCAACAATAACTGCTAGAGTGACCAGAGAGCAAGTGTAAAAAATCGGGAGGGGGTGGGGGGTAATAGGTGCCTATAGAAGAAAAAGCCCTCCAAATCAGGACTGTCCTCAGGACATCTGGTCACACTAGTAATTGTAACAAGTTTTCTCAAAGTTTAGGTGAACTGCAGGAAATGTGAAATGATATATGAGCTTCTTACATTCAAGCCAATTCTAGTTTTGTCATTTTTAGAAATTTAGAAATGGCCTGGCATGTAGCTGATAGATAGCTGAATACATAGTTAGATTTCAGTGATAGGTACAAAGATTTGATGGGTGACTATATAAAGACAGAGCACAAGTTATAATGCCAAGTCAACATTCTGCAAGTTAATCAAGTATAAAAAATACTATTTCCCTGATGGCTGGGTGCCCCATAAACTGCTTAATTTCAAAGCAGAGTGGGGGAACTAACACAACAGAGTCTGCTTTTGCTCATAATTTGGCACCTTTTGATTTCTTTTAACTTGATAACTCTACATTCACTGCTGTGTTTACACCCTGCAAATGCTCAAGGACTTTATACAAAGAATGTTTTTTGTGGAAAGTTGGCATTATTGAATGCTTCTCTGTTTAATTTTATAATGGAATTTGTTCATGTAATATTTTTATTGTACACATTGCTCTAGGGGACAGATCTTTGGCTCCTGTTCTGGTCACTTTGTACTGATCAGGCAATACAAAGCAGCCAGAAAGTATTCTGCCCAAGGGGTGTAAAATCAGTATTGCTAACTATGTACCACCTTAATTCCCTTCTCTGCAAAATGGGGACCTGTGAGAGATAGGTGAGAGATTATCCAGGCTACAAGGGCCAAAGGGTAGTATGTTCTGACCCATTGTTGTCTAGAGAAACAGTTACTTTAAGATTTAAAGCCCCAACGGCATCCTTCAGATCATAGATTTTAGGAGCAGAAGGGGCCATTATGTCACTTAGTCAGACCTCCTGCACAATATAGGCCATAGAATTTCATCCAGTAACTGGGGTATTGAGTCCAATAACTTAGGTAACATTCTCCTACTGATAAATCAGACCTATAAAAACTAGAAACTGTTCTTATGTCTACAAATGGCATTTACTAATTCATATACACACCTATCTTAATTATTCTTAAAACTCAAAACAAACAAAAAAATTAAACAGCACTGAAGCACAGCTGAAGTCCAGGGAGCAACACTGACTTACAGTAGCTCAGAATCTGCCCTGGAATATATTGCTGAATTGTTAAACTATCCACTGGGGAATTACAGAAAAAAAAGGGAACCAAAAAAAGGCTTTTAAATTCAACCTTTGTCTTCAAGAAATCACTATTTGATTGAATTTTGGATTTTTTATATCCTTTCAGTAAGTGGGAAATAAGTATAGATTTGTGTTTCTATATCTCAAGAAGGCATACTGCATATTCTTGATTTTTTATATATATATAAAAACATAAGATGTTATTTGCTAGCCTTGGTTAATTATGATAAATTATACAATATTTGTGGGTGAAACTTGGTGGATTGCTTTCACAGTTTTAGTAAATTATAGTTATAAAAATAATTAATGTAACATGACAGTATTAAATCAAGAGGAAAGTTAATTTACATAGTCCCTTTCATTTTTTGATAGCTACAAACAAAAGATCTTCAAAAATGCACAAATCTGTGAGGAGCTCAACAATATTTTCTCTGTCTTTTGTCAGAGATCTAATATTTTGAATCATCTGTGAGCCTGATATATCTTTAAAGTTCTGCACCAAAACCACAACTTTCAGTGGAGATATCAGCTCTGACTACATAGATCTAAATTAGGAAATATGAGGTACTGCAAAAATATAGACACAGAACAGTGAAAGTCATGGATTACATGTGTTTAAAATATTGGCTTTCAGAAAAATTGTTTAAATGTATCTGATTTAGCCTCTCACAGTTTTCTCAGGTTATTGTGGTGAAATACTGCCTTGATTAAAGTCAGTGGGAGTTTGGCCATAGATTTCAGTTGCACTAGGATTATACCTTTAATGTTCAATAAACCAAATAAACCTATGGATTGCTGATAAATTACTTACTGTAAATATGTTCAGTGGTCTTTGTCTAAAATAAGGCAAATAGAGACATTTCTTAGTTTTATTTCTATCTAGTTTTATGGTGAACTCTGCATTTGTGCATCATTGTTCCGGAAAGGTCGGCATTCTTCAAATTTCTCTAGGAGTTTGTTCCTCAGTTTCTCACACCATTCTAAACCTGAGAGGTAATATCTGAGCAGTAAAGGATGGCAAGAAAATACTTATTGTTGATATTTGATGGCTATAATAATACTTTATAGTCCAAGTTCTACAAAGTGTACATGAATAAATTGCTCACCTGCATGATTGCACACTTGGGCTCTAAATTTGCTTGCAAAGAGCCTGTCACTGATAAAGAAGAGTCAGCTAGTGATTAGAGCAGGGTCTATTTTGATCTCTAACTCTAATTTCTTGGGCAATATGCAGAATGGCTGAATACCAGAGCCACCTTCTGTACAAAGAAAGGATTCTGCTGTGAAGTTTAAGCTAGCAGATGCTCCCTAAACCTTATCACTTCACTATTCAGCCTTGCATAACAGTGGAAGGAATTTAGCCCTCAATATCTGTAAAGCACTTCTACATCACCAGCTATTATATACATGCAAACTACTAGTACTATCATTAACAGTAAATATTAATCTTACTAATAAATAATTCCCAATAGTGTGATAATTACTAATAAATCATGAAGCAATACTTAATATTAATATTCACTACTAATTATTAATCATTTAAATAATTGTTAATACAGATTAGTGCTGCTACTATTGATTTATATTAATTATCTGTGATCTGAGTAGTAATGTTTAGAGTTTGGGTTTGAGATCAAATCAGGGCTACGTCTCCAGCTAGGACTTGATAGTGTTGACTGAGAGCTTCATGAGATTTTTCTTCCAGAAATTGGAAAAAATCTCATGAGATGATCTATTCTTACAAGTTTATAGGCCTCTTGCAGTTTTGGTCTTCAACCATAGGGGTATACTTCTAAACTAAATCCCACCAAAAAGTGGTTAGATTTGAATTTGGGGTCATCTCTAGTATACACATTTCCTTCAGTTTTGCACAGTGTCGGTCAGTGTCTTGAATACCTTTATCCACTCTCCTGCAGAGGTGCACTCCACCACTGATGATACCTACGACACTGAGATTTCTTTAACAGTGGGCTGGCATTTGAAATATATTGAGTAAACCATTATTGCGCATATAAACACAAAAGTCTAATCATATCCAAAAGTATGTATTAGTCTGAATTTTTAAAATGTTTCACCCTTTGGACAGAGTAAATCTTTTCATTTAATTTAAGAAAATATAGATTAAAAAAATAATTTTGAAAAGTAATTTAAATGATGCTGTTTTCCCTTTCTGTTTGTTCCTAATATTTCAGAGATGAGTTGTAGAGAATTTTTGAAATATTGTACAATGTTTACATCACTAGCACTTACCATTCCTTTGCCTATAGTAATTTAAGCCTCAGTAACTTTTTTCCTCTAGGATCATTGGTTATTTTGAATTCTATTACTGTCTTCGATAGCATTTTATTGAAGAAGTCAGCTATTCATGGCAACTCTGTTTTTACCTTTATTTGCTTCAAAAATCTTTATATATTCTAAGTCTAAACTTCAAACCTGTTTAAAATGTATGGCTCTTTTAGATCTGTGTAGTTACATTTTTTTCTAACTAAATTTGATTCCCTTCTAATTCTTTAAATGCTAAATCAATTGAAACTATTATCTCTTCTTTAGAAATAAGTTTGGTCACTGCTTTCTATTGTTTGTATTTATTAAAATTTTGTAAGTCAAATAATTAAAAACAAGTTTAAAATATTATTTGCTTAGGATTTTATAGTTGAAGTTTACAACTGTTTTCACAGCTCTTGGATAATTAAGTATCCTACTATTCTTTGATCTTTAATCAACATTTCATATTTTTCAATGTTTATTTTGTAATAGTGCCCTGAAGCTTTCAATTTTATTTAGTTCATAATTTATTTTCAAGGCATGAAAACAAAGCTTGTATTATCCTGACTGTAAAAAGCTGACCAATAATTTAGTTCACCTAACAGGAGAAAAACATTTTAACAAAACAAACTCCTACAGGAAATTGTACAGCTCTAACATGGTCATATGATCTGCACTGTAAGGATGAATTAAATGTATAAAGTTTCATATTTTATGAATTTCCTATCAAGCTTTTGTAATTTTAAAACATTTTTCTCAATAATTTAAAAGACAAAATTTCATTTTCCATCTAAAAGCAGTGAGATTACCCGAGTGATGAGCATGGCATAAAAACCCAAATAGCCTATGGTATTTCGTAGTAAGAGAAGGACACAGCAAAAGATAGGCTGGCACGAGTGATACTATATATATGGCATACAAGTAGTATTTTTGTATTAGAACTTTTTCATTCTCCCCTTCTCTGCTCCTTGTTTTCAAGCAGCAGTGGAAATGGAGCCTGTAACAGGGTGTAAGGGAAGAGATTAAAGAGCTAATTTGGGCCCAGGCAGTCCCACCCCCTCATACCTACAAAGCATGCAGGGGCTAAAGAAGAAGTTTAAAGGGAAACAGAACAGCTCAGTAGCACGCCAGCCAGTGGAGATGAGCAGATTTACACTCCTAGTTCCTTAGGGCTGAACACCATGAAAGGTGCAGCTACCTGGGAACCCTGACAATTGAGAATCTAGCTGATCCGGTGAGGGGAAAGGAGACCTGGATACTTGCATAGTCTGGGATTAATTCTTTATTTTGTTTCTGTCTTTGTTTTGCCCTTTTGTGTGAGGAGACTAGTGGCAAACAACCCAGGGGAGCAGTGCTACAGCACCTTGGGAGTACTCAGCCTTACTGCCTACTCCAGGGCTGGAACCTTGAAGGGGACTGAAGCTGAAAATCCTACTCCTGGGGCCAGGGATCTGGAATAGGAAGATCCTATAACCTAGAGAGTCATGACTCTGTGACTTTGGCTCAGTGAGGTTTGTAGACTTTTGTCTGTGAGTAGGGCTGTCCTTGGTCTTATACCCTGAAAGGGCAGGACACAACTACTAGACTGGCTAGAGCGCTGAGTTATAGTTACTGCAGGGCTGGAAGGATTGACAGGAAAAAAGGGAACCTACTATGCCCTCATCTGACCACTAGCTGGTCCCTGCAGTGTGTGAGCCCCTTCACAGAGTCCAATAATACCAGTGAAATTTTCAAACCTGTGATGTTCCACTGGATTTTTTTTTTAAAACCATGGAGCATGCCCCTATAATTCATTGCTAAGGATTACTGAATCTTAGAACATGTCTAATAACATAAAAAATGCAAATGTGTACAATAAAAGAAATGAAATTAGACAGATAGAATCTATTGCCTTTCTTGAATAAATGTACTGACATACAGTTAAGGAATAAGACAAGCAAACTATGCTTTGTTGTGGATATTGGCTAGATTTTGAAGTACCATGAGGCATACTACAAGACTAAGTGCTCTGACCACCCAAAAAGGACACACTGACTTCAAAATACATGGCCTCAAAAACATGGAGCTACAAATGTTTAATATTTTTAAATGGTATGCTGTAAAATACGGAAATAGACCATATTCTCAGCTGGTCTAAGTGGATGTAGTCAATGGAAGTCACACGAGTTGAATCTAGCTGAAGAACCGGTTCATAGTAGGCAAAATAAAGTACCAGCAATACCAGGAACTTAGCAATAGAGAGAGTAAGGGAGTTGCAGTGATGGTGCAGAATGTGTTGACTAGCAGTCTTAGAGCTTTAATATTCTTTCAATGGTACAACGTTGAACAAATAGAGGTGGGTGAATAGTGGATTTGTTTGGTTTGCTGGCAACTGTGAAAAACTGTGTTTCATTTCAGGTCATACCAAAATCTTTTAAAAAAAATGGCATTTTGAAAAGTAAAATAAAAAAGTTCACAATGAAACATTTCATTTTGCTCTGGCTCAAATTTTGACTTCAGGCATTTTGAAAAAGCCAAGCCTTGTAAACTTTATCACAGTGTTCAATATGGTACTTACCTGTGATGTAGGAGACCCAAATTCCATTCCCTCTTCTGCCTGATATTACCAAGGGATTTGAACTTGGTTTTCTAACATTGCAGGCATGTGTCCCGGCCATGGAGCTATAGACTATTTTGGTATGGGGTATTTTTATCTTCTTTTGGTGAGGCTGTTCCAGTTTTCATAACTAGCACAGGGACTTGAACTTGTGTTTACTGCAGCCTATATGAGTGCCCTACATACCAAGCTAAGGGACCATTCTCATGCTTGTTCCCTGGCCAAATAACTATCCAGTGTCATCATAAGTGACTAAACATTGCCACTATGGATGATGGATTGGGCCAGGAAACAAGCTTACAAGAGAGGCACCTCCTCTAGCAGTTCTGTAAAACCTAGTCAGCAAACTTGACAGAAAATTGTGAATAGTGTCAGTCAACCAAAACTGCATTTTTTTAATTTTTTTTTATTTTTTTGTGAATAGCATTTTTGCTGAAAATGTTTTGCCCAGCACTGTCCAGTGTGAATATCTCGCTGTAGAATGGAGACAGGGGGCTGATGCTCAACTCTGTTGCATGTGTTCCTACTAGCACACAGTTTTTCTGGTGCAACATGGTGGAACCTCAAGTCTATGAGCCTTCAAGGTTTTTTTAGTGCTATAGCCAACTCTAACCATAATTGTAAAAGTAACGGAAAGATACCATTGTAGAGTTGTCTCTCTTGCTGGATAGAGGTAATTCAAAAATAGAAAGGTGCTATTTCAAGAGATGTTAGGAAGAAAGTTGCTCAAAAGATGCTCAGCAAAAGGATCCTTGATGTTGTTGTTTTGTTTGTCACATTTCCTATAATATAATGATGTACTGCACAAATGGGGACACAACAAGTCTAGATCACCAGCAAAGATATCCCAATGTCTGACTGTGGATGTGACTGACTACAATGCCTGAGGACAGTTTGTCTGTTAGTGGCCCAGTTCACACACAGATCACATCTACTTCAGAACTGGTCACCAGTGCCATCCTTAGGCATACGCAGCACAGGTGGCTGCACAGGGCACCTGAAAATATGGGGCACCCTGGTGTCTTAGTGTCCACCCTTCCTCCTCTTCCTATACCTGTTCTGACCCTTCCTGCAGGCTCCCAGCATAGCTGGTTGCTGCAGCCTGGTGAGTCTTCCTCTGGAGAGGCTCTTGTACTTAAAAGTGAAAAGGGTTCCAGCCTGCCAGACCTGTTAGCACAACATTGAAACTGTTAAAGAGCCATTCAAGTGGTAATGAAGCCATTTAACAGGCGTTTCCAACCCCCAGGTATATACTGTAAGTTTCTGAATTTACTGACAAAAACAGTTGTGCATGACGGTAATATTTACTCGGAACATGTTAGTCTACAGGACCTTAGTTTAAAATTTGCTTTAAACATATTTCATTACTGTGTTGCTGAAGATTATAAAACCACATCTCTAAAAAATCCTTGCATAGATATTTAGATGCACAATCTAAGTATTCATCTTTACCTTAAATGCTTGGATCTTCAGACATATAGTTTTTTAAATAAATCATTCAAAAGATCACCCTTATCTAAAATACACATGTGAGCTCGGGCTGTCTTCAGGCATAGGGACATCAGTTTAATAATACTGCATAGGGCCTCATAAATCCTAAGGACAGCCCTTCTGATCACAAAGTATCATTGCTTCTCTATGCCAACATGGGTGAGACTGACAAACTATACCCTCTGGTGAGTGGCAAATTAATTATGTCAAAATGCTAAAAGGGCCTGCCTTTTAGTAATCTACAAGGCTAGTTCAATAGCCTGGATAATTGCAAGTTTTGTTTATGAAAAGGGGTGAAAAAACAAGAAAAGACCCTTAAGGTGAAAAAGTGCATGAACCTAATGTTTTGAATAAGAGTGTTGACAGACCTCTATAGTTAAGTCCTCTAATTATCCACAGAACAACACAGCAGCAGTGCTAGTCTCTTCCCACACCTAACCTAAATATCCATGTTTAGGTGTAAGAAGATAGCTCAGTCTTTATCCTGGACAGTTCTTGGTCCACCTGCTGAAGTTGCCAGCAAGGTCGCCAATTAGTATCAAAAGCTGTGGTGGGCAATTGAGTTTCATACTGATGTTGCTTTTCAGATGGCAAACACATGGACCTTGATTCTTGTTTTTGCTAATGTCCTGAATGTGAGTGTAAATGTCTCTCCCCATCTCAGTGGGGGAGAAATTTGCTCAGACCAGGAGGCAGAGAAGAAGAGAGAAGAGCTTGTGCTTCAATATTCTGCATCTAACTCCTCCAACCAGGTCAACCGTGCCTTAGGAAGGAGGAGAAGAGGCATTTTTCTGCCTCCCCTTGACCAGCCAGGTAAAGCTGGGGAACTGATTAGCTATCATGCCCCCCTTCTCAACTTAAAGCCTTCCCAGACATCTTTTGGGCATCGTCATACCATTGCTGCCTCGTCCACTTTCTCTCTGGTGGTTGAGGTATATTGAACTGTGTTTCGAAGAGGCTATGGGGCAGACTGTTTGCCTGTTTTGGGGATCACAAAGGAAAAATTTTACCTATTGGAACTAGCAGTGGTCTGTAGGGATTTTCGCTTTCCCTGCAGCATTGTGGAGGTTTAGTTTAGGTTAAAAGCAGTAAGAATAGGAATTTAACATTAGCAGGAAATACAGGAACATATAGATCATCACATCTTGTGGCCACAGTCCAGTGTGAATAAAGGCTAAATGAGCCAACTCCCATAGGTGAATGAACCCCACTTAAATGCCTGGCATGTGAAAGGGGCTGGGAGTATAGTGCTCCTCCCCATTATTAATAAAGTTACACCTTGTTACTTAACTCCATCCCAGTGTTTGTGTTTCATTCACCTGTGAGTCCAGATCAGTGTAATTTTAAGGGTAGCCCCACCGAAACAGTTCCCCCCACAGCGCCACGCCACCAAAACACTTTCTCCCCGAGCGCTGCACCGCCAAAACACCCCCCCCCCGAGCTCCGGGCCACACCGCCGAAACACCCACCCCAGAGCGCCACGCTGCCCCGCAGAAACACCTCCCCGAGTGCCGCACATCCCCGCAGAAACACCCCTCCAGCGCCGCGTTGACGAAACATGCCCCCCAGTGCCATGCCACTGAAACACCCCCCCAGCGCCTCGCTGCCCTGCCAAAACACCCCCTCGAGCACCGAACCGCCCTGCAGAAACACCCCCCCAGAGCCGCATTGCAGAAACACTCCCCCCAGTGCCACGCCACTGAAACAGCCCCAAGTGCCTCGCCACCCTCCCAAAACACCCCCCGAGCGCCACCCCGCCCCGCAGAACCCTCCTCAGTGCTGCACCACTTAAACACCCCTCTGAGTACCACCCTGCCCTGCCAAAACACCCCCCCAAGCACTGCACCATACCGTCAAAACACCCCCGAGTGCCGCCCTGCCAAACACCCCCCCCAGTGCCGTGCCATGCCGCTGATACAAAAACAATCCATCCCCCCCAAGCACTGCCCAGCCAAAACAAAAACAACAACTACAAAAAACCTCGAGCGCCGCCCCGCCGAACCAAAAAATCCCCAAACCCCTAGCGCCCCCAGCCACCCCAAGATTTGGCAGCCCCTTACAAGGTGCCGCCCCAAGCATGTGCTTGGTCGGCTGGCACCTGGAACAGGCCCTGGTCGGGGTATGACCACCATGATACACAAATGGCCTAGCAATGCATAGTAGGCAAAAGCTGCTTCTAGGGTGCAGAGGCTGCATAGGGCATAAAGTTGCTCTGTGCTGTGGCTCTAGACTGTGGAGAAGGAAGGATTTCAATCCTCTTAATTCTTGTGCAAAACTTCCCCATGCAAAATCCACTTGCTCAGTCTTTGTACTAAAGATAAGAACTGAAGCTCAGTAAAGTTTCAGCCCAAATGAGTATACCAATGCACAACAAATATGCTGCATAGGCAAATATAACCATAAGTCTGTTGATTTCTGTGCAGCAGCATCAGGACAAATTTGGCCTAAAGGGTATGAGAAGCTATAGGCAGCCTGTACCGTGCCATGAAAGATGAAAGCTGATCTCATGAATTCAAACTTGAATCCAAGCATTTCACTTAAATCCTTTGCTTTATCCCAGGATAGTTTTTGGGCTCAGTGGGTTATGTGTTATTAATTATCTGATTTCTTTAGTAGTTAAGTTTGTTGGCTGGCTAGTCTAAACTCACAGTAGATGGGCTTGAAAAATCAATGTCTCTGAATTATGAGTACTGGTTTTCTAGCATCAGTCTTCATAGACAAAATGTTTTACATATCATAAATGACTGCAAGGTTTTCATTATTTTCCACGTATGTTGCCTTCTGCTACTGACCAGTTTTTCCATGACTCATTCCATCATATTAGCAGGGAAACCTTCACCTCAAAGGTGACCTTACTGGCTCAGTGTACCTGTCTAGCTAGCCAGTTTCAGACCAGGAATGGAATCTATTGCTGTAATGAGTGCACTAGGGATGCTACTGCTTAGCAGTAAATGGACACTGCTTCTAAAACTATGCTCAGGCTATAGTCAGAAGGGAGGGCTTCTATTAAAATTAATAGCCTGCTTGTTCTTTTTATCAATGTATTATTGAAATAGTGTTCTTTCAAGGTTATGCAGATGGTTTAATGCTGATTATGTTTTAAGCCAGAGTGGATAATTAAATAGGATAAAAATGAGTGTAGGGTTATTCATGACAGAAAAGATGCCAAGAACAGTACAACAAAGGCCACTTGCTGATAAATGGAAAGGAGCTAAACTAAATTTCGGCAAAATTATTAGTGTATGTGCTTTCTCTACTCTTCTGTGAAAGAAATTAGCTTTGTTAAAATACTTTTAATTTCCTCACATTAAAACAAGGCTCCAACTCCCATTCCTATTGCTTACACTCACATATAAGACATAGCATATGGAAAAGCAAAAAACAAAGGAAGTCTTAGTCCTTGGGATTTAAAAAGACAAAGCAATTTCTTGGGTAACCCAAGAATAGAAAATATAAAAGCATTGGAAATGAGGAATAACATGATCTATTACAGTTAATGATGTTTCTATACTAACCTATATTAGTTCATTTCACTAACCAGTTCATTTCAGACTGTGAAATTTTCATGTGCAAATGCTTTCTAAATCTTATTAGCATATGATTTCATTTATCATTCCTTTGTGCTGAGGATGCATTGATGATATTTAAATACTGATGTTCTAATCTTTAGAGCTTGAACAGGAAGGATTACTCACACAGCTTCTCACACAACCTTCTGAAAGTAATAAGCAACTCATTTTATGATTTTTCTGGAACCCTTCTTAGAGAGATTGAGAGGCATTACTTCCTACTAAAAATAAACAACTGGTTCTGCTGTTTCTAGACTAGAGCAAAATATCATAGCACCTTGTGTCATTTCAGAGGTTTAAATAGCTTTGTTATATCATTACATGCAGGGCCATCCTTAGGCATAGGCAACATAGGCAGCTGCATAGGGCACCTGAAAATTTGGGGCACCACTGGGTCTTAGTGTCCACCCTCTTGTTTTCCTATCCCTGTTCTGACCCTTCCTGCAGGCTCTCTCAGATGGCTGCTCTAGCCTGGTGAATCTTCCTTGGGAGGGAATCTAGTAGTTAAAAGTGAAAAAACCTCCAGCCTGCCAGACCTATTAGCACAACATTGAAACTGTTAAAGAGACATTCAAGGGGTAATAAAGCCATTTAACAGGCATTTGCCAACCCCAAGGTATATACTGACAGGTTTCAGAGTGGTAGTCCTGTTAGTCTATATCAGCAAAAACAAGGACGAGTCCTTGTGTCACCTCAAAGACTAACAAATTATTTGGGCATAAGCTTTTGTGGACTAGAACCCATTTCATCAGATGTCCACGAAAGCTTATGCCCAAATAAATTTTTATACTGTCAGTTTCTGACTTTCTGACAAAAACAGTTGTGCATTAATGTAATATTTACACAGAACATGTCAGTCTACAGGACCTTAGTTTAAAATTTGCTTTAAAAATATTTCATTAGTGAGCTGGTGAAGATTATAAAATCACATTTCTAAAAAATGCTTGCATAGAGTTTTAGATGCACAATCATCTTTAGCCTTAAATGTGTGGATCTTCACACATAGTTTTTTAAATAAATCCTTCAAAAGACCTCCCTTATCTAAAATACACATTTTAATTACTATAGTTAAAAAAAAAGTGCTTCCAAGTCTTCCTGTCCTTTCTGTCCATCCCTTCACCACCTCTCCCCCCACTTCCCACTGAAGAGAGCCCTTAAAGGGACAACAGTCCTTCTCTTCCAGATAGCTGGACAAAGAGTTCCCTTTCTTTACTTCTGACTATCCGACAAACTAGTTTTAAAAGAACCCTCCAGCAAAATCAGTACCTTAGTAAGACAAAATCCTTGTTATACCTAAAATCTTTGGAAACATATTTTTTTAAAGTTGGTGAAATTTCATAACCATGTCTCTTGTTATGGAGATCACACAAAGTAAATTACTGTTCCCTTTTTCTAAAAGCAATGAACATTGTTATGAACACACTAAATCTCTCTGATTAATTTAAAAGAATGTCTTTGTTTCAGTGAGTTAAATATATAGTAATCTGGAATGCTGGTTTAAGATTTGAGTACATTTAAAATAGAAATACAACTTAGAAATACTGATGAAGAAAATGTAAAACAGAGAAGAGCTGCATCATGTATTCCATTATATGTAATGTTGTATTCAGCAGGACAGCTGACTCACCCTTACTATGAAGTTTTTGCAAATAAATCTCTGACAAACTTCAGGGCATATCAAAAAACTTGTGACTGACATTTTTTATTCCCAAATTTTAGTGCTTTTAATTAGGTACTTTCTTCATGTCCATTCAGCATGAGGGAGAGTGCATGGAAGTCTCTGCGGGGATCTGTGACTCTCCACCACCATGAGGCAGGCCGGGCATCTCATTATCCTTTGCTGTCAAGTCCCTCCTCCCCCTCCCCCACCAGGCTGTGAGCTTGGGCTGCCATCCGGCATAGGGGCACCAGTTTAATAATGCTGCCTAGGGCCCCATAAATCCTTACGACGGCCCTGATTACATGAGATAAATTAAGGTGGCTAGTTAGAGATCTGATACCTCTACTGAAGGGGTAAGATCAACCCACTAACCAGAAAGTACCATGAGGGTCTGTGAACTAACACAAACTTAAGTATTCCAGTATTAATGGCTTTAATAGCTAATCTGAAATGCATTTACTTCTGTGAGTGATTGTGCATATAGATTTAGACCAGAGTATTGCAAGTATCTGTGGCCACTATATTTTGTGGAAGCAATGGTGCATTTCATAGAACACTTAGGTAGTCTCATGACATGAGATAAGGTGGGAGCCATGTAGAAGCAACTTATGGGGAAAAAAATCTTTTCACTGCAGAGAAGAGACATGGGCCTGACTTTGGAATTATGCTCTTTTAAAAAGTTATTTTTTATAGCTTATGTAATGATCCAGAAGCAAAATTGGTTCTACAATATTTTGCTGAGCAGCCTACTGGTTATTCAGTCTGTCATAATATATAAAATATCATTGCTCTGATACCACTGCATCAGCTTTTCCAAGCCTACTGCACAGCAGACATAATTAAGAATAAGTTAATGTCCTCAGACTCTTCTTTTTTTTTTTGGTCTCAGATCTCTTTACAGAATACTCCCTCCCCCCTCCCCACACCCCTTAAATCAGCGGTTTGATTTATTGTTAGGCACTTTCTTAATCAGTCTTGTCTGTTTTAGATTTTAAATTCATTTTCAACTTTCAAATGGCTTAAAATTATTTTTCCTGAACTTCATCAATTTCATTTTGGCTGTTGTCTGTTTCAACCCACACCTCTACCCACCTAAAAAAAAGCAGAAAAGTACTTTTCCATGATGATTCAAGTGATTGGATAAGCGATGGGAACTAAATTGAGATTGCTTAACTCTCTAGCCTAAATGTATTTGACCTTCAGTCTTCCTGCTGGAGTTTATAACATTTTAGCACTATAATGTGTCACTGGGATTTTAGGAGAACAGCACTTCCATGAAAAAAGTGAAACTGTAAATCTGAGATCAGTTAAGAGGGGCTACTAAAACAGCTGAACAGCAAGTTTTCTTCCAAAAACACCTGATCTCTGGAATTTCATCAGTTTATTTTACTAATTAATAAATAATATATCCTCTTGGATCCAGTGTGTGTCCCTAAAGTGCCACCATCTACAGATAATTGATCATTTATAGCATTTATCTTGTGGGTTCCTCTGATACAGTTCTCACTTTGGGGCTTTTAAGTAGAATCATTCATCTGTATCTGGTAGTGGCCAAAATAAAGCCTAGCATAACATTAAGGACTGCAGTGTACACTTATTTTACTACACACAGATATGGCCTTCTATAGAGCAAGCATGATGTATTACAGAAGCTGAGCAGTCACCTGCAGCTATTGCACCTGTAGTCACACATTGTAATACATAGAGGACAGAATAGCAGCCATTTCCACTCCTGCATATGTATTGTGTTTATCCAACTCTGCAAATGGCCATATCATTTACCTTATTACATCAACCAGTGGGACAACTAGTGAAGTGGCTACTTGCTGAGAGGAAGAGTGTAAGAATTACAGCCTGGGTTATTAATTTCTGAAGTTAACTCTAGAAGATACTTACATCACCAGCATGCTCCCCATAATCTGCTTCCTGCACAATTCAAGGGGTACACAAGGAGTGAAATCCCCCCCCCCAAGTCCTTGGAAGAAGTAGCTTCTGCATACTCCTTATCACAGCCCTGGTGGAGGGGGCAAAGCAGGGGCAGGCAAAAAGCAAGGCAAAGGAGTGGCTGCAGCACACACTCTCCAGCTAATGTCAGCTGGTTATGTGGCCAGCTGACGGCTGTTAACCTATGCTTGGGGTCAGGACTGCAGCAGAGAATTGAGTAACCTTTACATTTGCTAATTCATTTTGCATTTAAGAGTTCGAGGAGAAGCTGTCCTTGAACTGGTTCTTACTTTTTTTCCAATGTGTCTGCACATTATGAAAATACCAGAAAATATGGAGTGCTTTTTGCTCTGCTGTAATGCAAAAAATATCACGCATTAGTTGTAGTTTCACGCCATTGTACAGTTTTAGACATGTCCAAGCAAAACTGATAGTTACTGAATGATTTTTTTTTTTTTAAGGATCACTATCATGTAAGCCATATCAGCTCTGGCACATGCATTTGGGGGCCTTGCTGCATAAAGACAAGGGGGTGTACAATGTAGTGTTTTGCAGAAGAAGGAAGTGTGGGATCAGAGAGCTGATGCTTAGGCAAAGTCTCAAGGAACTGGAGTGGCTGTAAGAAAAAGGAGCCAGACAAGTAAGGGTTCTGTCATATAGCCTCAAGATCTTAAATACCTTTGATCTGGGCCTGATGCTCTTCAGTGAAACCATTATGTGTCTGGTTCCTTTTTCGTACTCCCAGATCAGTTCTCTGACACTTAGCTGGTGAGCAAGCAATCTTAATTCACTCTGATTTAAATGGGAGTTAGGTGCCCAAATACCTTTGAGGATCTTGGCCTCAGTCTGTAACCGCTAGGCAACCTATGTCCAGCTAGTTAGGCCCTGAGTCACCAAGATGTTTGAGCACATGCCTAACTTTAAACACATGGTTTGAGATATTTCAAGGCTAACTATGGGGTTAAGATAAAATCCCCTTGAAATTAATTTTGATGAGAGATATGTGATTAAATGTCCTAGTTGGCTCTTTAAATTTCCACTCTCAGTAATCCCATGATTCCAAGAACATATGCTTAAAGTTAGGCATGTACTTAGTACCTTGATGATCTTGCTGTATTTGCTTGTACTGTATAGGAAAGGAGCTTAAGTAGTTTGTGAAGCCTCTAGTGGCCCTCAGCATCTTCAGTTTTAGAAGTCAGCAGAACCCATCCACAGCTGCAGTGTGTATATGAAGCTAGGCCTTCCACATTGTGTATATTCAATAAACATGGTTATTGCACCCTTCCATGCACCTGTGGTTCCTTCACATTATGTTTGTCATGAAAAAGGCAAAAGTCATACCCACACTATAGGTACAGTACAGATATTATGCAAATGTTCAAATTTCAGTTCCTTTAGCCATTTGGTAATAGTGGCGTCTACTGACAATTGCTAAGCCAAGTGCCCCAGAGGGAGTGAACCTAACAGGTATTGATCAAGTCATCTCTCTCCTGTCATCCATCTCCACCCTCTGACAAACAGAGGCTAGGGACACCATTCCTTACCCATCCTGGCTAATAGCCATTAATGGACTTAACCTCCATGAATTTATCTAGTTCTCTTTTAAACCCTGTTATCATCCTAGCCTTCACAACCTCCTTAGGCAAGGAGTTCCACAGGTTGACAGTGCACTGTGTGAAGAAGAACTTCCTTTTGTTTGTTTTAAACCTGCTGCCCATTAATTTAATTTGGTGGCCCCTAGTTCTTATATTATGAAAACAAGTAAATAACTTTTCCTTATTCACTTTCTCCACACCATTCATGATTTTATATACCTCTATCATATTCCCCCTTAGTCTCTTCTTTTCCAAGCTGAAAAATCCTAGCCTTTTAAATATCTCCTCATATGGGACCCGTTCCAACTCTCTAATCATTTTAGTTGCCCTCCTCTGAGCCTTTTCTAATGCCAGTATATCTTTTTTGAGATGAGGAGACCACATCTGTACACAGTATTCGAGATGTGGGCATACCATGGATTTATATAAGGGCAATAAGATATTCTCCGTCTTATTCTTTGTCCCATTTCCTAATGTCCTGTTTGCTTTTTTGACTGCCGCTGCACACTGCGTGGACATCTTTAGAGAACTATCCACAATGACTCCAAGATCTCTTTCCTGATTAGTTGTAGCTAAATTAGCCCCCATCATATTGTATGTATAGTTGGGGTTATTTTTTTCAATGTGCATTAATTTACATTTATCCACATTAAATTTCATTTGCCATTTTGTTACCCAATCATTTAGTTTTTTGAGATCTTTTTGAAGTTCTTTACAGTCTGCTTTGGTCTTAACTATCTTGAGCATTTTAGTATCATCTTCAGACTTTGCCACCTCACTGTTTACCCCTTTTTCCAGATCATTTATGAATAAGTTGAATAGGATTGGTCCTAGGACTGACCCTTGGGGAACACCACTAGTTACCTCTCTCCATTCTGAAAATGTACCTTTGTTCTCTGTCTTTCAACCAGTTCTCAATCCATGAAAGTATCTTCCTTCTTATCCCATGACAACTTAATTTTCAGAAATCATGTTGACTTTTGCTCAACAATTTATGTTCTTCTATGTGTCTGACAATTTTATTCTAGTCTATTGTTTCAACTAATTTGCCCAGTACTGACGTTAGACTTACTGGTCTGTAATTGCTGGGATCACCTCTAGAGCCCTTTTTAAATATTGGCATTACATTAGCTATCTTCCAGTCATTGGGTACAGAAGTTGATTTAAGGGACAGGTTACAAACCATAGTTAATAGCTCCGCAATGTCACATTTGAGTTGTTTCAGAATTCTTGGGTGAATGCCCTCTGGTCCCGGTGACTTGTTCCTGTTAAATTAATCAATTAATTCCAAATCCTCCCGTAGTGACACTTCAGTCTGTGACAATTCCTGAGATTTGTCACCTACAAAGGACGGCTCAGGTTTTGGAATCTTCCTAACATCCTCAGTGATGAAGACTGAAGCAAAGAATTCAGTTAGTTTCTCCGCAATGACTTTATTGTCTTTAAGTGCTCCTTTTGTATCTCGATCGTCCAGGGGCCCCACTGCTTCCTGCTTCTGATGTACTTAAAAAACATTTTGTTATTACCTTTTGAGTTTTTGACTAGCCATTCTTCAAACTCCTCTGGCTTTTCTTATTGCATTTTTACACTTAATTTGGCAGTGTTTATGGTCCTTTCTATTTACCTCACTAGGACATGACTTCCACTTTTTAAAAGATGCCTTTTTATCTCTCACTGCTTCTTTTACATGATTGTTAAGCCATGGCAGCTCTTTTTTAGCTCTTTTACTGTGTTTTTTAATTTGGGGTATACATTTCAGTTGGGCCTCTATTATGGTATTTTTGAAAAGTGTCCATGCAGCTTGCAGGGATTTCACTCTAGTCACTGTACCTTTTAATTTCTATTTAACCAACCTCCTCATTTTTGCATAGTTCCCCTTTCTGAAATTAAATGCCTCAGTGTTGGGCTGTTGAGGTGTTCTTTCCACCAAAGGAATGTTAAATGTTGTTATATTATAGTCACTGTTTCCAAGTGGTCCTGTTATAGTTACCTCTTGGACCAGATCCTACACTCCACTCAGGACTAAATCAAGAATTGCCATTGGTTTCAATGAGAGTTGCATTTACTTAACATGAGGGTTAGAGCAGTGATTTTTAAAGTTTGGGTTGTGACCCATTACTGGGTCATGGAATGCAAGGCACTGGGTTGCCTTGCTCAGCACGCAGGGACCCTGGTGGCTGCCAGTAAAAACTACTAGTAAAACTAGTAGTCCCTAACCAGAAGCAGGTCCAGCTCGCAGGCATGGGGACCATGTGGCTCTGCGCGCTGCCCCTGTACCAAGCACCAGCTCACTCCCATTGAGTGAGAAGCTTGCCTCTGCACCCCAGCTGCGCTGCTGAACCGGATCCACTAGAGGTAAGCCTGCATCCCAACCTTGTGCCCCAATCCCCTGCCTCAGCCTTGAACCCCCTGAAACACAGAGCCCCTTCCTGTACCTGAACCCCCTCATCCCTGACCCCACCCCAGAGCCCACACTCCCAGCCCAGAGCCCTGACCCCCTCCTGCACCCCAACCCCCAGCTCTGAGCCACCCGTCAAATCCGGAGACCCATCCATCACCCCAAACCCCACATCCTTGGCCCCACCCCAGAGCCTGCACACCCAGCCCAGAGCCCTGACCCCCTCCCACACCCCAACCCCCTCATCCCCAGCTCTGTTGGATCATGGGCATCAACAATTTTCTTCAACTGGGTCACAAGAAGAAAACTTTAAAAACCACTGGTTAGAGGGTATATATTCCTGCTATATACTGTGTTATACAGGAAATATTGCATCTACCACTGAAATGCAGTCACCTCTGAGATTTAATATAGCAACTCTTCAACAGTTGTTAGCAGCACTACACAGCAACTTAAGGCAGGAAGTGAAGAAAAATATCAACCCTCCTTGAACCAGAGTGAATATCAGACTGATAGAATGCAATAGCTTTGTTCTAGTAGCAACATTTCTGGTATCCTTACTGGGGTAGAATTTTCAGTGAACAAGAGTAATTAAGACTTTAATCTTACATTTTAACCAAAAGACCAGTAAGACAAACAGTTTTAAAGATTCAAAGCCCAGCTAAAGAGAAGCTTGTGTTGGAAATGTTTCCTATGGAAGCTAGTAATGGTAATGAATAATAAGAGAATTAAATGCTCACTCTGAGGGTGGATCCATTTGGCTCTACTCAGTAAAAATAATGAAGAAAAAGAGAGTGCTCAGTAGTGTAATAAAATAAATAAATATTACATTAAAAAAGTTTAAATGGCTCTGATATGGAAGGGTTGAAGACAGCCTCATTCTAATCTGAGACTGATTTTTCTAGAGATCCAAAATATATTCTTTAGAAAGTTTTTAACCTTTGTTCTTAGATCAGGTTACTTTATCAGTTCTAGTAATGCTGAGAGTTGGGACAGGATGATTAAATTATGCAAAGTTAATATCAATGCACATATAAAAATCTTTTCTTTCTATATTACCCTGGTGTTCTCAGAATTAAATCTTAAGCAGCCTTGCAATATTTCATGCAAAGACCCGCACGTATGGTATTTCAGCAAATGAGAGAATGTCTGATAGTTATAGTTAATGATCCCTCTTATACCAAGTTCTATAGCAGATATGGTGTAAGAGTGGTAAATCAGGAAAAGCACTTTGAGGAAAAACAAGATGACAATTTTATTCTCCTATGCCAATCAACAGAGATAGCATTCATGACTTGGTTAAATGATCAGATTGCACTGCCATGGTCTAAATAGTCCCAACTTATTTGGAAGCTGTCATAAACAGATAGCTAAGGGTTAATAAACCAGGAGTACTTCATGTCTCTTTTGCCTGTAAAGGATTAACAAGCTCAGTGAGCCTGGCTGTCACCTGACCAGAGGACCAATCAGGGGACAGGATACTTTCAAATCTTGAGGGAGGGAAGTTTTTGTGTGTGCTGTTAGTTTTTGGTTGTTGTTCACTCTGGGGACTCAGAGGGACCAGATGTGCAACCAGGTTTCTCTCCAATCTCTTTGATACAGTCTCTTATATGTCCAGAATAGTGAGTACTAGGTAGATAAGGCGAGTTAGGCTTATGTTTGTTTTCTTTATTTGCAAATATGTATTTGGCTGGAAGGAGTTCACATTTGTATTTTGCTGAAAGGATTTTAATTTGTACTTGTATACTTAGGCTGGGAGGGTATTTCCAGTGTCTATAGCTGAAAGACCTTGTAACATATTCCATCTTAAATTTACAAAGATAATTTTTACTGTTTTTTCTTTCTTTAATTAAAAGCTTTTCTTGTTTAAGAACCTGATTGTTTTTTTATTCTGGTGAGACCCCAGGGGACTGGGTCATGGATCCACCAGGGAATTGGCGAGGAAAAAGGAGGGAAGAGGGAGAGAAAGGTTAATTTCTCTCTGTGTCAGGATTACTTTCTCTCTCAGGGAGAGTCTGGGACGGGGGGAGAGAGAAGGAAGGGGGAAGGTGGATTTTCCTCTCTGTTTTGAGATTCAAGGAGTTTGAATCACAGTGATCTTCCAGGGTAACCCAGGGAGGGGAAGGCTGGGAGAGGCAACGGTGAGGGAAAGGGTTTACTTTCCTTGTGTTAAGATCCAGAGGGTCTGGGTCTTGGGAGTCCCCGGGCAAGGTTTTGGGGGGACCAGAGTGTACCAGGCACTGGAATTCCTGGTTGGTGGCAGCGCTACAAGTACTAAGCTGGTAATTGAGCTTAGAGCAATTCATGCTGGTACCCCATCTTTTGGACTCTAAGGTTCAGAGTGAGGAATTATACCATGACAGAGGCAAATAAAGATGTGATTGCTGGAAAGAAGGACTTGATTCAGAGTTCAATGAGAAAATGTACCATTATGTATTTACAATGTAAATGTTCCTCTGTGCAATAGGGACTGGTATGTTGTAATAGACATCAGCAAAGAAAGTTTGTAAGTCATGTTTCTCTAACACAAGCACTCACATTTATCAATACAGAATACACCCTCCTTTCCTCACACCACCACCGTGGGGGAATAAAGTCCCAGGTAAAGTCATCATCTCTCTTCCTCTGCTCAGATAGCTCAAAAGAATTGTTTCCCTCAAAATTCATGTTTGTCTTCAGACTCTGGTTGTCCTGAAGGCTTTGAACTGTAGTCATGGACTTGGCCCCAACAGTATCTGAATACAAAGTCACTTAGATTTCAAATCAATATCACACAGGCAAGGGCAAATTTTGTTCCTGAAAACCCATCCAGCCTCTGTTGAAGCCACTGTGATTGGTTTGCATAACTTCATACAGAATTTGACCCCCCACTGTGGCGTGGGTGCTAGTGTATGCAATATATACACACCTCAATGAGGTCTGACTTCTGCCTTGTTCCTTTACTCTGTTCCCCTAGTAGGAGTATGAACTTCAAAACCAAAAACAGGGACTCTTTAAATGCCAACATGACTAAATACAGGAACATTTTAAATAAAAGAAAATAAAATGATTCATGAACTGTACAACAGCACTTCTTCCCTGCTTCTGTTAATATTTAGTTTTACTAACTTGCTAAGTTCATGCAAGAGAATCAGATACTACAGGCACTTATAATAATAAACCTGTAGAGCAAAAAGCCATGGAAAGAGAAAGAATTCAATCCAAATTACTACAGTAAATGTCTTGATTTCAAGGGCTACAATTCTCCTCTCACAGGGAATTCCTTTAGGCTCCTTTTTCATTAGGCTCAACGGGAGCTACTCATATCCTGAAGTGGTAAAAGAGGGCCCAAGAAGATATATTTGTGCTTTCTCCCATGTTCCCTGTCACCCTTGGAAGATGCCCCCTATAAATAAGGTGACTCATATTTCCCTATGCTGAATATGGGGCACCTGATAAAATTATTCATATTCAAGCAAGTTCAACAGAAATCAATCAGAATTATGCAGTACAAATGTTCAAATTAACATCAGGTTGACAGAGCCCCTATTAAAAAGAAATACTGCATAGGTGAAGTCTTTTTATCTTCTTATCTTTAAGGCTTTATGATTCATATGGGGAGAGGTGACACACACACATTCCCATACCCTCTCTCTCATGGTGGGGTGACCAACCAATCCAGCCCTCCTGCGTGGCACTCTCCACCCTCCATGTCTGGCTGGGCCCCTGGGATGGACCCGCCTCTCCTGGAACCTGGCAGTGCATCTTCCCACGGCACCACATGCAGGGGCATACAGGGTCACATGACCCCCTCCTACCCAGATTTCTCCCAGGGTTCACACCAGAATGTGGCCAGCAGCAGCCTTTTGGCACTGTATGGGAGGGAAGGGACGAGAGCTGCTTCCAGCCACATGAGAGGAGGGCGAGGGGAAGGGATGACCTGGTCCCTCTCTTTGCAGAGTTCATCTCTTCCTCCGCTCCCCATGGCAGAAAGCAGCTTGTCCTTTCCTGTCCATACAGTGTCAAAAGGTAGCTAACACCTCCAGGCTGCTGCTGACCACAGACATAACCCAGCCGCCTCCTGCAGGATCAGGATATAAACAGGATGGAAATCACTTCCTCCCCCACTCCAGAGCTTAGTTGAGGGGCGCAGAGGCTTCCCCATGCCAGAGCTGTGCAGGGCTTTGGCACACACAGGGCTTGGCTCCTCCTGGCCAAAGCTCCGGGCTGGAGGGTCTTGGACTTTCCCAGGGCATCAGCCCAGCCAGAGGCAGTGGTGGAAGGAAGGAACCTGACGACCAGGCTATTGGTGATCTGAGCACTCTGACCAGGGACTGGTTCTCCACTCAGTGCTGGGAACAGAACGTGCCCAACCTGGGGAGATATGGAGGAGCAGCAGGACTGGTGCAGAAGAGGCAAAGCAGGGAGAGGACAGCGAGAGGGGAGAGCATGTAAAGGGACGATGGGTGGGCAACAGAGGCAACATGTAACCTGCCGCTGCCTGGCGCCTGCGCGCACTCACAGGCTGCCTCAGCTCCTAGCCAGTGCCAGACAGAAACGCGATGGGGGGTGGGCCCTGCTGGCTGAGAGCTGGCATGCAGCAGGGGCTGCACTGACAAACCAGCAGGGAGATTGGCCAGCCCCATGTGCTGCAGCTCGGCCCTGCCACCGGCTTTGCACACCCACCCCCATCATCATCCACTGGACCCACCACTCACGACTAGTGGGTGGGCAGCTGGCGAGCAGGGATCCATCCAGCAGCAGGACCTGCAAGTACTGATGTGAGGGGATATAGAAGATACGGGACAATTTGCCCATTTTTAAGGAAAAGTCAGGACACCTGCAGGAGGGCTTAAATACGGTACTGTCCCTTTAAAAACAGTACTTCTGGTCACCCTACCTATAAATAACTACAAAGCTTCCTCATTATCCACCTTCAAATCCCTCCTCAGAACTCTCTTTTGCCTACAAAAACCTGACAATGATTAAGCCACTAGGGTGATGAGACCACAGCTTATCATGTTGCTTCTTTGTACTCCCCTATCTATATCCTTCTGTCACTTGTCTTACATTTTGACTATCAAACTCCATGGGGAAGGGGCTGTCTTTTATTCTGTGTTGTAAAGTGCCTATCACAATGGGGCCCTGGCCTATGACTAAGGCTCTTAAGCACTATGGTAATAGAAATAAATAAATAACTTTGTATTCCAAAAAATGACCATGAAAAATCAGCACATTTTTTATTCAGCAGATCTGCTCCCTGAATAAATTCAGAATTAAAATTACTTACTTCAATAACAAGTACAAGTGTAATTCTTTTTAACATTGCAAAGCCAATACAGTGGTGAGAGAATGAGCTGGATTCTATTCTGTCTTCATGAACAAGGTCAGTTCCAAGACTACTACACTGGGCAGCACAGCATTGGGGAGGAGGTGATCAGCCCTCTGTGGAGAATGGTTCAGGACTATTTAGAAAAGCTGGACAAGCACAAGTCCATGGGGCCGGATGCACTGCATCCAAGGATGCTAAAGGAGTTGGTGAATGTGATTGCAGAGCCATTGGCCATTATCTTTGAAAACTCATGGCGATCGGGGGAGGTCCCGGATGACTGGAAAAAGGCTAATGTAGTGTCCATCTTTAAAAAGGGGAAGAAGATGGATCCAGGGAACTACAGGCCAGTCAGCCTCACCTCAGTCCCTGGAAAAATCATGGAGCAGTTCCTCAAGGAATCAATTCTGAAGCACTTAGAGGAGAGGAAAGTGATCAGGAACAGTCAGCCTGGATTCACCAAGGGCAAGTCATGTCTGACTAACCTAATTGCCTTCTATGAGGAGATAACTGGCTCTGTGGATGAGGGGAAAGCAGTGGATGTGTTATTCCTTGACTTTAGCAAAGCTTTTGATACAGTCTCCCATGGTATTCTTGCGGGCAAGTTAAAGAAGTATGGGCTGGACAAATGGACTATAAGGTAAATAGAAAGCTGGCTTGATCGTCAGGCTCAATGGGTAGTCATCAATGGCTCCATATCTAGTTGGCTTCCAGTATCAAGCAGAGTGCCCCAAGGGTCAGTCCTTGGGCCAATTTTGTTTGATGTCTTCATTAATGATCTGGAGGATGGTGAGGAGTGCACCCTCAGCAAGTTTGCAGATGACACTAAACTGAGAGGAGTGGTAGATACGCTGGAGGGTAGAGGTAGGATACAGAGGGACCTAGACAACTTGGAGGATTGGGCCAAAAGAAATCTGATGAGGTTCAACAAGGATGAGTACAGAGTCCTGCATGTAGGATGGAAGAATCCCATGCACTGCTACAGACTAGGAACCGAGTGGCTAGGCAGAAGTTCTGCAGAAAAGGACCTAGCGGTTACAATGAACAAGAAGCTGGATATGAGTCAACAGTGTGCCCTTGTTGGCAAGAAGGCTAACAGAATTTTGGGTTGTATAAGTAAAGGCATTGCCAGCAGATTGAGGGACGTGATCATTCCCCTCTATTCTACATTGGTGAGGCCTCATCTGGAGTACTGTGTCCAGTTTTGGGCCCCACACTACAAGAAGGATGTGGAAAAATTGGAAAGAGTCCAGCAGAGGGCAACAAAAATGATTAGGGGGCTGGAGCACATGACTTATGAGGAAAGGCTGAGGGAACTGGGATTGTTTTGTCTGCAGAAGAGAAGAATGAGGGGGGATTTGATAGCTGCTTTCAACTATCTGAAAGGGGGGTTCCAAAGAGGATGGATCTTGACCATTTTCAGTGGTAGTAGATGACAGAACAAGGAGTAATGGTCTCAACTTTCAGTGGCGGAGGTTTAAGTTGGATATTAGAAAAAACCTTTTCATGAGGAGGGTGGTGAAGCACTGGAATGGGTTACCTAGGGAGGCGGTAGAATCTCCTTCCTTAGAGGTTTTTAAGGTCAGGCTTGACAAAGCCCTATCTGGGATGATTTAGTTGGGAATTGGTCCTGCTTTGAGCAGGGTATTGGACTAGATGACCTCGTGAAGTCCCTTCCAACCATGATATTCTATGATTCTATGATTCCAGACCGGTGTTAAAGGGTCATCACCTACTTAAGCGGCCCTCCTCCAGCAGGGTGGTGAGGAAGGTGTTAACAAGAAATGTACATTTCATCAAAGGGATAATTCAAACCTCACATCCACAGTGGATTGCGTATTACCATGTCTCAACAAGGATGTTTCTAGCACAAGGAATTGGATTATAAAGAGGGAGTAGAACACTTGGCTTCACCTCTCCTCCTCCCATCTCTCTGTTCATGACATCAATAACTCAAAAAAGTGAACTAAGGAGGAGTGGTCCCAGACTGAAAGGAGACCCAGCCTGTGAAATTTACAAACCTTTGCTTTCAAGTTCACTTAGCTTAAGTTAGGAAGTAGCTTGTGTATTACTCTTTTATTTTCTTTTGTAACCAATCCTGACTTTTATGCATCATCACTTGTAATCACTTAAAATCTATCTTTCTGTAGTTAATACACTGGTTAAGATAAAATAGTAAGATACATTTATTTGAATTAAAGCACTGTGGTAAACTCCATTTGGGATAACAAAGCTGGTGTATATATCATTTTCCTTTGATGGAATGGCAGACGTTCTGTTAACTTGCATTGTTTAGTAATGTGCTGGACAGTACAAGATGCACATTTCTGGGGGAACAACGCTGGAACTAAGAATTTGCAGGTTATTGCTCTGTATGTAATTCATGAGTGACTGGGAAGAGTGCTCATGTACTTTTCTGGGAGTGAATTTGCCTGGTGAAGGCTGTGTGAGCAGGCCAAGAGTGGCTGTTCTGGCAATAAAGCAGTGTTAAAGGCACTCCAGCCTACAGAATTAAGGACACACAGCTGTTTAACCATCCAGATTGTACCCTGCTTAATGTCAAATAATTATTCCTTATTTTTAATCAGACAAGGATGGAATGTAACCCGCTTCCATTGCATAAAAAATTGCACAATGAAAGCCTGATCCAGTATATTGAAGGCAATGGGAATTTTGCCAAGAACTTCAGATATAGATTGGATAGAACTAGGGGGGAAAAAAAGCAAAGGCCCAGGGAGTCTACAGTAGCTAAAAAGGGGTAAGCATTATTGTTGGGATTTTTGTAAAGATGTTGATGGTCATCGTGTGTACATCTGTCTAGCTATCTACAAACGCACTTTACAAAGGTTAAGAAGAATACAAAGTTTGCTATTCATATGTTGTTACTTTTCAATCAATAAGCCAGACCCCACAGCATTTACAGTAATATTTTTTTTATTTTAATTAATTTCTGTTTGATTTAGCAAGCTATAAATGTTAGAGTTTTAAATCTCCTGTTCTTTGTGAGATTTAACTTAACTTTAGGAACACATTATCAATTGTATCTTTTCTTTGAGGCTTTCTGAGTGATGGATGGGTACCATATATATTCAATTCATTAATTGTTTCTTTAGGGGGGGAGAAAGGGAAACTGAAACATTAAAACAGGTTGCTTTTTAATCTCCCTCCCCCCAAAAAAGATTTTATTAAAATAAAATTTTTCTTCGGCTCCTGATTTGAAAAAGGAAGGAGAGATAAAAGATCTAAACTAATTGTATTTCTTATTTGTAATGAACAATATCTCTCTGTCCTTATATAATGCAGGAAAAGGTTATATGGTCTCCCTTTTTCTTTCCCTTTACATTTTTGACACCTATGTGAATTTGTCTCATTGTTTTGGGCTGTTTACTTCATACATTCTTTAATATAAATTCCTTTGGCATTTTGTTGGGCATCTTCCCCAGGGGATTGAAGTTCTCTTCCTTTTTAATTAGATTGACCTTTTGGTTCACTTGGCTGCCCTCATAATGACTGAGAGCGGCTGTTCTCTTGGAAGGCAACTTGAAATGAGACTGAAAACAATTATATGAAATAAAAATATTTTATACCACTATCCCCGTAGTATAACTGCATAATCATTATTTTCATAGCACCTAACACAAAGAAATACTAGCTTCTGCAAATGTTGTGATGCTTTAATGAGGACAGGCTGTTTCTCATCTTCTAGAATGAAACTTTTATAGCACACTTTGTGACTAATATCTTCAGAGTATATTTTTACTGTCCTGTAATGGCTTCCTTTTCCATCCTTCCAAGTTGCAAAGGGTAAACTTTAAGTAACTGTAAAGCTTAAAAGGTCCTTTGCTGCCATCCATTATGTAGTGTGTGTGTCTCTTATTTTGCCAATTTTATGCAAGAAAGGCACACTTTAAGTTATGCTCTCCAGGTGGTAGAGTGCATTCAATGGACTTTTCGTGACACCAGGAGTGAGTACACATCCTTCGAAGAGTTTGAAAATGAATAGAAAGAGTTGTGTAATTGTCTTGAAAATGTATGCCAAGGTACAAAAACTACTTACCCACCTTTCACCATGATAATGATGGAGGGGGGGAATAGGGGGGAACTACTTGCACAGCAAAAATAATTACTCACCTTGAGCCAGTGAGTAAATAGGATTTTACAATGCTGATTTTACTGTGGATACATTGTGAGGTACTTCGATACTATTACATTCTGTGGGCCTGATTGTCCTTTTACTTTGACCAATGGACTTCAGATGAGTTACTCTTTATTTATACCAGTGTCATTGAGAGAAGAATTGGGCCCAGTGACCTCATAGCATAGAGTAACTCCTGAAAGTGTATCATAGGGTAGCATTGCATATTAAACAATATAGCTCAGTAGATGTTTGTGATATAAAATTTCAGTGGCATCATCATGAACTGTCATCATTTCATATATTAATATCACAAAGTCCCCTGAATATTAGCTCATATTGTAGTATGCCATATTAAACCATGTAGCTTACAGAGTTTATCATAGAACTGGGACCAGCGAGTCATCATTATTATAGAAGAAAATTCCATTGGGCCATGCTACCTGTACTCCTGCTGGGAGCAGGAGTACAGGTAGTACTTTATTCTTTGAGAGGTCTCATTGTGATTAAATACATTTCAACACATTTGAGATTTTAAAAAAGCCTAAGGCACTAGTGTTTAAGTAATGCTGAGATCTAGGTAAATAGGTGAAAAAGCTTGGCCCAAGTAGAATATTGGTTTAGATCTCTGAGCCTCTCTGGTATGTCACCAGTATATACAGCCCTGGATGCTTAATCATGCTCTTGAAGGAGATCCACCCTATATCCCTGTTAACTGTGTAGTCCCTTAACTATTCAAAGGGGACTTCAGTAGCTGTATGTGATGCTGCCTCTCTAGTGTTCCAGTGTAGTGAATGTGATAGGTGTGTGCTGCCATCTAAGTAGACCTGAAGAAAGAAGGTCAAGTTTCAGGAAGGACCTCATCCTGTATAACATCAGGGGACTCAGTTATACAAGCTGACTCCAGACTTTTATTTCTTAAACAGCCATCCGCATGTAACAATGGCTTCTCAGAATACTTAATAAAGATCTTTCCTACAATTCTTCTGGCCATATCACCTATGTCTAATGAAATAGGTATCTCAATTAGTTGTGGAGGAAAGGACCAGCTTTAATTCTTTGCTGTGCCCACAGTATCTGTTTTAAATTTTGTTGTCATGAAAGTAAATATAACTGTCATAAAATGAATTTTTGTAATATTTTTTAAGTAGCACAAATTCACTTTCTAAATTATGAGCACCTATGTTTTGATGAATCCAGGTGTTTGGTACCTAAACTCTCCAGCATCCAGTCTCTGATTTGTAAACATAAGAACATCATTTGAACATACATATAGAGCAGTAAGTACACAATCGGCAAGTACAAATATCAATTGCTCTTATTATTCAGCTTTTAGGAAACCAAAATTTCAGGAACCTGAAGCCTGGTGTCTACATTTTGCTACCAATAAATGCAAGTACTCATAATTAGAATCCATATCTGAAAAAAATGGCCTAACATGTTTAGTACTGTATGTAAGCAGAGTCAGGATGAGCTCTACCCTGACATCTGGTGGTGAATTATGGGAAGCGTGGAAAGAATGTCAGGAAGTCAGATATTTGCATGGGCACACCCAGCAAGGCAGCCTGGGAAGGTTATTTTGGCAGATCTGGGATCCCCAATTTCTTTGTATTGGGGCAGGATAAATAAAGTGTTGCCACCTGATTATGTGGTCAGAACTACGAGACCGCTTTATGACAGAAATGTCTCAATGTAAATTAAATGACACTTGCTAGACAAGGGACATGGGTTCCAAAACCCAGTGAATTGAGAGAGGCTGGGGACTGATGTGTATACCTGATAGTATGGGTCCCATTTGAGGGCCTGGAACACCAATTGCACATCCTCCTCTCTCCGTTGTTAAAGAATAGAACTAATTTTGATTCCATTAGGAGTCCATCTAGAGACTACTGAGCTGAATTCATGTTGGGCCAATGGTGCACCAGCACCAGTGCTCCCCTAGTAAGAGCTGAAATCACTGAGTGTTATGTTAACTAGTGGGGGAGCCTGAAGACCTATCTTTAAGTAACTGACAGAGTGGAGCAGTTTGCAATGTGTTGGAGCAGCCCATGGAACAGTGAGCAGAGTGAAGTGGTTTGCAGGGACAGCTGGTGTGGTGGAGTGGATCAAGGTGAAGGCTGCAGCAGAACTCCACGGAGAGGCGGAGCAGTTGGCCCTGGCCCATGTAAGGTGCCCCTTAACACTCTGTGTGGACTCCCCCCCCATTTCCACCCAGGCTGGGGGAGGTAAAACTCTGCAGATAAACTCTTGAATTCTGGGGTGGCAATGACCAGAGACTTTTGGGTTGTTGGACTTTGGGGTGATTGGACTTAAGACCCTAAGGGGAAAAGGACATTGCCAAACATACATGGAGGTGGGTTTTTTGTTTATGGTTTGTGTTATAATCCTGTTTCTGGTGTTTCTCCAATGGGATGCCGCATTATTTCCTTCCTTTATTAAAAGGATTTTGCTACACTCAGACTCCGTGCTTGCGAGAGGGGAAGTATTGCTTCCTAGAGGCGCCCAGGGGGGCGTGGTATGTAAGTGTCCCAGGTCACTGAGTGGGGGCTCGAGCCAGTTATGCATTGTGTTATTGAAACGGAACCCCTGGATACTGAAACCGGCCCTTGTTGCTGCCAACTCAGAGAGGCAGAAGGGTTACATGTATAACAATTTTAGTTATATAATTTTTTTTAAAATGTTCATAGTTGTGATTTGGAGGAGATGCCCACTGCCAGCAATTGATTCTAGCTGGTGTGTGACAAAGTTTTACTCTTTTTATTCCTTTTTCTCTTCCACCTCTTTGAAATTCTTTCTGAATAAATTCCGTAATGAAATTATCTGACATCAGTGAAAGAATGAGCAGGAAAATTATGCAAAACTCATAAAAGCAGTGAAATAAATATGAATACTGATTGATAAAAGTTAATGAAATAAAGAGGAAATGACAGAAAGGTAAAGAATTGTATGTAAAATTTCACTCTTGCTTAGAGATAAATA